>NC_141335.1:4017902-4415402 GCF_037954235.1 Aulostomus chinensis
AATGGCCAGTAGTGTGTCCCTGATCAGCCTGATCCCATTAGTAAGTCCTTCAGCAAAACACAGAGTAACCACTTGTTTATTCACCGTATGAACTCTGAATAGAAACACGGAAAGTGTGTTAATGTCTGTCGTAGAAGCACGTTTCCTTAAAAAGATCCTTCAGTCTAAGCACCAGATTTTCAGTTCACTTGTGGCTCACGCAGTTTGATTGGAAATGACCGTGTGTCAGGCTGTGACATGTTGTCTGCTGTTGAGCATGTGTGCATTATGGCAAGCGTCCATCATGCCTCTGCCAGTGAAACATCCTCCTGCCAACTTGTCTGACGTTGCGCTCAGTTCTATTCAGATTCCCTGGTCCTGACACAGTCCAGAGTGTAGGTTTGGCACGAAGACGCAGCTCCACTGCCAGCTAATTGTTTGCTGTACTTTTTTCTGTTGTAAATTGGGGAAATGTACGTTCTCACTGCAGCATGATTTTGGCCTTGGTGCTTTAGAGACAATAGCACTTTTCCTCTAGGTTTGATAGCTTAATTGTTGGTTTAAAAACCTTTGGTCTCATTCTTTTATTGTTGGTAATTGTAAGGCTGCAGTCAGTATTTCTTGAAAAGTGCGTGTGCCTTCCCTCCACATATATCCCGTTGGAGAGTTCTCAAATCCACACCACTGTAGTGGATGAAAACACACAAACACTTCCATTTTATTTCACAATTTGCTGAAAATGTGTTTCAAATTTGTGATTCATATGGATGGAAACCAAACTTGTTATTGCTTACTTGCATCAAGCCCACTACAGGGGCCACTGCCACACTCATCAATGCCCTAATTTTTCTCTCCACCTCTTTATGCAGTTGTTTCTTCATCCTATAATCTCGGCTCCCCTCATGACTTTGTCTCTGTGGTAACGGTATTGTAACTGCAGTGAAATCCTCCCAAGTGTAGGACACAAACAGGGACTTCCATATCTCCCCCTCACAGACAAAGAGATGTGAAACATTGCAGGGTTGTGAAGCAGTCAATGGAGTGTAAAATGTGATAAAAAAAAAGTCTGCTGGTGTGTCCGCCAGGCAGAGAAACTCATGGCCTTGGAGACTGCCCATCATTTACCAGGCTTCAGCGTGCTGTAGAACCTGCAAGATATGAAATGTTAATGGCAAAAACAATGTTTGGTACACCCCGCTTTTAAAGTAGGGGTCAACTGATATGTTTGTCAGTACCGATGTCAATTTGGCAGGAAGAACAGACCTTAAAAATAAGCATGTAGGTGTTTATTTTTGCCCCATTTCCCCTCCGCAGAAGGCTGCTCCATCCCCTGCTGTGAGCAGGCTTCTCTGCACCAGTGAGCATCAACTGCTTTCTTTGTTATTCATGTGTAGATTAATAGAAAATAATGCAAAGTTGAAGCATTTATTCTTCAGCAGTCAATGTCTACTCTGTGTGTGTGTGTGTGTGTGTGTAATATCTCTGTCAGACATCAAACTTAAGTTTGCAGTATGTTCGTAGTCTGCAGTTGGTGCAGCCTTGTGTAGCTAACATTTACTCTGAAAAACATGGAGATTTTTATGGTTGTTGACTGAATTTTCTGTTGTATAGAGTGCAGAAAAGAAATATTTAGAGTCCCTTCTGTAAAAATCTTTGGCCTTAATATGTCAACAACATGACACAAGAATGTTGAACTTATTCAGAGTTTGAGTTTAGCCAGAGTTCACATTTCTTTCTGGAGATATACTCACTTTTGATCACATGTTGTTAGACATAATGTGTCATAAAAAGTGTAAATCAAAAACTGTTTTAGTGTAGTAGTCAGCCAAAGTGAGTCTGAATAATCAAGTTTTATGGTGGTGGGGCTGGCTAACTCGCTTACTCGAGCCAAGGGCTCATTGCCATGGGATTGAGATTTTCACGTTATTTCAGATTTTCAAGAATGTTGGCTATTTTACATCCATAAGACATGATTCATGTTCTGATAAATTCATTTAAAGTAAGCACGACAACTTCAGTACCTGCTATTGAAGAAATTTGTGTAGTACATAGTGACTTTTGGCAAGTAGATTTTTAACCCACCCCCTCAAATGGGGGAGTGTTGAACTTGTATTTGTTATTATTATCTGCCTCGATTCTCTCTCGCTGGGGTCAAAAATGGAAAGACTTAATTAGTTTGCTTAAAAAAATGTGTGCCTTTCCTTCTCAGAGCATCACAGGGCTCCTCGTATGTACTGTTAGTATTAGAAGTGGAGTCCGCCGCCATTGCAGCTATCTGGTGGAAGTGAGAAAGGAGGAATGAAAGAGCATTGGAGATGAGCCACTATATTAAAGCAAGATGCATACCAATCCCTGAGCGCACCAGTCTGGTAGGATCTCATACTTGAACTTCCCTTCAGTGGTTTGACAGTCAGTTTTCCATTGAGAATTATAGCATTGCACTGTGGTGACAGGATTTAAAGGAAACTGATCCAGAGTGATTTCTGAAGGGTACAAGTATTAGATAAATACCTGTAAATGGACCTTCTTCCCTCGGGGCTGCTGGGGTCTCTGGTCTTCACTTTTACTCAGTCAACCAGTCTGCCTGAAACTTACTCTCTCTAGTTTCTTCCCTCAGCACACTTGACCTCCGGTCAGTCTCTACTGTTAATCTCCCAGCTGCAGTGTGTCACTTTTTGTAAGAATTGATGGTTGCTGGAATAAACCTGGCTGGATGTACAATGCAGCTGCTTCAAAAGCCATCGTAACACTTGGTGTCCTCAGGCTCTCACTGGGAATAATGAAGCCCTTCTGGAGAAGTATGTCGCAATTCATGCCTCGCCTTTTGTAGTTTATCAACGCAGATTAACAGGTTTTCATGAAAAGACTGATATGGCAGAGCTCAATCTAACTGGCCTATGGGACTAATTACATGTTAGCAGTCATAATCCAGTCACACAGTGTATGTGGTCAAATTTTACTTTGGATAATTAAAGGTTGCAGTGTAAGACATGGAGGGAGCCTCCGAGTGAGCTGATGTTGCTGCAGCTGTATTGGATGGATGCATGTTCTAGTAAGAGTATTTTCAGGGGTTCGTTTTTCATTGCTTTCATATTTTGGATGTAATCTTCATAACAGTTGTGACCTAAGTTAATGAAAAAGAGGCAAAACAGGCATTTATTTAAAACACAGCTGTAGTAAACTGGTACATCGTCTATAGTAGAGGGTGCGCAAAGTAGGGATGTGGAATGAATGTGGATAATCTTTAAGTTCTCTGCTTCATCTCTTGGTGCATGCATCACACTGCAGTCTTCAGGGCCACTACTTAACGTGCTACACAACAGTAACCTTTCATGCCTTGACGCGGCTGACGCTGTGATATTTCTGTGAGAGTCAGCTCCACAACACTATAGTTAAAACTGCTGCAATACAGCAAAACAAATTGACATATCTCTCTCCCCTAATGTCTGTAATTGACAGGCAGACATGATGTCTGTCTGCAGATGTAAAAGGTCTCCCTCTGAGTAATGTCAGCATTTAGTCGAGATGATAATGCGTTTGCTTTCATTCTTCTCACGCCTCCCCCATCCCCGCTTCCCCTCATTACTCCCTTTCATCTCTTAACCCTAATTTGGTCTGATTTTTGATTCAAACTAACATCTGTCTCCTTCTCCCTGCCTTACAAGCATGGATGCAACAATCAGTGTGAGCTGCGCCGATGCACAAACCCTTGACTCTACTGCATGGTTGTGGTAAATTTTGGTGGATGTTTTCACACTTGTTCTCACATTATCTGCATCTGTCCATTCACATGCTGCAGGCCGCTACCTGCAGCGAAGGTCTGTTGCAGTGTTCACTTTATGTTACTCATTTGTGTTATGGCCAGGAAAGTTGTCCCAACAACTGTCAACACTTTGCTGTTATTGTCACTTGTTAATTACGTCCCACAAGGTTGAACATTCTTAAAAACTGTTAAGTTAATTGCCGCTTTTGATTTCGGTAGTCAAAGTTATTATGACAACAGAATCAAACTGACATGAATTTGTGTTTCTAAATTGATAAAACTGTAACAGATTGTGTGACGTGATGTGTTTGGGAACATGAATAACCTATGACTGGATGCAGCTAATGGGGTTACTGGAACTGATTTTGTGTTCTATTATGCATTGTGATGCTGTTGTGTGTCTTAATAGATAAAAACTCTAAGTGAGAGATGTGTTTGAATGAAAGCTGCAGCTGAACACTGAATTTAAAAGGTAGGAGGTTTCGCGTGTGCTTTGTGTCAGCCTTGGTGGACTCTCACCTCAGCCCCTGCTGAGCTTGCTGACCTAATTTCTGTCTTATAGCCTCCATCCTCCAAGCCCTCACACACTCACTGATTCTCTGTGCTTATTATCATTTGAGAATAATATTTATGAAATTTGAAGGTTTTTTCCATGCATGGTATGCACGATATTTGCTGTAGATTTATTAGTTCAAGACTTAAGTGTTCGAAGGGAGTAAAGTATGTTTCCCATTGATTCGTGGGAATATTGAGAATCCCCACACAATCGGACATTTTCTGAAGTGCTTAAATTGTAAAAACACAAAAGCCACAAGCATTAAAACAGAAAACATAGAGCCCAACGGAGGTCTTACTCATAAAACTTTGCATCATTGCTGGCTGCTAAAGGCATGTCACAAATGAAAGCATTTTTCAGGGTTCTCTGTCTCGAACGTCAATGTGTGTTATCTTCTGTTGTCATTGATTCCTTTTACACAGACGGTACATGCAGCTCAGGATGAACACGAGAAGGCAACGGGAAAGTGCTCAAAAGTCAGCTAGCCTGGAGACAAACGGTTTCAGTTTTTCTCCAAGCTCAAAGTACTGTACAAAGGAAAAAACTGGCAATATTTTGTGCGTGTGCATGTTCTATGAGAGGCATGTGCTGTTGGACAATAGCTTCTCTATGTCGGGCCTCTCCTCAAGGCTGAAATTGTTGCTTGTCATTCTCCCTCGCTCCTCTTTTCATGCTCCTCCTTTTTCCTTCCCTCTCTCCCTGTTTTCTCGCCTGCCTCCGTGCTTTTCCTCTCTAATGTGTCTTCTCTCTCTTTTTCACACAGTTGGTCATTCTTTTCCTAGAATGGCTGCTTTGCTGTTATTCTTCAAGATGGCCTAAGCTAACGTAGCTCCAGCGATAGCAGTGTAATAACACTTAAGTCGTTTATGTTTCCAGCAGAACCACAGAAATGACAAATGGCTGTGA
Organism: Aulostomus chinensis; assembly: GCF_037954235.1. Lineage (NCBI taxonomy): Eukaryota > Metazoa > Chordata > Actinopteri > Syngnathiformes > Aulostomidae > Aulostomus > Aulostomus chinensis. The sequence continues at coordinate 4,023,107 of NC_141335.1, forward strand.
ATTCAGATATACATAAACCCCCCTCCTGTCGACTTTCATTGAAGTGCAGCCCTTATCTGCCATTCTGGTGCTAAAATTTCAGTATAGATGCTTCTGAGGGCAGAAGGTTAAGATGTTATACTCTTAATATCCCTGCTTGAAAACTTTTCTAAATTGTAGGTCAGAAAGCCCATCCCTATTGAACCCCTATACTAGGCTCTGGGCTGTAAATGTTTGTAGGAAGACAGTGGTAAGCTGGGTTCAGGTCCTGGCGATTTGGCTCCGGTTTAGTCTGCAATGCAAAAACAATATACAGGATTTTCAGCCTTGCAGTTCTGTTTGCCTCCACCTGCTGATGCTTAACTGATTTGGCTGACTCTTGGATCATTTCTCATACTGATTATGAAGCTGAAATACGTAGAGGAGCTTTTGGTTTAACAACTTGGCTAAATATTGACAAAACCCAATGTAGTCATTTGCAATATCCAAACTGAAGGCGTTTTTTTTTGTTTGTTGAAAGTAAAAAGTGGGACTGAGGAGAAGCCCAAGCCTACAAGTAGTATTCAGATGTGATGAAACATGCTTGTTTGGTTTTCACTGCAGTTCCCTCATTTGTTCTGTTTATATCCTGTCAGGTGAGACTTGTCGAGCACTTTGGGAAGCTCACAGATTTATCATGATTTTGCAGCATGGACTTTATCAGGGGAAGTTTCAAGATCAAGTGGTCTGATAAAGACACACACCGATTCCATACTAAAGAATAATTTACACAATGTGTTATCTGAGTTTAGCAGTCGCCATAACTCTTGATGGAGGGACAAGCTGGTCATGGCGGTGTTTTTTTACATATGAGGATCCCAGTGAACATTTTCAAACAGCCTCACTTGGAAAATCTGATCACTTGGTTGGTTGCACATGTAAAACAGGACGACAGATGCCAAGAGAGCATTTCCCCCAAGCCCAGATTACATTTTGTTACTTCTGTGGTGTTTTTGAAAGACATTGTTTAAAGCAGCAGCAGAGCAAACCATGGCTGTCACACTGCAGACTTCAGGTGAATTCGGTGGTTCCTGTCAGTTGTCTGCCAACTTTGCGTTTGACCCAGACTTTGTTGGATGATGTATTTCTCAGCCTTCTTACACAAACCTTATGTATTTGTGTTGGTTGCTAAACATGTGCATGGCTATGCTGCGGTCCATAGAGACTGCTTTGGTGTGTCTCATGGTTTATTCATACAAGCAGTGACTCTGCAAGCGTGTGTTAGTGCAGCAGAGTGCTCATCAGAGTGGTCCAACCCTCAGGTACCCTCTTGGCTTTTCCTATAGGCGAAACAAATGTTTTCATACTTGTTGATCCTCACCAAAGCACAAAGAATGAATCCTTGAATTTGATCCTGGCTTTTAGAATATATATTGGTTATATGCATGCTGATGTGCTATCGGTGTTTGTCTTCCCTGCCTGGTGGCGCTTTGTCTTTTCCTTTGCTCGGTGCCACCCACCGGCTTTAGATCAAACAGTGTGGAACCACTGACATGATTTTATATGCCATCTTGTGCAAGTGCGCGTGCAAGTGCACCCTCGTACATGAGCACATACCATAAAAAATGGAGACACATAAAAAAGAGCTCCATAGTGCAATGAGAGACTATAAACTTCTCAGGGTTCTATAACATTTTGATTTGTAGATTGAGACATAGAGAAAGGTGGGTGTATGGATAAATCCCTTTCCACTTATCTTTCTGTCTGCTCCTCTCTTCCAGGCAACCAGACAAGCTGGTGGTGGTTTGGACACGAAGAAGTCGGCGGAAATCCTCCAAGGTTTGTATTTGGAGAGGGAATTCTGACACAGCATAAAGCAACAACAAAGCAAAAAAGTGTCTCTTGTGCAGATGAAAAGACATTTTAAAAAACTGCATCAGAGTGAATATTTCTAGATTAGTGATGTACAGATTGCTGTATATTTGAAGCTGGCGGGTGGTGAACTGGCTAATATACAGATAACAGGGAAAATATTATTTACGTTCCCTGAAATGTGAAAGGAGTAGAGCTATGGTCTGCTGACAGCTTCAATTTGGCACGATTCACACCTGCATGTGACGGCTGTCTGGCTGAATTGCTGCAGCTTGCATGCCTGTGGTGTCCACACCGACAGCGTTGCCATGAGAACGGGCATTATAAATTGGGGCTCTAAAAGTGTCGATTTGTAATGAGAGAACAGTCACATGGATTTTTTTATATCTTCAGTCAGAGAGAAACAGCACTGGGACAATACTGCCACCCTCCTGATATTCTTATCAGGAACACATTTTCGTACTGTATATATATGCACAGTTGGAGCTCCATCAGGCCCCAATCAGACTGCTGTCCTTGCCCTAGTATACGTGAACCGGGGCAGACACGCGTATTGACAACTTAAGTGTGGTTCACTTTCACATACAGTAAAACAAGTTAACCTGCAGCAAGCTCGTCCCTGATGAACAACGGACTTAAATTCAAACTTTTGACGGTGTGCAGTTCATTAAGGGATTAAATAGCGCAGCGGGACCTGCTGTGTGTTAGCTTGACTTTGAAGAGTCCAGTTTGAGTTGGGTCACGTGTTTACTGGTATCTTAAAAGTCCAGGTTTAGTCACTCTGGCACGGTCACTTTTTCTAACATCATGTAAACGTACCAAGTGTTTCCCACAGAACCAGATTTGAACTTCAATATAGGAACAGCGCTGCTGGAAAAGAGCAGAGGGAATCAGACCCTCTCCACCCTGCTCACCCTCTGCTCAGACACAAACGATGCAGGTACAACCTGAGGCACAGCAGAGCGGACAGCATCATAACCCACAGAACTTGATTTTTCTACAGCCTTTGCCCGGCCACAGTCAGACTGATGGCAAACAACCAAAAACACTGAACACTTTAAAAACTACCAGATACTACCTCACTGACTATGTGCAATATTCTGGGATAAATGTGCAATTTACCCCCTTGCAATACAAAAGCAAACACTTTGCAGTGCAGTACTACATCTCTCTCTCTCTCTCTCTCTCTTTCCCTTATATATAAAGGTTTATATATGTATAGGTTTCTGTATATTTGTATATTTCAGTTTTATATTTTTTAAATTTTTTATAATATATTTTAATATTTTTTTTATTCTGTACATTGACATTTTTTTTTTTCTACTTCTCATTATGACTGTCGACCAGGAGAAATACCGCACAAGATTTCCAATGTGCCTGGACTGTCTGTTTATGCACAAATGGCAAATAAAAACCTTGACTCCTTGAATCCTTGAAATGTGGCAGCTCATGACTAAAAGGACAGAAGCTGGTCTAATGGAGTCAATTTGTGTATCGCCATTGTACATCTGAGTTTCTTCTCAGCGGCTGTCTTCCACTAATGACATCACCCTGCTGTAATGACATGTTTGTCCCTCTGCTGATTTATACTAACAGTGTGTCTGTCCTGTCCTGCAGTCTCACAGCTGGCAGCCTGGCATCAAAAACCCCTACAGAGGAGTGGTGGTCTGGCCTGTACCAGAGAACATTGAGATCACCGTCACTCTCTTTAAGGTGGGTTGCAGCTACACTGAGGAGATCACCCGCCTGTATTCAGTGGACTTGCTTAAGCAAAACTGGCCTCTTCTCTCCTGGTGACTGGTGCAACAGTAACCTACTCTAGTACTGTAATTCTAGTCTGGCACACACTTTCCTGTTTGCAAAATTGGAAGTTTGAAGTTAAACTTTGATTTCAACTTTTAACGTTCTTTTCATTCTATCCTATTTTAATGTGTAAATTTAGCAAACTGTATCTGATATTATGTGTGTGACAACTGAGGATACTGACACCTTTGGGTTCTTGCAGACAAAGAATTTTACAATTTGGGAAAGTGAAGGCGGTTGAACTTGGAGTTTTAAAAAGATCATGTGACCTGAAGGCTCTTCAACGTATTGTATTACAAGTGTGTTCGTAAATGACACACTTGTAGAGATGTTATCTGTCCCCATGTCTGGCCTACTTACACATCAGGCCTCTGTGCGGAGCTCCCAGCTCCGTCTCCTGTGTCACTGACTGTGCCAGACAAATATCCGCGTACCTGCCTCTGCCCTGTGGAAGACTCAGAAGCTTTTCTCTTAGCTGTCATGTACACAGTATCGTCTGAGGAGCAATGAGTCCCTACAGTCCTTTATATGAACATAATCACAATGAAAACCTGCTATAGTTTCAGAAACCTGAGACTATCTAAGACCTTTGTAGAAGCATACAAGACTCACTGTGACGTCTGCCGGTTCATGTGCATGGAGTAAGGAACACGTTTCATGTGTTCTGGCTTAGTTTTCCGTGCCAGTGTAGAACTGATTTATAGTGCCTGTCAGTGTATCCTTATTTCAGGGCCATTTCCACTTCCTGTGCCAGAGGAAAAATAATAAAGCTATTTTTGTATGGAGATTAGAGAGTGGTGAGATTCAGACGCTTTGAAAGGTGGCCAGGTGAAATCAGTGTTCCGTTTTATGATTTAAGCACAGAAAATATCTCATCATATGCTGGATTAATCAGATTTCAAAAGATCGTGAAATTCAATCATACACTGAATGAAGTGAGTACGTAAGAAGAGTAGATTAAGAACTCTTAATAAAATAGTTCCTCGAGCAGCAATGGTAAAGTTAAAAACAATTATATCGTGATTGTCGTGTGTATATGCAACAATCTAAGGGAAACAAATTAAAATGTCAGCTAAGAATAATTCCTGACACCATCAGATATTTTTTTTTGCCTTTCCTCATCTTAATGAAAGGTCTTAAAACTCCTAATATATTTAATACTTTATAAATTATCATAAAGAAGATCCGCACGACTGGGCCGGGCCAAATTGGTACCCGCCAGTGTGTATATGTTTTCCCTGGTTTGCAGCTCACATGTTTTGGTCATCTGGTTGTTGTGGAAGATTGAAGCAATCAGTGTAAGTGATTTAAAGATACTCCATCTGGCCTGAGGTACTGCAGTGAAAACAGATGACCTTAGCATTACTGCAATCTGTACGCCAGCAGGCAATCTCAGCTGAACTTTGTAGATGGGAAAAACTACTGAACTCACCAAGTTACTTAACCGGCGGTGTTCTGGCTGTTTATCCTATAGACAGAAATAATCTCTGTAGAAGTGAGGTGCAGAGAAGCGAGTGGGCAGCTAATGCCACTCAACCACCACTGTGTAACATGAATATTGGCAAAACGCTTCTGGAAGCTGCCGTGTTTTATTTTTACCTGAGCTATAAGGCAAATGTCAGGGTTTGCTTGTGAGACTTTACAATGCAACTGCATTGGTATGTTTGCTTCCACAACAGCAGGAAGTTTCATCTTTGAAGATCCCCAAGGACATTGTCGAAGAAAGGTGTTCTTCAAGGAGATGCAGCTTGTACAAATTTATCACCAGCACTTAAACCCAGAGGACAATACAACTAACTGAGAATAAACCCAAAAGGTGGATGATGACATGCTCTGTTGCCTTTTAGTGGGAGTTGGTGTGTGAAATAAAAGAGGATTTATTATTGAAGGGAGAGGCAGCTTAGCTGTGCAGCTTCTTGTGTGTACTTGTGCCCATGAGGGTGTTGTTTTTGACTGTTGAGGCAGACTGCAGGAATATTGATTTCCAGGGGTGTGTCACAAGCGCAGTTGGGAAGAAATACCATCACCTGTGTGTGTGTGTGTGTGTGTGTGTGTGTGTGTATTTGGGTTTTTCAGGTGTTTCTCAGGTTGTGGGAACATAAATCTGTTTATACAGCCACCCTGTGGGACTCAGTACCCTGTTGGGGAGGAAAAAAGTTTTAGTGATCTTTGCCAGTATCAAATCTACTGCGTGAAGACAAGGAATCCTAATTTGGCTTTCTTTTGTTTGGTTGTTTTGTTGGACCGACAGCTGCTGCTTTTTAATTGGTCATGAACTGACATGAGATAGATGGGACAAGTGTCACTGACCCATTTCAAAAGATTTACTTGTGACTGAAAAATGAAAATGACATGGGTACTATGTTGAAGTTTCTGTGAGTGTTAAATGAGAACAAAAGCCATCACTTCATACCAAATCCTTCATCCGCTACATGCCCATCTGTAGTTATTTATGTGTCTAGTTATTTTTGCCTTCAATTTTGCAATTACTATTCTATCTATTTTGTTAAGGAACGGCTGCAGTCTGAAAAATGTATATATGCTGCAGTGTGTAATTTTTATAATTTTTCACAGTATTGAAAAATGTAATGCATCAGAAGAAAGTATATTTTCTCTTCATTAGAAGGGATCAAATTGTAATTTCAACAGCTGCGCAAACTGCATCAGCAGAACATGCAGCTTCACACGTGGTCAGATCATCACACACCTGCAGTGCTGCTGTGTCAAGTGCAGTAGACGACATTGCAGTGCTGTGGACATGAGGTCATTATCAAACCTCCATGCTGCAGTCTGCTCCAAGATAGAGTTTCTATTTATACGTTTTGTTTCCTTTACACTTGCAGGACCCTCATGCAGAGGAGTTTGAAGACAAAGAGTGGACGTTTGTCATTGAAAATGTGAGTTATACATTTAATAATTTGTCATTGCCCCCTCAACTTCCTTTTTTACTGTCTGTCGTTGTTTATTTTATATTTGTTTATTGTGAGTGTATCAGTGTACTGCTTTTTTGTTTTTATTTCTTACCCTACTTTGTGAAAGGTTTTGGTTATCTTGTTCACTTGAGGTGATGATGAGAAGAGGCTTCCTGTCTATAACAGGCACTGGTGATTACTACTTCAGATCAAACAAATCCAAGACGTGCAGTACATTCCTCACCTCAGCAGTTTTCAAAACAAACCTTCGTTCTATTATCTTTGCATCTTCTGCCACCATGTGGTAAGGCTTTGCTATTACACATCCATCCGTGTGAAGGGTGGCCAATCCAGTGGTGGGTTGAACCACAAGGCCTGAGTTACATGAATGACCACAAGGACTGGAAATGGAGCGTGCAGATGTCCTGTATTTCAACAAGAGATTGTGGCCACATTCCGAGACTGTTGACTACAGTCGGCTCATGATATTCAGAATTACAGCTTTCAAACAAGGGACCCGACTGCCAGCGAGATTTGGCAGAGGTTATGAATAATTAATTTGTCTTACGTTACTACATAGTTGAATTTAACTGCAGTTGTTATTATTCAGTATTTTCCACTTTTCTTGGTTATTGTTGTTCTTGTCAAGTTGAAGAACAAGATCGATGCTCATTTGCAGTTCAGTCTGGTAGCGATTAGGCAGTCATTGTTCTCTGGCACTTCTGGTGCTTGACCTAAAGGTAAACACTGAGCCTTTTTGGTAGAGTTTGTCACTGACATAGAGTGACATTGACAAACATTGCTTAGCCAGAATCAGGGCAAGCTAATCAATGATAAAAAAGCTCTTTCTCTGATGCTCATATGTTTTTGTGTTGGTCTTGGTTTTGAAGAGGCTGAGAACTTGGAAAGATCACACCTGTGTTCTGTATCAAAACTGCACTGACAGTAAGACTATTCAGCCTAAAATATAAAATATTAACTGGTCAGATTTGATTTTACTTTTTGGCACAGATACCCTTGTGTGTTATGGAACTTATCTTTAAGTTGTATTGACATTTTATGAACAGATTTACTCCAATTGAAATGAACAGTCTTGTCATTTCAAAAGGATATCGAATGGCAGGAAGTCAACTTCATACTAGCAGTGTTAAAGAGGTTCTAAAAGGACACTTATGTAACCAGGAAGAGGAAATTAATCTTAAATGATTACCCTCAAAATAGTTGCCAATTTCTTTCATGTGTCTGTTTGAACATTTTGCGGGGGAGTCAGTAGTTCTGAACTTGAATAGGCCTCTAAGACTCCTCCCCCAGTCCTGTTTTTAAAAGAATACTGGTGGAACAAATATTAGGTGAGCTGGCTGAGTGCTTTGACACTTGTCACTTTCTGTACACATCAAAGGAGTGACATTAGAGACGGCTCTACCTTTCTGTTTTTGATAAAAAGCTGAGATGACAAGCAGGTCAGGCGGCGTTCTCTGGTCAGAGCGTGGGAGAGAGAAAGAGGAGATCAAGAAAGGAAGAGGGAAAGAGTTTCTGGGTTTGTCTTTGCATACCTGACTAATGACAGAAAGATCACAGCTGCACTCGTCTCCTGACAGCAGGAATGGAGAACACAGAGGAAAAAGGGGAGGGAGATGAAGAAAGCAGGCGCAAACCTTCAAACGCTCAGATTTAGTGAGAGGGCAATGATGGAATGTTGGCCAAATCAAGCCAGTTTTGGCTGCAGCGGGTTGAAGAAAGCAGGAAGAGCTCCACAAACCCGCTGTACTCTACCTGATCAGCTCTAAATGGTGAAGTGGAGTGGAGCACTTAGTGGTTTCCTGCTGTGCCTCAGCTCTTCCAGCTCAGCTAAAGCTGACCTTGAGCTAGCTATCAAGGGTCGGAGGGATGCACAACCTCCCCACCACATCAAGGTAAACGGTACAAGGGGATCAGAGCGTAAACATACAATGGCAATTTATTAAAATAATTCTACAGCCCTCTTGAGGTGCTTGATTCCTTGTTAACTTGATACTTAATGACCATTGTCTGGTGCACTTCTGGGATGTACACCAAATAGAATAACATCACTCTCAAGTGATCTCTCTTGTTGGTGCAAATTTGCAAGGATAAAGTACCAGTTCATATTATTTACTAAATTGTTGAAACTCTCTGAACTTCAACTTATGCCAAATCTGTTGTGTCAGTGCTGCTGGTACTAGTTTCAGCACAGCTGCAGAAACTGGGGAATTACTGTATACAATTTGACCACAAGGGGGCAGTCCACCCTAAGATCTTTTAAAAGCTGTTTGCAAACGTGAATCACACCTTGATATCCATCCCTGTGTGCTTGTCTGTTGATGTGTGTCAATAGGGAACATGTCTTTGTGTTTGTGTCTGTGCTAATGTGTGATGAAATATAGAATCATCTCCCATTGTCTGAGGTGCTTGAATATTTAGTCATATTTTTTTCCCTCTTGCATCTGTGTATCGGCGGCTCAGGCCCTGCTGTTCACACACTACCCTCAACCAATCAAGAATCTAAACCAATATAATGTCAGGACTGATGAATTAATGCGGTATTGGGTGCTGCTCGGAGACGGACCTGAAAAAGAGGAAAGGTGAGTTCTCCTGAACCCTCATCAAACGGCAGAGGAGAAAGGGGAAGAATACGCCATTGTGCCAGAGCGCCGGAGATGATGAAATTCAAGATCCCCACGCTCTGGCTTCGTCTTAATCTGGGGGCCCAACCTCGCGTTAGGCTAATCCCTCCCCGTTGAATTACTGGCCCTGGCTAGATTGTATTTTGTCATTGAAAATGGCAGTGTCAAACACTACCTTTTTCTCTCCTCTATTTGTTCGTCTGCCAAGGCGAATCGCATAATCAAAAGAGGGAAAGAGAGTGAAGAAAGGAAAGCGATGGAGAGAGGGAGAGGTGGCAGGCTGAAAATGGCTACACAGTAGTATCTCTAAATTGCATGCTACCCTTGCCTTTCACCCTTCTTCAAATAGGGGCGTATTATCAAAAAGGTGGCCAAATTGAGAGTCAAAAGATTGGATGGCTATATTTGAAGGCATTGTGCTGACAGACTCTTTTGAATGTGCATGTGCATGACGTTAATGTGTGTATGTATGTCTGCGTTTGCATATCAACCAAACCTGAAGATGGTAAACCAACTCAATCTTCAAAGCTTTGTGGGAGCATTTGTAACAAACACACACACACACACACACACACACACACACACACACACGCGCGCCAAATGTGTTTAAAGTGAGAAGCTATCATGTCTGGCTACATTGAATATACAGTGATATGCACTCCAAGGCCCGCTCTCCCTGCTCCTTCCCCATCTCTCCCCCTCCAAGTCAAACGCACCCTTTTCACTCGCATTACATCAGCGCCACTCAGAAAAGAAGGAAATTCCAAATCTATGGATGCCCTGCCAAATCACAGGTGACACCGTTTGACAGCATGTCTGCTGCATGTTGCCACGCTTTACATACTGATTTTAAAATTGCCACTTAGAGCACAGAGAGCTTTACACTGCGATCATAATACTTAAACTTCTAATAGCCAACAATGCTGATGTGATGCGCAAGTATTGATGCACATGTGATGTGTGTTGTCACACCTGTTCCAACACAGTGTGACCTCCTAGCATGCTGCTCCTGAATTGCAGGACGCACGAGTTGTCTCAGCAGCTGCATTCAACTGTCTTTTTTAGCAAGTAATGATAAAATATTCGAATGAAATTTAGTTTTTATTCTTGAATTCACAGAGATATATAATGTATAATTTTTCTACATCATAGATTCGAGCAATTTTAAAGATTAAAAAAGGATTATTTTGACCAACATTGCAATTCCAATTTGAGTTTCCATATTAAAGGGAATGCTGATTTTACTTTTATTTATTTTTCACCTATTTTATTAATTATGCATCTGTTGACTCGAGTCATGAACCATTAATCTTTTTTGGAATCAAAAATAACCTACGTGAATGTTAAAGTAATGAATGGAGGACTGCACTGGGACGCAAGCTGGGATTTACACCCCTGTTTGTCACACTGTTTGTTTAGGTCCACTTGGAGATGCACAATATTAGATTTTTGCCATTATTGTACGCTCACATTTGTACAACTGACGTGACTGTTGTGATATTTACCGATCTCCCTCTTATCTGTATCAAAGCAAGTCAGTATGATATCGGCATTCTATAGCTACTGAAAAACACATGGTGAATTTGAAAAAGTGACATTTTATTCATTTCCAAAAGATGAGTATGAGTAGCGTGGGCTGTTTACCAGACCTGATCCGTGGAAAAAACATCGGTCCCCTCTGACGGAGCTTGTATACACAGAACTTTATTAACATGCTGTATATTGAGGGATCTTTACAAAGGCTTATGTTAATGTTTGTGAGACCCTTTGGCCATTTTTTTTTTTTTTTGCTATTTCATTTTCCCCCTGTCCATCCGCCTCTTCTCCTCTCTGGCGCTCTCTATCAGTTCTTTCTCATAGGTAATGTCCTGTCTCCACTGTGGACCACATCCAACTCAATTAACACCATTTCCAAATCACAAACGTCCCACTCGTAGTCACATAGTGACACACTCTTCATATTGCTCACTCAGTAAAAAAAAAGACAAAACAAAAAACACACACAGAGGCCACAAACTATATTCATCCATACCTTTACACACACACACACACACACACACACACACACGCGCACACAGTAAATTACACACACCCTCTGCATTGTACACACAGCCTTGATGTGTGTACTGTCCCCCCTCCCCTCTCTCTGTCTGGAACACATTACGTAGGCCAGTGGCTTGTGAGCGCTGACTGGGCCTCTGGGAAGAAAAACACAATTATTTCAGCCCTCAGCTATTCACGCAAAGGTGACAAAAGCTGGTATGAAGTATGAAATCCCAAAAGTTTCTCCCGTGCCGAGGACGACAAATTGGGATTAATTTGTGCTTGTGTGCATGCGTGTGTCTCCAAAGTTTTCACCTTTGCTCATTTTCCATTTCTTAAATAGTTTGGAGAACTCAACAGGCCTAATTTATTGTGTTGGAAAGATGCGTGCGTGTGTGTGTGTGTTTGCTGGGGTTGCTCATGTGTATTTTTAAATGAAACATGCTTTATAGTTAAAAGCTGTAAGCATGTAAATTTTAGTGTGTGTGTGTGTGTAAGGAGGGTTCTTAGTTAGTACAGGCTCACAGATTCACACATGCTTTTGAAATTAATTTAATTAATCACCCTGAGGAGAGGCAACAGATGCTGGTGATTACCCCATGCCCAGACCCCTCCCAAGGCAGAGAGACACACACACACACACACACACACACACACACACACACACACACACACACACACACACACACAGAAAGTACCTCCACAGGCACACACATTCTGATTCTGTTCTGATTGCTGCCATTTTCTGCCACTGATCGTGTTATTTAGTGGGATGGCGAAGAAAATGAGCAACACAAAAGAACTCACAACTTCACAATTAGGCTCCCAGCAAGAACATCAAATATGTAAAAGGATGTCTGTCTCTTGTTGTGTGTGTTGGGGTTGTAGTCAGCACCTGTGCCTTCTTGAGAACTTGGTATTATGGTTGTGTGTCCAGTCATTTGTGTTAGTGGGTTGTAGGTGGCTGCAAAGGCCGGGTGGTCCCTCCTGTCCCCTTAATAGGCTTACTGGCCCCTAATCCACACCACACCATCTCGTCACATGGCTGGTCTGCTGACTAAATGGCCTCCACCATCATGAGGGGTGTGTGTCTCCAATGACGTCTCTGTGCAGGTGTCATGTTCCTGTGTGACTGTGTGTCCCTCAGTGTGTGGGTGCTTTTCAAAAGACTGTTTTGTGTTTGTGTCAGAATATGTGTGTACCAGCAAGAATTTGTTTAATCACGAGAGGGTGTGATGTTCAGCAGAAAATGCATCTAAAGTAATTGTTCTTTACCTGAATTTGATGAAAGCGTTTGAGTTTCCAATCGGAGAGTCAGAGCTGTCCTGAATTCCTTTATTGGGCTTGGGTTACATGATTCGGTAAGCGGAAGACATTTCTTGGTTGGTGGCTGAGATGGATAGCGGAGCGCTGCAACACGACTGCTCTTGCCACATATTGATTGTCATGTATGCATTTTCTATTCATCTTTCACTATGTATGAAATTGCTACAATCTAATAATGTCTGACCCATGCCTGCTGCATTGCTGTCACAGACAAGTGGAAAGGCTTTGTTTCTTATGTCCGACATGGTTTTTGTATGAGGAAGTGCTGCACTAAAATTAACGTGATATTTTAGTTGATAAAACGCCTGCATAATCACTGATACACACATGCAAGAACAAGCGGACACACTGAACTGTTCAGATGCTCCTGGCCCATGTCTGTCTTCCATCAGTGCATCTGTGGCTTCTGCTTACATGCATACATGCAAGGGTTTGTTAATTACACTGATTAAACTGTTGCCCTTGATGATGTCTGGATTTGCTGTGCTAACATCATCATTCCTTACTGTGTTCTTGCTTTGTGTTTGTGTTTGTGTGCGCGCGTGTCTATGTGCATGCGCAGTGTCCTCTCTTTGTGTTGTTTTGTCTGCTTTTACAGTTTTACCTTCATCCTGTTTAGTCTTTAGTTTCTCGTCCTTGTGTTCCTGTATGCCCCCTACATGCTGTGTGTGAATGAGTGTGTATGCCACGCACTTTACAGTCTATTTATGTTGCTTGTGTGCATGTGGAGGTCTTCACGTTTGCATGTGTGACTTTGTACTTGTGTGTTGTGTTAGTGAGTGTGTCTTGTCCCACTGGTCCAGGTTGTGACCTCGGCTTTCATCTTCTTAGTCTGAGGCTCCTGCAGCCTGCTGGGCTCTGCCGCCAGCCAATAACGCAGCAGATGTCACGAGACAGACTGACACACACACACACACACACACACACACACACACACACACACACACACACACACACACACATTCTCTGTCTATAACATTGTTTTTCTCGCATATATATATATATATATTCATATATATATATATATTCATATATTCATATGCACTCATAGACAGTTTGTACACATCAATGGTGTATAATCTCACACACAAAGATATTGACAATTTTAACTCAGTTACATGTCTATCACATGCACACATTCGTGAAGTCTAAAGCAGTCCTTACAGATTTTCTGTTTCCCCCACCATACACTCTGACCTCAAAATAAACATCAAAACATGAGTGTCACCTGGGAAACATCCATATTCTCACCTGTGTGGCCTTCAATGATAGACCTGCCAACTGAAGTTTGTGTGTTTTGACTGTCAGTGTTATCAGCTGGATCAGCATATCAAACATCCGTACAAAGTATTTTGGCAAAGTCTTTTGTGACATCCTGGACTCACAATGACAGAGTGCATTTGAAACTGGTTAAATCGAGGTGAGGGCTTCTGTCTGGGCCTCAGTCACAAATTATTCTCACCCACTGTTTAATTGTTTTATCCCTGAATTTAGTCTTGCAGAAAGGAAGTAAAACCCTTTGGCTATTTGTATCTCCTGAAATCTCCTTTATTACCTCTTGTAACTGAAAAGACTTCAATGTTAGGGGCGAAGAGTTAAACATAACCATCAGGCTTTGCTTTTGCCTTGCAAGCCAAATGCATTGTTTTAAAAAATAAATCTATCGCTTAAAAACTAATTTGTGCAGAAGAACATCTCATGAATGATGCCTGCTTTAGGACTTTTAAAACATTGGAGTAGTGAGATGCTAAGTGTAGCATTTGTGCGTTTTAAAATGAAAACAACAGGCCTTCAGCCAGTCGAGAAACCAACTGTACCTCTTTTACTGCCTCCTGTCCCCACGCTGACCCAGAAGACACACACAGAGCCACATTCATATACACACATCACCTTAGAACACAAATAATGAGCCACAGTCTCTACAGTATCAGGTTTATTTTTGGGGTGTTGGTATAAAATGAGCTATGACCCAGCAACATTTAAGCTGATGTGTCGGAGGTACTAGAAGTAAGAGAAAGAGGTGAGGAAGGAGGTAAACTGAGGATTTGTTGAAGGTGTGTGACTTGTTGGCAGCTGATGACACACATGGAATGTGCTACTTGAACAATTTTTTGATTATCACTTCTTTCCTGCCATGTTGTAATTCCCTCTATCTGAGTCTTCCAGTCTTGTTTGTTTGTCAATGGCAGCCACACCCTCTTAAGTCAGTCCCCTCTGAAACAGTCCAGTGTCATGGTTTCACTTCCTGATGCTGCTCTCCTTCTCCTTGGTCACCTTGAATCCAGCTCCTCAGTCTCATCCCCTCCTTAACTTTGGTGTCATATTGTTCTTGGTGGTGATAGCTGGTCAACCAGTGTGAGTACAACATGAGGTGCCATTGGACATTGACACCGGAACAGTTATTATCTCCATCTCCCAGTTATTTATTTTTCCTGTGTGCTTCTTAAGATGGCTGCTTGCGATGGAGACAGGCCTGTGTGGCCTGCCAAACACCGGGCCTTGCAAATCCCCCTGTTTATCCACAAGCTTGACCCGCTGGGTCTGCGTGGGCGGGTTGTTCGTTTAGCAGATACGCATGATTTTTTTGTGGGTGGTGGCAGCCTGCATGTGTGCATGTAGGCATTGTGATGAACTTAGGTTAAACTTGTGTGCAAGGTGACTTGTTAGGCATTATCTCCTCGAGATCCCCTCATCGTGAGTACGTGCATGTGTGTGTTTGTGTATGAGCATGCACACAGTTACTGGGAAACTGTGACGATTGTTCTGCTAAGTGGCGATGAATAGGGTCTTATGATGTGCTCTGATGCCAGTGCTAAGCCAGCTACTGACAGTTAGACTGACCCCACAACACGCTGTCTCTGTTTGGGATATAAATGTGTACCTGGAGCACTGCACCCGGAGGTGATTGAGTCAGGAATTGGAGGCGATTTGTGGTAAAGGCATTGAGGAGATGTGGCGAAGGACATGTTGCAACATTAAAAAAGGAGCTTCTGTGAGGGGTGTGTCTGCCCAACGTTCGGTCAATCATTGTCTTCTGCTGAAAGGATATGCAGATATGGTTATCAATTTTGCTCTCAAAGAAAGCTTCTGTCTTTTTTTAGAAGTGTTTTTATGTAGCACATCTTGTATTAGAGTGTCTGTGTGAGTAATAAGGTGACCTTTGACTGCCTTATTGGTTACGAGTCATCTATGAATCTCACATTCATAGAAGTCGCTCCATGAAGGATAAAAGTGGAAATTTCTCATCGACTTTGTTGTACACTTTCGTATGTGAGAGGGAGCTGTGTGAGCTTTGTGTATGTCTCACATATAAATGCACATAAACAGAACTGGGTAAGCCTTTTGTTCTTCTGTGGAAAAAGAATTTCAAAGAACAAGCACTCACCCGTACACACATACACACTCATGCACACACACTAAGGCACACCAGCTCCTTATCCAATCCCTCCACTAATTCCCCCTTGGTAGAAGGTGTTCATTGTTTCTCTTTCATTCTAATCTCTCCTCTCCTTTTTTTAAAATCCATATTAGATTCTCTTTGAGTTGGCCACAATCAGAGGCACTGAAGCAGAGCATCACCCTGCTAATGCTCTTTGTCTCCCCAGATTTGTCACTTAGCATGGAGAGTACACCTTTGTCATGGAGCAGGATGGGAGAGAGGCAGACTCTCACTTGGGGCAATTGTTTCTTGTTACAGGCCATCTTAACCCACCAGCCCCCCTTAAGCAAATCAGCTTTGCTATGGATTAGGGCCCGATCATGCCCCTGTGCAGATCTCAGCAGCCTGCCTAAAACAACTAAAACAAACAGATCCTTAAAGTGAGAATCGAGTGGACGTGAAGAAACTGATTCCAAAAATCCACTCTGCTGTCTTTGCCTAGAAATGATCATATGATATCTTTGGAGCTTCTATCAGTCAAACCTGTCATTGTCAGATTATTCTCTCTGCTCTCTTATCAGGAAGTAAGCAAATGTGACGTTATCCTAATCTGGCCCTCACACTACAGACTCTTTTTTTGCAAAACGCACATTAGCCAGCATCAGAGATAAAATCAGTGCCAGTTTCCTTGTCCTGTCACAGCCCTTTTGATGACTTGGCTCCCTTTGAATCAAGTCAGAATGTTGACCCCACTCTCATGGATGCCCTTAGATATTTGAGGTGATATCTGACTGATATCAGATTGGTGCACCCTACCTTTTCTACCACTTATTTATGTTCTTTCCTTCACTAAAATGAGACTGTACCATTTTGAGCAACAGCTGGCATGTGAACAGTTATAGTAGGTCATACATAATGGCCTGGTGCACCATTAGCTCGTCATCATGATGGGATGGTTAGGATGTTGGCAGCTACCTGATTAATAAATGTTTCACAAGCAGTGCACTTGTCGTTTTCTGAAGTGATGTAGACACTTTTGATACTTAATGGCTGTCGATCTTTCACACAATCGTAACATTAGCCATAGGGTCATACTGTTAATGTGAAGTAACTCTCTCTCTTTCGCTGTCTCTCTCTCTCTTACACACGCACGCGCGCGCACACACACACACACACACACAACCAACCTATCTTAAACTTTTTCATGCACTGTAATTTGTCAGGCTGCACACACACCACACACATGTTGTTGGCACACACCCCTCCTCCACACCCATGTCTGTCACCACGGTGAATCTTCTGGCTTGATATCTGAACTTCTGCTTCATGCAGCGGCAGTAATCATTCCCAGATACAGGAGCTGGGGGTATTGGCTCAGGGGCTGCATGTGTGTGTGGTGATGTTATTGGCCATTTTAGGCCTTGATGATGGCAAGAGATGGTGAAATGGTTGGAAAAGTGATGAGCAGGCACTTCATAGACCACGGATGAACTCCAGCTATAATCCCGTCGACCTATCTCTCCCTCTCTCCCCCTCCCTATCTTGGCTCTGTCTTTCTCTTTTTGCCCACTCTTCCTCATTTCTTCCTCTTTTCTTCTTCTCTCAACTTCTCTCTCTTTCTTTCTCCTTGATATCCACCTCTCTGTCTTTACCCTTCTCTCTTTCCATTTCCTGACCACCCTCTTCCTTCCAAACCCCCCATGTCCCTTTTTCTCTCTCCAGCAGAAGTGCAGAGCCAGGGCTTTTGCCTGCTGGTAATTTATTTTCCCATTAGCCCCCTGTCTGAAGTGCATGCTCTGGGTCTGAGAGTGTGTGTGGGGGGGTACTGAGGGCCACCCAAAAGAAAGACCCAGAGAGTCAGAGAGAGGAGGGCACTCTGGACACACTGATAAGACGAGAAAGAGAGGGTGGCAGGCTGGGAGGTAGAGAAATGAAGGGAGAAAGAGATCTCTGTTCATTTCAGCCAGCTTTGAATTATGATGCAGACACTAATAGAAAATAAAGAAAAATGGCAGATTTCAGCAGATTGATTCCTAATGTAGAAATGATCCACTGTAAACAAATGGCCTTTGTGTTAATCGGTGAATTTCTTATCATTTATTCAGCAAATGTTGGCATTTTGCTAGATAAATAACAAGCTCCTTTCCTCTGATTTCCTCTGTTTTATGCTCTCATCTTCAGGTTTATGTTGGGTAGCGCTCTACAACCAGTCAGAAATATTCCCATTAATGAAAAAATATGAACATTAACTCTAGTCAAGCATGACCTTGGCCGGAGGAGGTTACCTTCAACCTACTGACTTAGCTCTGAGAGTGATAGCTTTTACAAGCTAACAGGAGTTTATCTCCAGTAAAGCTCTCATCTCACATTAAGGATTTGATTTTCGAAGGGCCAGTTGGTTTGTGACTTCTCTGCTTTCATCTGCTGCCATCACAGGAAACTCTGCATTTAAGGAATTTCTCTCCTGTCTTTCTCTCGCTCTCTACTTCTCCTCCCCTCCGTCTCTTTTATAATGTGGTGGAATTTAACATAATAATAGACATTGCCTTAACCCACGTGATGCAAGAGAATAAATGTTGAAAGATGCTTTTTCAGTGTTATCCTCATCCACAAATGTGTTCATATCCAGAGAAAACAAACTCTGCAGACGCTTGCAGCTGAGAAAGGGATAATTGATTAATCTGCTTTTAATGAAAATAGAGAACTCCTCTGTTGCCTGCCTCCTGACTGTGGCCCTCTTCACAAATAGGTCGAAGGTCAGGCTCAGCTGCAGAATGCCTACACGTGAGCTTCTACGCTGGTATGCTCAACTGCACGTACAGACAAACCCTTTCTTTATATCTTTCTTCATTTTGCCTTTAGCAGATTTGGAACCAGATGTTGTGGCCAGTTATTATTAGTAACTGTTTGTTTACCCCACCAGGGCAAATTAGCATTTGTGTCTGCTCCTGAGTCTAGTGTTGCACTCATTGTATCTGTACCTGGATTTAGGCACCACATGGAACAATCCCATATCAAGTTCCTCAGTGTTTTTACAAAAAGGACTCCATGTCTGGAGCTCAGTGTCATTCTATATTTGGATATTCATCCAAAACCACAGCGCGCTGTGCTGTAATCTGCCATCCCTCCCTTTTTAAACAAGACTAATCCTGCTCTTGTGGTGACTAATCGCTCTTCTCTCACTCTCTTCACTCACTTTTCATCAACTGTTTGTCAGCATTGTTGTTTTGTGTTGATGACGCCCGCCGGTGACGTGGGGCTGGTTGAGTCAAACAAGATCTGAACTCAAGAGCGGAATCCTGTGTGTGTGTGTGTGTGTGTGTGTGTGTGTGTGTGTGTGTGTGTGTGTGTGTGTGTGTGTGTGTGTGTGTGTGCGTGTGTGTGCGTGTGTGTGCGTGTGTGTGCGTGTGTGTGTGTGTGTGTGTGTGTGTGTGTGTGTGTCCCTCTGAAAATACTCATGAAAGCCATTTCCACAGCTCCGGCCATTATTAAGAGCATTGTTATTATAATTCACATATAACCACTGTGATTGTATTGCATGCCTTTTATGTCCATTGTTACATTTTAAAATACACACATATACACACACTGCTTTCGGGGAAAAAAATAAATCCTCACATATAATAGTAGCAGATGAATACATTGGTCTTAATCTGTGTGTGTGTGTGTGTGTGTCTATAAGGCCTTTAGTGCAGTATTCATCGGTGGTATGTAAAAAGGCTTTGCTTTATCAGTTATCAGGGAGGCCAAATTGACACACAGGAGTCACTCCATTGTGTGTGGATTCTAAGAGAGATGTGAGCACATTGGATGTCTCTATTTCCAGTAACTGTGACCTTGAGGCGAGAGACCCCCACCCACCCACCTCCAATGTGCTGACTGCTAAGTTCAGCCAGAGCCAGCTGATTTTGGGTGTTGGGGTGCGGGGCTAATCGGTGCTACCTCAGGGTGATTCTATAGGGTAAATTGAGTCATTTATATTTTTCTAAACTGTATGAATACAAATCATAAAGCTTGTTTAATAGCTTTGCAAGGACTGGAATGTAAAGTAGGGCCTTTGGACTGTTCTTTTTTCTTTTTTTTTTAAAATGATGCAGAGTTCAGTTTTCCACAGTTCAAGCCTACTGTGCACCCAAAGTGTATAATCATGTAGTAGATGGATAAAATGTCTGCAGTTCAATGAAAAAATCTAAATGTATTAAATTTCATTTATCACAATAATACACTTTTAATCAAAGAAGGTGATTGAATCCAAATTATGACAAAACTTCTTTTTGTACAACAACTGATCCGCCTGTGCTACATGTAGCTGTTAATGAGAAATTCCTCCTTTTTGATGACTTTATCTGCATGTGTCAAGGAGGAGACGGCACAGGAACAGTTTACAGTAGCAACTAGACCTGGATTGTCCAGTCACAAGCTGGGGGCGAAGGGTATTTCATTGTACAGTGTGTGTTGGCAGTGTGTGGAAGAAGAGCTGACCTCTGCTGTCAGTGATACTCATGGACGGCGAACACTCCCAGACAGAGACCACTGTGTCACAGTCCAGGACACTCAAGGTGCCAATCTGTCAGTCGTCAGCCCCCCATTTTCCTAATGACTATAAATAGCCACAAAGTAACGATTCCAAGCAAAATAAAACTTCAGACCTCTGACTTTACTACTGTAATCTGCAGTCTGAATGTAACTGACCTCTGTTTGTCCTCTTTCCTCAGTTCAGAATTGTTTTGTTTTGTGGCAGCAGGCTTAAGTCAGATAATCATCGCCTTGATGTGATTCATCACTTATCATTGTGCCACCACAGCCATGTTTATATCATATCCATATCTTCCTCAACATCACACCAACCAGATTTCACTCTGAATTAGACAAGACCACATTCACTTCTTATTGAGAAATCAGCATCGGCACCAGCGGCTGCCACCAGACCAGACATGTGGCATCAGTGAGAACAGACAATGTCCACGCAGAGTGTCAGTTAAAGAGGAGGTCCGTGAATTAATAGAGAACATTGACCATGTTTGTTCATATTAGAACACGCTGTTAAAAAAAAGCCATCAGCTGATTGGTGTGTATGTGCATGTGTTGGGCATTTTTTGTACATCATGTGCTAATGCTGCGTGTGTGTGTGTGTGTGTGTGTGTGTGTTGGACCAGAAGCCAGGTTCTTTTAGCACTCAGTCTAATTAATCCATCTCTCACTGACAAAAGGATCCCTACCCCTCCTTCCTCAGGCCTGTCCCATTGGCATTTTGGGGTAGAGGGATTCAGCAGGACCCCCAGGCACCCCTCCTGCCATGACCCCTGCCCCCCCACCAGGGGAGCATCTGTGGATCGATCCGGGGCCAGCTGGCACCGGGGGAGAGGGGCAGGACTGGTACTCTAGCATGTAATACACAAACACTCCCTTCTGGAATGAAAGTCATTCAGCCATGGAATAAAGAACGAGGGAGTAGCTTTGTGGAGGGGTTCAGGTTTGATTGCTTGTGTTTTAGTGCTTTTTGTGTACATTTTTGTATCTTGACACATGTTGCCAGCTTTGTGTGACTGTGGTTCAGCGTGATCAATTAGAGAGGACTGATGGTCTCAAACAGCAAGCTGCATTTGCACTGAGGTACAGCTGGGGGGCAGCATACAGCCATCACCTACCCCTCCCTCCTGCCTTTCTGTTCTCTCTCTTTTTCCATTTGTTCTCTCTCACTCACTCACTCTTTATCGCGCTCTCTCTCTCTCTCTCTCTCCCTCCCTCCCTCTCTCTCACCCTCAAATATGCACTTTGGTATTTAGTTATTCTCAGGGCTCTGAAAGAGAGAGCATATTGATAGTCATATCCTCTCTGTAATAAATTAAACTTCTGTATTGTCCTTTCCTTTCATTTTACACATTGTCACAACCTTCCAGTCCCTCTAATCCCAGGTACCCCCGCCTCACCCCCCCCCCCCCCACTCCCCATCGCCCCTCAAACGCCCATGTATGGGCTCATGCGTTGATTGACAAGCAGCATCTGGGAAATAGAGCAGATTTCCATTGTTTGCTGCTCCTACTCAAATCTGTTGAAACGTTTATTCCATTCTTTTGCTGGGATATTTGCATATCCTTAAGTATTTCCTATTTTTCCACCCCCCTCCTCCTGCCATTCTTCCCCATCCTCATTTTAACTAAATCCCCTCTTCTTAAGTGTTTGGTGCATTTAGGAAATTCATTCATAAAGTATCTACATGCGCTATTAGCTTAGTATAATAGCCAGGGTGTAATCTGCAGAGAGATAAGACGTGGAGAGGGAGAGTTTTTTTTTTTTTTCCTCTCTTCTTCTCCAGATCCAGTGCTCTTTGGACAGGCTTGGTGGCGGTGCGATGATACGTCATTATGTTTCCCAGCTAAAGTGACAAGGCTCAAATGTCAGCATGAAATGTCAAGTGGCCCTGCTACTAGTGGCGCGCTGATTCTTCTGTTTTTTTTTTATTATTTAATTATTGCTGTGTGCAGCGTGCAGATTGGAAAGTGGAGGCAAAGATGGAGAGAAAAGGAAGATTAGAAGTAGAGAAACGGCCATCTCTAATCTTGGGCGCTGATCATTCCTGTCAGTGCCATATTAGGATTTTCTTTGTCTGAATGTCGGACAGAAGTATTGCTACAGTGACGGAGGTGGAGTTTTTCTACTGTGGATCTGAGATTCAAGTAATCTCTCTTTCTCTGTCGGCCCTGTTGCTTCCACATGCCTTCTGCGTGATCTCAACATGCATCCCTAATAAAAACACCTTAAATCTACATGAAGTTATGAACATAGAATGAGTCATTTACGAGAAAAACGGTTCATTTTATGCAATCAAAAGTAAAACAAGACCCTTTAGTCCTGCTGGTTACTCAGTCAGTATAACACTAGCCATGAGCAACTGCATGCTAACACATACAGTTGATAAGGCAATCTTCAGTGTGGCTAAGGTAATGTATGCGTTGAAAGAATGTCACTCTGAGCTCCTCCACATGTGGTCTGATTGGATCTGCCTCTTCTGCAGGAAGTTTAGTCCGTGAATTAATACCAATTATTCATGTTTAAACACCTGCTAACATCTGGCCTGTGTCTACAGTGGGACCATGTTAAATCTGCATTCGCCCCTGCGTCAAATGACTGCAGTAGTCATGGTATTTATCAGCTCTGATAGGCATTGATGTAAACACAAATCCCAGATGAATGCTGTAATTTGCCACCACCCCAGGAATCCGCTATCAAGAGTAACATGTATGCTATGGAGGCAACGCATGCTGCATCTCCCTGTGTAACTTCTGCCACTTTTAGTCCTCCCTGCCACAAATTCAACCCATCTACATTCAAACATGTCTCTGATGTTGTTCTGTCCTGGTTAGACATAGAATAGTAACCACAGAAACATCCTCACAACCCTCCCTGGTGCTCTCTTTTAAA
The DNA here is from genome assembly GCF_037954235.1 of Aulostomus chinensis. Lineage (NCBI taxonomy): Eukaryota > Metazoa > Chordata > Actinopteri > Syngnathiformes > Aulostomidae > Aulostomus > Aulostomus chinensis. The sequence goes on from NC_141335.1 coordinate 4,046,464, forward strand.
CCAAAAAGGTAGTGAAGCCCAAGGAACGTAACTTTGGTGCTTTTTGAGAACACCTTTCTCTTCCTTCTTGGTTAGTTTTCTGTGTTTGTGACGTCGAATGTGACGCACCAGAACAACAACAACAACAACACACACACATACACACACACACACACACACACACACACACAAAACCCCCCAAAACAAACAGAAAGTCAACTCCTCCTCACTCACAGTGAGATGGGATCAATCAGCTTTTAATAGTGATTTTCACTACCTGCATTGGGAAGAGGGTATAACATGATGTATAATTATTGCTGGTGAAGCCATTATGCACATTAACAATGTCTCCACACTCCTATAGCTGGCCTGTCAATTTCCTCTCATTATCACTTGGTGTACACAGTTTCTCACTATATTACCAATAACTTTACCACACTGTACTGATATTAACTCTGTGGTGTGTGTGTGTGTGTGTGTGTGTGTGTGTGTGTGTGTGTGTGTGTGTGTGTGTGTGAATCCTCTGCAGTCCTCAGCGATAAGCCTGAGATTGAGTTTTCTGCACAGAGTGAGAGCCTCTGAGATTTGTGTATATATGTGTGTGCGTGCGTGTGTGTGTGTTTGTGAAGACATCAGGAAACGGGCAACGTTAAGAAGTTGTATCTCTTTATCTTCCGTCCTCGCCAGAGCGTATATGTATATGTGCTCTCAGACTGGTGTTGTGTGAAAGAGAGCTCACTGCTTTGCTTTTGTTTGACATTGTGCACATGAGAGGATGATTCCTCGGGGCTCGATTCACAGCTGAGACAAGAAGGTATTTCTCTGTGGTATAATGAAACAAGTGTAGGTGTGTATGGTGTTTTCACAAATCCACGCAATAAAATGGAATCACACAGAGGAGGATGAAACACATGTAAAAGGAGTTGATGTGTGTTACTGCTGCCTGCTGCCTTCATTCCACATATCAAGGGACATCCATGTACCAGTCCGACCCACATATTGCTTTTTGTCACATGTAAATGATCACCTATCATTTAACTCAGAAAACGTGGCAGTTGACCATCACAAAAAAAGAATCTGCAAAATCAGAGGAGGGGAAAATAGAAAAGAGGGACGTGGTGTGTCAGTGGTATCAACACAGCAAGGAGGTGAACCAGTCTGCTATTTAGTGACAGCGTGGTGCTTCCAGAGCCAGACTCACAGCAGACAAAACCCATCAGTGTTTGTTGGAGGGAGAGGGGGGCAGACAAAAGGCTGGAGCGTCCCCAACTGTTTAGTTTCCATATCAGGCAGTCGGGTGACAAGGCTCGCCGGCAGTTCTTATTTTTCCACACTGTCCTCTGGTGAGCAGCTTGAAAGCGCACAGGCACGCACGCGTGCACACACACACACACACACACACACACACACACACACAGAGGCCCCTCTCAGTGATTCTATAACTGTTATCACCTGGTTTATGGCATATTCCAAAAATTCCAATTTGACTGCTAGCCCCTGGCCTAAAACACATCTCTGAATAGAAGTACAGCAAAAATGACTTCAGCAAGTACCTCGGGATTGGAAACATCAGGAAGGATTTCACAAGTGAAATCCCAATTAGACGCACAGAGGAGCCCCACGTTCGCTTGTTCAGGATGTGCTGACAGTGTCCTTGTCTTCGTTAGTCGTGATGACGGAAAGAATTCCTTTTAATTTCTTTCAAGTTAATTGTACATCCTGCTCTTGACTGCACGTCCCCTGAAGGAGGACGTATGAAAGTGGACACCAACAACTCAGTAGCCTCACATTTAAATAGCAAATGCCTCTTTTCCTCTGTTTTTGTCTTTTCTGAGTTGTCCCTGCATTGTCAGCAAACTACATGCAGCTCTTGTCATATGGCCCTGTAATAACCTGACTTCTTCATGTGCCTATTCCTCTGCAGGAGTCTCCGTCGGGGAGGAGGAAAGCCTTGGCCACAAGCAGTATAAACATGAAGCAGTATGCCAGTCCCATGCCCACACAGACAGATGTCAAACTCAAGTTTAAGCCCCTGTCAAAGAAGGTGGTGTCTGCCACGCTGCAGTTCTCCCTCTCCTGCATCTTTCTCCGTGAAGGAAAGGCCACGTAAGTTTTTGATCCTGCATATCAATTCTGTTCCGTAACAAATCCTTATTCAGGCTTTTGGCACATTATCTGAAAAAGAAACCTGCTGAAAGCTATGAGCATACATGTTTTTATGAGATTTGTGCTGCCATCAATACACATAAGATTTACAGAAATATACTAGAAGAGTCACGTATGTGTTATTGAGTAGTATAGATGATGAGCACCTGCCATACCCTGAGGAGAATCTTAAAGAATATTCCCACTCAAGCCATAAGTTATTTTAATGCAAACACACACATGCACACGCACACGCTCAGAGCAGCTTTTTATTCATTCTCACATGCTCCTCTTTCATAGCACCAACTTTCATTTCGGGCCACACATCCTCACTCTCTCTATCGCAGCGTTTGTTGTTCATTCTAATTTGATAACGGCAACCTTCATTTAAAGACAGACACACATACATTGAGCGAGAGCAGAGCAGCAAGGCCTTTGTTGTGGCTCGGACGGCGGGTCGATGGCGCGTAACCCTTGTTAACCCTTCGGGGAATGATGTCGACCACACACAAACAAACTCTATCACACCAGTTCAAATGAACCTTTAGGCCTGGGAAACACCAAACACAAAGAAGAGAGAGGAGAATGCAGCGATTAGGATGGAATGGTGGTTTTGAGTGACTGGTGGGGGGGGGGGGGGCACAGGACTACATAAAATACTAGAAATAACGTAGGAATTAATGTCAGTGAAATAAGTGGTGGGGAACAATAAAAGAGATAAAAGCTGGAGGGGTGAGTGAGCAAGGGGGGAGGCTGAGTAGGGACGAGAGATGACCTTAAAATGTGAGAAGTGTTGTTGAAGTTTAAGGTGTTAAAGTTACAGTTACTATAAAGAGCTGGAATTATGTTTCCCTTTAATTGTCAAGCAAACTGGATGTTACCACATGGGGTTTGTTTCCATCAACACTAATGTGGCATTTTCATATATTTATTCTTCCATTTATGCCTGATTTCTTTCATTTCTGATATCTGACAGCTCATCTGTTAGGTTGTGCGGTCCAGTCTTCCAAGGATAGATGTGGTTTTGAGGCCTAAATGTATTTTCTTCATGTCTCATTTGAGTGTTGGTGTCAACTATTAATGTGAGTTTGCGTGCGCGCTGCCTTTTACGACCAGTGATGAGGACATGCAGAGCCTGGCCAGCCTGATGAGCATGAAGCAGGCAGACATCGGCAACCTGGATGACTTTGAGGAGGAGAATGAGGAGGATGAGGAGAACAGGGTGAACCAGGAGGAGAAGGCTGCCAAGATCACAGGTAAAAACCGGCTAACAGCACTTTTTGATGAGTTTGGCTGCTACCGGCTATATGGTGCAACATGCCAGAATCAACGCGGTGAAAGCCCAGCTAATGGTTAGTTCTTCCTGCCAGCCTTTTCTGCAGCCTGTAAATCGGTCTACTTTAACTCTTAATTTGACAGGCTCAGTGCTCAATGTGTCCTTTTGGATTTGCTTTCTTCCCAAACTGACAACGTTACCTTGGGAATAACATTCCTAATCAACCTGAGACCAGAATAATCAAGACCCAAGCTTCGCATCCACTTTGTCCTTTTGTTTTTCTTCAAAGTGTCTTTGCTGAGTTTACCTTTTCGTGTTTGTTTGCCGACATGTGAAGGATTTGGGAATTCATGAGCTCCATCTACTTTTTTGCTGTTGTCAGGTTATATATTTGCGTAGGCTTTCCTTTCCTCCATCCACGTTAGTCCTTGCTTCCTCCTTCCTGTCTTGGTAGTCGGATGGAGGCTCGTCTCCTCCCTTACATACATGTCGAGGGCTAATGTATGAGTCCCACTGCTTCCTGCTTTGCTTAATCCAACTTTTCAAAGCGCCTTCTCTTCATGTTAAGCTTCATGCTTTCTGTTCTTTCTCTTCCTTTCCCTGCTCTTTGTCTTATTTATATGTATATGCATTGAGTGCCTACAGCGATGCTTCACTAGCGTGCATCTCCGAATCAAAGGCCTGACCAAGCTGCCAAAACTCCCCATTATCATATTCCCCCCCTGGATGCTACCTCACCAACAAGCCAGCAAGCTACCCCAGTAACAGCAACATAGGCTAATGTGCTTGTCCTGCAAAACCTATCACATAGAGTTGAAGGAAAGGTGACAAGTTAAAGAAAACAAATGAGTGGCGAAACCAAATAACTATCATTCATTCAGAGTCTACACAGAGTCTCTGTTTAAGTATTTGAAGCTGTAAAATTAGCTTGTGGTCGTCCTACATGAATTAACTTTAATTTGTCACTCTCTTTATGCAAATGATGAGAAGAGAATATTGCACACCTAAAAGGATGCATTTTACACCTCCGTGAATATGTATACCACTGATGGAACGTATGTGAAAGAAACAATTTTTCCACTTTCGATCGAAATTCAAGCAAATCAACCTCAGGCAATCAATTTAAATGGGACAAAGGTAAGTAGTAAACATCTCATACTAAAGATAAAATACATTTTAGAGTTGGCTTTTTCAGGGATCGACAGGGTTTTCTGCAAACATTGAAGTAAATGAGTTGAAATTTGATGCAAACAATTCCTAAAGATATCAAATGATTTGTTGCTGACGTCAAAGCAGCTTGTCTCTTTATATAGTCGCCCCCCTCTGAAGCATTCATCTGACAATATTTTCTGCAGGACGTCGTATGTGGCAAGGAAATTGTAAATAAAAGCAGAGACAAAATCGTGTTGTTTGTGTATTTTTTTGTCAGTCAGGTGTGAATGAGTGTTAGATGTCAGAACCACCTACTAAGGTGAGCAGCTAGCAACCTCAGCTATAATCGCTACTAATCTGACCCGAAGGTTTTGCAAACTTTACTATTAGAGGCACAGATAGGTTAAATTTTAGCAGGAAATATTGACAGATTGCTCACACAAGTAGACCTGTGTGTGTGTGTGTGTGTGTGTGTGTGTGTGTGTGTGTGTGTGTGTGTGTGTGTGTGTGTGATGGGGCATGTTGATTTGCCTTGTTCACTGGTTTTCTTCCTTCCTCCCCTCCTGTATGGCCCTGTCATTTACAGAGATAGTAAACCAGTTGAATGCCCTCAGCTGCTTACATGGGGATGATGATGATGATGATGGTGCTGTCCTTAAGCGAGCACGCAAAGCAACCGCTAAGCCTGCCGCTTCTTCCCAAGGTCTTTTTTCATCTTTCTTTCAACTCCCTCATCTTATGTTCTTGACTCGCTCATCGTCTTGTGAACCTTGAACCTTACCTCAACACTACCATTCGTTGAAGGTTTTTTTTTTTTTTTTTAAATATATTAATTTTTCTTTACTATTCCCCTTCTAGCTTTTCTTTTTGTTTCTCTCTCTCTCGGCTCACCTCCCCCATTCCTTGATTCTCCTTGACATAGGTATTGTGATCGTGTTGTGGTCATTTCAGTTGATTTTGGTCCATGTGGTGATGTGCTGTACAAGGTGTTGTGAACACATCTGTTGGTGTTCATTCCTTTTTTTCATGGACTGTATAAAATGACTGGATGAAGCCAGCGCCACATCACCCATCAGCGTTTAGACACAAACCTCAAGCGTGCCATTTTTGTCACTTCACTCAATTTCTCACGACTGGAAGTCTACATAATTGGGCGAGAGCGTATAGCACTTGACGCTAGCAACAGACTATAAACATGGGAAAATATTTCTTCAGGTAATTAATCAGGTGCAAAGTGTTGGGTGTTTTTTCACCCCCTGCTGGCCATTAGACAGAAGGCATGTTTGAGGTACTTGCTCATTGGTTTCACTTTTCAGACTAGGATGGTACATCCGGTTCTTTTACACAGTCTCAATGTTTCTGTTCCTATGCTCTTTTTTTTCTCCACTGTGGTTTTACCCATTCTGTAACTGCATTTGGCAGTGAACCAGACCAGGCAAATGGTACCCAAATGAGCTCTTCTTAAAAACATACAGCTTGAACCAGAGCATGGTAGATTTGTTTGAGTCCATGTAAAATAGTCTGTAACTATTTAATACTGGTCCTTTATGCAGCCCCTCTCTCTGAAAGATGTATAAGCTCCTTCCTTTTCAAGCCCCCCCTCGTTCCTTTAAAGCCCTCTTTCTTCTGATAGGCCGACCTCCTGAAGCCTACCAAGGGGCAGCGTCCATTTAATTTGCAAAAACATTGGAAACGAGGTCTTCAGAGACATCTGAGGCTGGAGCGTTTTGCTCCCAGGGCTTACTTGTTCATGCATGTCTTGGTCCACATTTGATATTCATGTCTGTCAAAAATTATACAGTTACCCTTTAATGCTTGTAATGCATGACAGACCCAAATCCTAATTAATCAGCCTTAAATTTGACATTTTTCATCCAATGGATCTGTAAACAAAAATTCTGAGCACCTGCTATTCTTGAGTTGCTCCACGTCACAACAGCTTTTTCCTCTCATAATGTAAAGTCATAAAACAGGCAACATGCTGATGTGCACATGTCACGGCCTAAAAATGGGTCCTGGATGTTTTCAGTCAGAGGCCTGGAATAGAACGCCCTCTCTTATCGGCAACCACCACTTCACATAGCCTTTCATCGCGCTCTGCAGAAGTTCTTGGCATCTGTCTCACATGCATTCACACTCTTTTCAAACTGACCCACACTCTGGCTGTCTGCTGTTGAGCTACAGTGAGGATGATGAAGATAAAGTGGGCAAGTTTCAGCCTCTCCAGTGTGGATCTCCATAGCAACTCCCTGCTGCTTTTACTTTCTCCCACAGTAACACTCCTTAGCACAGCAAATGTTCCCAGAATGCCACTGGTGTACATCCATTGTAGTTAGCTGAGGGGGCAGAGGAGCACAGCGAAGTGTAGTTAGCGCTCAGCAAGAGGGAACACTTGTAAACAACTGAGTGGTCTTCATTCTCATGGTTCACTTCTAAGTGCAGATTTCTTCTTTTTTTTTAATATCTGCCTATGTAAATGTTTGTATTCATTTCAGACTCTTGTTTTCAGAGTTCAGTTGTTTTGAGGCTGATGACTCTGACTCAGTAGTTGTCACTCTTTCTCATCGTTGCTATTCATTTACTACGGTATTGTGAACTCTGTGGCAACAGAGCTGATCAACAAGCTGAACTTCCTGGAAGACGAGGATCAGGAAACGCTTCCTGCCATGAGTACCAATCCTTTTGATGAGACTGATGATCAGCTTGATGACCCGAACCACCTCAACCCATTTGGTGATCCTGATGAGGAAGGTACGTTCAGATTAACCAAAACCTGACCCCCCCCCCCCCCCCCCAAAATATTTTCTCACAGTAGATGGACGCCCACAGTAATTCTGACTGGTTTCTAAGTGAGACAGTTAATATCGGAATAAAAGTGCAGTTATATACTTCATACTGTGTCAGCAGAAATCGGTGTGAGTTGAAGGTTTGGATGTGGTCATACCCTGTGTGAATAGTTAATATTCAAATTCAGGCACTAATATGAAAGTATACAGGATCTGCCTTTGAAATTCCTTAATTCTGACCCGTAAAGGAACTCTGGTAAAGCAAGTGTTGATGGTTCAGTTCTGACTGAGCTGTTTCTTTACAACGTTTAAAAAAATACAATCATCGAGGGGAAATGAGGACGTCTATAATGCTTAGCCAGTTAAAAAGACCACGTATTTTATTTATGATCCTGTATGTTTGAGTCTGTAAGGTTTTGCTTGGACAAAGTTCTCCTCTGTCTAACAGAACCCCCCAACCAGGCGGTCTTACGGCCACGGGTTGACGGGGATTCGTCCTTCTATGACCATGACTCCTCAAATCCATTCAATGAGCCAGATGAGCCGGAGACACACACGTCCCCAGGAAACCCCTTTGATGAATTGGACCAGGATACTGACACTGTTCCAGATCCAGAACCCCCAAAACCCAGGCAGAGGAAAGGGGTGCGACCTGTTGACATGAGCAAGTACTTGTACGCCGACACCGCCCACAATGAGGAGGAGGAGCTTGATGAGTAAGATACTCCTCATAAACATTCATGTGCATTTGGTACCATTTCTGACTGGTTCCTTTATATGTCTTAGCTTGTGCTACAAACAGACTGGGAGGAAGCAGGCTGCCTAGATTGGTTACTCTTTGCAGTCTAAGTCCTGTAAGACCCCCTCTCGTATGTGGGTACTTGTAGCCCCTCACCAGGGCAGAATGACGAAGCACCCTTCAGCAGAAACAAGGGCCCTGTTGTTTCACTGAATTCTTTAAGCCTGTCTCCTTTCTTTCCCTCCGCTGTCATGTCTTCCTTCCCGTCTATCAGCCAGTAGCCCACTGCTCTCCCTCATTTCCATCCTTGTTAACTTATCCTCCTGGTCTGTTGTCTACTTGGTCCAGCACTTGCTGATCAGTTTTTGAATCTGAGCTCCTCAAAAAGTTTTTAATCCCAACTTCTTTTCTGTGATTAAAGTGTAGATTACAGCCACAAACTTTGGGCACCTCCCCTGGAGAACTCTGCACTGTTGAATGTTATACTGATTGTGAATGACCTCTACAGAAGAGTGGTCATGCCTAAATTGTAAATGTCAACTTGTAGTTTTTGGCTGTTGAGTGATGCAGTCATAAAGATAGCTGTGAGTTGTCCATCTAGAGAAAGACAGGTTATTGACTGGTGTGTTTCTTTGCTGTGCTTCTTCAATCAGAGGCAGTTCTCTGCAGAATAGAAAGTTCAAGAGGGCAGTGCGGTGTTTTGACTGGAGCCCTTTCACATGTCTTTTAGTCTGTGCTGCTCTGTTTAAGCTACTCTATAGGCTTGCCTGCTTTTCTTTTCTTTGCCTCACCTCTTTCCCCCACTCTATCACTCTGACTGGTTCTAACACACTCTCTCAGACAGATACCTAGTCAATCAGGGGGTTTTCTCTCTTGCTCTCACCCTTCCATCCAATTCTTTTGTTTGTTTAGGACCGCTTGTTGCATGTTGAGTGATTATCTCAAGGCTTTCAGTGCCACAAGCATGCCCGTATATTGATAACGTGTGTGTGTGTGTGTGTGTGTGTGTGTGTGTGTGCGTGTGTGCGTGTGTGCGTGTGTGTGTGTGTTATTCAGGGCATGCTGTCGCTATGCTTCTCCCTACCGATCTGTCAGTAGCCCACCTTGGGCATTTGGGATATGAGGTCATGCAGCCCCTGACCTCAGTGCACCTGCGTCTTCTGTTACCTGTCTGTGTTGTTCATTGTCTTGCCCCAAACTCTCATTTCCATGTAGCAGTTTCCTTACAATCAATCAAAGAGCCATTAAAGACAAAGATGTGTTGAAATAGTTCTGATAATCCCTCTTGAGCCGTGTGTCTTTTCATGGTGGATGTGTAAACATGATCCTAATGTAGGTCTGTTTTGTTCCTTGTGTCCTCCTGATTTGTGTGTTGCAGTTAAATTGCAGAGCTCCTTTCGTACACTTATAAAGTGATCATACACTGTGTGACATGGTTTTCTTTTGTGTTATCAGGGCTGCCCTTACCGAACATTAGTTGCTGAGAAGTGTCTTGGCTAAGTTCTGATTGGTTGGTTGATTGACTTCAAGAAAAAAATGATCTCAACAAAACACCCTCGTCAGTCAAAGAAAGACTCTCTCTCACTGGTCACAGACTCCCACGTTAGTAGTAATTATATCTATAGAAACCTGTTTGAAGGCTGTTGCGTTTTCCACATCTAACTTAACGCCGAGTGTCAACCACCACATCGGATGAGTAATTTCATTGGAACCTGTTAATTTTACCCATTTTCAGTCTACTATTAAGCTTGATTCATATCTGTTCAGCAACTTGATCGCTCTTTTCCAGGCCAAAAGGGTAATGAATATTTCACTCTCTAGCTAAACTCTGGAATTCTAAGGACAAATCGCAATCTTTGCATGTTTATGTACTTATGCTCCAGTTTGTTGCGTCTCCATTACCAGATCCAACCCGTTCTATGAGCCAAGGACATCGAGCCCTACACAGACCCCCACTTGTACCCCCTCTCTTGATGTGGGCAGCAGCCAAAAGAGGAGGGCTCCCCCACCACCAAGTTCTGGAGTTGGCCTCAGCCCGTCTCTTTCAGCTCCCAAACCAAGCTCTGGCCCAGACAGGGAGCGAGCCCAGCCAGCCGGGCCCAGTCCAGTAGCAGCAGTCATTGGGAGAGAGCTGGCTTCCTCCTCCCCCAAGGTAAATTTGCTCTGTTTGGATGAAGAAAACTTGATATATTCGTACAGTAACAGTCACATGAACATGTGTTACAACAACACAATGTTTGTAACTGTAATTTTAGTTTAATTAATGAATTCAGTCCTGGAATCCATGAACTGGATTATTCAGTGGTTTTTCTGATGCATTGCCAAGCGATTTCCTCCCCTAGTATTGTACATCGAACACGTAGCACAGGTAAGCAGGTACACAGTATTCTCATCATAGCAGTATCTGAATTACAGGGAGGCCAAGGTGACTCAACTACCCTGCAGTTCATCCCCGCCTGAAAAGCCACAATGTGATTTAAACGCTGCTGACTGCATGTCCGGTGTTTGTTTACAGAGTACAGTAAAATCAGAATATAATTTTTGAGCTTAGTTTGAGAAATTTAGAAAAAGTAAGAAAACGTCAACTTTAAAATCCCAGAATTCCACGGCTGGAGGCAGTTGTCTACTTACTGTTCTTCACACATTCACTGCAGCATGTGTTATTATAAGTGAGTTACTTGAAGCATTTTGTGTGTTTGTGTGTGTTTCGACTTGTGTGTCCACATCCAGTGGTCCTTACATTAGCTGTCTTTCCGCCTGCACAATCCCATCTTCTGCCCCTTTCTTTATGCTCATGAAACTCCCCAGCTCCTCATTTGAATATAGGTATTTGTTTATTGGGGTGTTTTCAATGTTTATTTATTTATTTAAATTAGGTAAATCATGGCTGGGTCTAATTAAATGGCTGATGGTCACACACACTCGCGGCAAGAGTCAGACCACTGGTGGGGAATGATTGGCTGGGGGTGTGGAGATGGGTGGGGGTTAAACGTGTGTGTGTGTGTGTGTGTGTGTGTGTGTGTGTGTGTGTGTGTGTGTGTGTGTGTAGGGGCTCAATGGGCCTATGTGGGGCTTAAACACAGGGGGCTTAACTACAGCAGAGCGATCACAAGGGGGTGTTGACCCCCTGTGCACACACACTCACGCATGCAAACACACTGTACAGTTACTTATACCCACACAGACACACACAAGTCCCTCCTCCCTATGCAGCTGGCTGTGAGCTGACTGTTTTAGTGTAGTTGGGCGGTGATGCTGGCCGTCCATGTAATTATGGCACAGTGCCTTTATCACCCAGCTGCAGTTGCCTGTGACCATGGGTGAGGGGGGCTAAACCACTTTAATTACCCAAAGCCAGTGGCCTGTGGTGGGCCACACTTCGTCAAGAGATGCCCCCTGCTCTGGAGTTATTGGTCGAGGGAGGGATGCAAAGAACGATTTGTGGTTGAGGGTTGAAGGGAGGGGTGGGGGTAGGCGTGAAGTCAAATAGGTAGAAGATAGTGAAGGGTAGAGGAAAGGAAAAGAGTGGGGGTAAGATGGTCAGGGAATCGCAGAGAGAGAGAGAGAGGGAGAAATGGGATGTTCACAGTAAACAAGGATAGGCCTACAGGGTTTGTTGACATATACGGCGAGTGTGAATAGGTTTCTCCTTCTTATTCACACCAAGCACTATAACACACACAAACACATGCACGCCTGAGCCATGTGTAGGCTGTGAGATGACCTTTGAATGTATGAAGTCAGAGAGGATTAAGAGGAGACATTCCCACTATGAGAGGCCGAGACGAAACCAACACATCACACTATGAACGTGTATAGAAAGTAGATGTGTGCTCGTGCTTGCGTGTCCTTTATACAGTCTCTCGCATGCCTGAGGCTGAGTTCAGCAAATATGCACCGGGGCAGTTGTCACCTTCCCCCAAAACACAGCTAACCTCTACCTATCTCATACAATAGCTTTCAAGGTGTGTATTCTTCATTTCTATTTCTTTCCACTAACTGTTCTTTTGGGCATCCAGTGTGTAAGACAGAGATAAACACACACACACACACACACACACACACACACACAGAGTCATACAACAAGGTCTAATCTCAGGATGTGAATAAAAATGGATAAATTGGAAGCAGCCATACTCAGTTATACATTTACAACTTACCCTGAAGGGTCCGCAATGTGTCCTGTGTTGGCTTCAATGAAATTATATCAAACCAACAGAGATAAGCATGTCTTGTATCACACTTGTATTTTTCACGTTTAGTCAGTGAAATAGTTAGAATATAGTAATATATGTGACTGTAGAAGCTTTTAGTCTTTATCTTCCAGAGGAGAAATTAGTTTTTCATAGTACTGTACTCGTCCAACACAAAAATAAGTAGAGTAGTCGTGGCAAACGATACTCACAAAGGTGAAAGTTCATCTTTTTGCAGCATACTCCAGGCAGATACCAGGACAAAAATGAAGAGGAGGAGGAGCTTCATTGACATGTTGGCGATCAGAGGTTTCCTTAAGAATTAACTGACTTGCAGTTATACATAGTTACAGAATCCAGATGTCCAGAAGTGCAGCATCCCTTGGTGGAGAAATGGTGCTGGAAAACCCATACCAAGGATCTCTTTCAGTCATTAGAAAGTGAAGTTGCAGTGCCAAACTTTTCATGAATTCATGATACAACCAGTAGCTAAAAGCTTTCAGAAGACTTGAATGAATTCTCTTTGGCAGGTAGAGCGTTAAACCTCATCTTAGATGGAGCCATATCCTCCATGTCATTGCATTAAAACCGCCCACTTCAGTGCCAGCTTGTGGAAAATCAGGACGTCCACGGGACATATGGTGTGCACCCACTTACTCTATACACAGGTATTACACATATAGATTGGATTTACATTAAGCTCTAAAAAGACCTCAATGCTTTGGATTCTTGCCAGTGGAGCGCACGTCACTAGGAATGCATGGAAAGGATAATATGACAACACCGAACCACTCAAATGCATTTGATGAAACGTGGGTTACCAGTTGTTGGGGGTTTTTTAAGGCCATGGGGGGGGGGACCCGTGTGAGCACAGCTCAGCTAATTTACATTCATACTGCAGGGTCTGGCTTTTCTTATCCACGATGACTGTAGCACATATAATCAATTTTTATTCCTTTTTAAATTCTCATTCTTTTTCCTTGAGTTACTCTTGTTTCTTTCTAGTTGTCTTCTCCCAGACTACACTTGACAATACTAGTTGACAGTTGTCCCAGCATGGGCTTGTGTCCTGATGTTTTTGACCGCAGTCACGTGTAATGCACCTTGTCAATAATGAATAACAGTTTATATAATGGATGAGGCTGAGCATTTGTACTACTTTTCTTATGTGAAAATACTACATTCAGTGTCCCTCACTCCAGTATCTCACAGTTGATCAAGTTAAGAACTAAGGACCCTGTATGAGGTCAATGTGCTGTCAGGGTGCCCACTAGAAACTGATGATTCGGCACATTCATGGAGAAGCCCTAAGTTGACTTTGAATGTGTTGGTCCGGTCACTGTTTGTTGGTGATTTTTTTTTTACAGCAACATTCTCACAGAAGTACAGGATAACAACATAATTCACTGTAGATGTTTACTTGTCTGACTCGTGCAGAAGAAGCGCCCTCGGCTCTTACTGATCTGAACAGTGTGATGCAGACTTGTGTTTTCAGTGCTTTGATGCTTCTGCTGTGATGAATGCAGGTCAGCGTAACTACTTTAAACCTGACACGGGTCCTACCTCCTCAGCCACCAATAAAGATGCTCAGTTTGTGGGTGATGCACCCTGATGAGTTTGTGGATGTTTTTTTTCTACGATTACATATAAGGTTGTTTTTTTTCCCCCTGCAAACTTTGCGCTAAATTTCAGTTGTACATGTTCTGAGTCAGGTTTAAACCTTCGGGGGATGTTTCTGGAAGGGGGAAGGATTGCACGTGCACTGTGACTGTGCATATTTCAGTGCAAGCATGATTTGAACTTTTGCGATTAAGCCTTTGCCTCTACTTTTTGTTCTTTTTGTTGGACTAGATCTGAGATCTGTCTTCAATGGGGTGAAAGTGGCACTTGAATCCCTCATTAGACGCTTCATGTCCCCCATGCCAACGTGTCTGTCTGTTGTCCTGTCTGTGAGATATAGATCCTCAAAGTTGAGCATCTTTGAAGGAGCAGGAAGGATGGAAATGTCTGTGGGATTAATTTAAATGAACAGAGGGAGTTCTTGTTGGGCGGGTTGTGAGCTCTGTCTGGTCTGATTCAGTCCATGTCTTTTCCCCGGGGCTGATCCCACCCCTACCAGTAATTCAGTGATCCCCTGCTCCTCCATCTCTATTCCGTAGTCAGAGAACTCTACACTTAGATGCTCTGATCTTAAGATTTTCATCAAGTTTCCGCTTCATGAATTATTTGCCTTATTTTCATATGAAGAAAAGTTGGAAGCCGACACATATGTCAGGATAAAAGTTTGAACAAGGAAGTTCTGTTCAACTGTATATTTACACAAAGAACCATATACTTCTGCATTACATCACATGTCTACCCTAGAACTTTTGATCACTTTAAGAAATGGAGGCCAATTTGAAAGCTTGTCTTTGGCTGTGCCTACTTGGGTGTCCTGGTCAATGGGGTTTGTAAATTATTCACCATTATCGTTTATTTAAGCATATAAAATAGTAATATCTCTCCATCTGTCTTTTTTGCACTTCCCCACTCTTTACAGAGGTGAGGAAGTGAACCAACACCAGAGGTTTTTCTCCCTCCCCTTCAGTTGAAGGGCTTGAGTGATTACTTATGTTAATCAAAGGGTTCAAATTAAATAGTTTTGGAGGTTGCGAGTGCTCCTGTGCCAGGGGGAGGCAGAGGCCAGAGCTCTCCTTCCTCTCCCAGACTTTGTTTTCACAGCCCCTCCTTCAGTTCAGACTACCTCCAAATTGAAATTAGAATAAATTAACATTATTTAATTGAGTTCGCAGAAGGCTGCCATATTTCTTAATTAGCTTTCACCGGGGTTCGCGGCAAGAGAGGACTGCATCCACACTGTGAAGCGTTGCTGAGGTTGCCGTGACGACTGAGGGATGTTTTTGGAGGACAAAGGGGAGCCCAAGAGACAAGGACAGTCATCTCTTGTCTTTTGATCTTTGCCCGCTGTAAGGTTTCTCGTCTTATTATCATTATATCCAGTCCAAAGTTATTCTGTCTTCTCTGATAACTTTTAGAAAGAGTCTCAGAAAGGAGTCATAAAGAAAGTAAGTCTTCTGGACTGATGTCTTTAAAACTGTGATTAATTAGAGTTTACAGGTAACCTGGGATCGTATGATGAATTGGAGAATGGCATGCATCGTTCAGTCACTGGCTGTGCAGTTCACCTGCATTAAAAATAAGAAAGCAGAATACACATTTATTTACTTAAACCAAGACCCTATGGCCCTGTGAGCCGAAGTATGTCTTATTTTGATGTTTTATAGAGAAATGTGTGAATTCATTTTTTTGTACTTACTGTGCATGGCTCTGGAATTGGGTGGCTTATTCCTGTTACGTTTTCATTTTTAGGGCCTGAGCTTGAAGGTACTTCAGGCGAAGACCCTATTATGTTTGCTCGGCAGAGCAACACACTAATTTTTTTTACATTTGATTATAATCGTCATGAATACCAGTGACTAAAGCTCCATTGGTTTTTCTCCTCAGTTCAGTGGAGTTGAGAAAATGTTGGATTTAAAAAGTACATATTATATTTACATGTCCTTCAGGATGTGTCCCACTTTTCCAGCAAATGATTCCAGTGTGATTTACATAACTATTGTAAAGTTTTGGGTTAAAGTAATTGATGACAGGAGTCTTGCATCTCTACATTTTTTCTATGTGGAATCAATATTGGCGAGGATAACAGCCATAGCGGTCCAAAGCATTGACGCCTCACTGGCTCCCCTCGGTCACACTGGCCTCTCCATAAGCTGTGTAATATTAGGAGTATAATCCTTGAGAGAAGTAAGGCAAAGTCAGTACCTCTCTGTCTGCGTTTCCTCGAAGTAGACCCCCTCCCCAACTCTTATTTGCCTTCTCTGAGTGGCCTGACATTGGATCTTGTGGGAGAGAGGAGACTCAGTTTCTTCATGTCTGATGCCGTTAACGTCCCATCGCTGGGCTTCCTGTCGTCAGTTCAAGCTGCAGGACATCGCTGTCATGAGGTTGAGCTGAAGGCGACAAGACAACACCGACTAATGAACAGTCTTATCTTGCAGTTTTCTATAAACAACAAGTTGAAGAAGTTAAAAAGACTGTTTCAGTTACTTCAGGGTAGTTTGTGTAGGTTTGCCTGTTAAACGGATACAAAGCACCAGTGAGATTGGTCAAGATAGATTTTTATCAGCTGTGAGATCCAGGGTGTGTTCAAGAAATCAGATTTAACACACACTGCTGCTCCTGAGGTCTCACAGGGCAGCATGACTTTTAACCATTTCAAGGAAAATAGATACAAAATTTGAATATGCATTCAGCCACCATCCCAAACTCAATTTTATACACGCTTGCCATGGAAAGCAACAGTGTGTATGTGTTAATATGCAATCTTGTGTGTGTGTTATGAGGGATATATTTTGATCCAGTTACTGTAATGCGGCTATCATTTTTACACCTCTTCCTCTGTTGGGTGCATGTCGAGTTCACAAGTTAAGCACTGTGAAGAGCTCACTCTCAATACCCGCGCCGACTGGTGTAAAAGGGCCTTCCGCAAAGCGCTGCTTGTAATCTGCCTTTGGTAAGTCCTCCTTAGTTTTATCTGCCAAGGATTACCTCACAAGCTGCAAGCAGGAGAGAACCAGGGAGATGCAGAGCAAGAGGGATAGAAATGAAAAGCAAGTCAAACAGAAAACGATGAAGATGGAACGAAATGAAAACAAATCGCTGTGTAATCTCTGAAAGAGAGAGACCTGCTTTGGAGTTGAAGGGAAGTTTCCCTTGCCACTCATTTAGAGAGGGAATTGACTAATCCCTCCATGATTGATGTCTGCTATGAGAGGCTCTATAGCAAACTAATAGGGCTTATGAGGATGGCCAGAAAGTCTTTTGTGAGCATGTGTATATGTGAATGAACTAAACCTTTTTTGTCTTGTGTGTCCCTCTGTCCAGTGGCCATCGAGGGCAGGGGTTTGAATGACATAGCGGCCGAAGAAGGGGTAACATTATCTTAATCTGGGCTTAATCTTCCCCAGTCCTCCAGGTGTGTGTGGGTTTAAACCCAGAAGGATCCAAGGTTTTGGGGTGAGGTTTAAGGGGCCTTTGGATGAAGAGATAAAAATCTATGCTCTTGAAAATGCCTTGGACCCCCAAAAAGTCTGAGACCCCCCGCACGTTCTTGAACACCGTGCTCACTTAGACATACCGCACCCTACTTCTGTCGTCTTTAAGTGCCCCGCTACATTTAATTGAATTAAACCAACTGTTCTCAATAATTTAAAAAAGGACCTAAGAAGTGCCATATGAATTAGCCCGAGTGATTTCAAATCGTGCGTGTGTTCAAGTGTGTGTATGTGCATGTTCTCGTGTGCTCTCTTGCGTGTGTATTTGAGGAGAAGCGTGTGAGTGTAGAAATGATAAGGCTCTAATTGCCTCTTTATGAAGCCCTCCAGCCCCCTCCTCTTTTGGACTGTTATGGTATGCAGGTGTGCGCCCCTACGTGCCACAGGAAATACTAAGTGGCATTTTCAGTGCTTAACTAAATCACAGAGTGGGATCATTCCCTCAGATTTTATTTGAATGCTCTCATAGGACCTCAATTGACTGCAGCAAGATTTGACTGTGCAGTCCTGTCTTGTAACATAAGAGTCCACAGATAAGTGCAGTAGGTTTGTGGACTCAGAGATGTCTTCATGATGGGTTGATCCTGTCTTTGAATATGATATTGCATTTTCTGCTAATATCTGACATGCCGATATTTTACAACTGATTTGGCCAACAGTCGGGATCTGCTATTGATACTCTCAAATTTATGTGATGATCATATGTTGTATGTACTGAAAAATACATTTTTTGTTTCACAAGTCCAGTGTGGGGAGTTTCAGCACTACCCGAAATATATCTGATGTAGTGAATGTGAGCACCTTAGCTGTGTTTTCTAAATAGAGAGTGAATGAGTTCTTAAATTCGGAGATTACTTAGCTTGTTTAACCTCAAGGGGTTTTCTGGTAAATGTCTGAAATGAGGTCTGTGGTTGAAACGAGCTCAAAAATGTCCCTGTTGGTCAGTGGGCCACAGTGGCTTTCATAGAACTGACAGCATGGAATGTGTCACTGAATGCCACACTTGTGAAATTCAAAGCCTTTTTTTTTTTTTTAGGGGTCTTAAAAAAATGGTTGTTGGCAACACTTGGCTAAATGAGACGCTGATTTTACGGACACTAAATGTCATCACACCAGGAAGCATGAAGCCTAATTAGGACTATGAGGTCATCCGTGGTGTGGTTTGTTCTGTTTGTACCTGTAACTATTGCATTCAAATCAAAATCAGAAAAATGTTGTTTGCCACAGGTGATTTGGTTAATAATCCAAAATGGAATGTAAAGATCCCCTCGGTCTTTGGTTGAGGGACGCATGGTGATGGTCACTCCTAGTTGGCCCGCAGGAAGGAGCCCTCCCTGTGGCACTCTGGTCGCAAACTTTCTTTGGTATCATTTCTTCTTTGCCTTTGACAAACTCTTCCCTGCTCTTTGTGGATGCTGTTGTCATATTCCTCCTCCTTTCTCCTTGGCTACGTGTAGCATTGTTTCCCACCACACCCTGCTTGCACCAGTATGTGTGTGTTGATGCATGTGTATTCTGATCAGGAGTCAGAGGGGTGACTTTGTAATTATGTTCATTTTAATTGGCTGTGCTATCACCCTTCTCATCATTTTGAAGCCCACGCTGCGCTGGACAATGGCAGTCGGGGGGGGGGGGGGCAACTGCTGTGTCAAGTCAGTTACCACCTCCACCTCCAACGCCACACACCACCTACAAACACACACAGATACACACGGAATGTGTCTTTACCTGCAGAACATAATTCCTAAAGTGGCCTGCATTAATGAGTTTTCCCTGCCCATGCTTAGATTAATTGATAAATGGCTGCGTTATCGGCGCAGCTGATCTCTGAATCCATTGCACCACTAATTTGTTTGTTGAAGATGGCAGTTAAAGGAGATTAATGGAGGTATAGATTTATGAGAACCCACCCTCCCCCTTCCTTTCTCCTTCTTTTCCGTCTTCTAAAGCTTATTTGTCTGAGGAGGATGAGGATGTAGAGGAAGAGCTGAGTGGCGGCTGGCCTTTGGATCCTTTAAAAGTGTTAGTTTAAAAGGTAAATTTATAACAACTGCTTTCTTATTCACTAGTAAATATCACTCAGGTCTGAGGTGAAGGCTAATGCAGTTGATTCAGTTTGAAGGACTCTTAAACGACTAGCCAGGCCATGTTCTGTTGTATTCAACAACATAAACACTTTGCATTTATCTTGTTGCTATTATGAAGAGATGCTGGTTATTACCAGGGACCTCGCGATGGAGTAGGACCACGATACATGGGTCACAATTTGATTTTATCATGATATATTACAGTACAATATATATTATGACGTTCTGTATAATTTTCTGAAAATTTCAACAACAAAAAATGAAAATACAACTTGCTGTGTAGCACCTGGACTAAAAATATGTATGTCACATTATTTTGATAACTCAGGAGACATAAAACTATTTGATTCAAAATTTCCTTCCCAATTCATTACATTGCAAAGCAGCCCAGTCACTGAAGGCACTAAATATATCGATTTTCTTTCTTCATGTATGAAATTCTGGTGACCTCATTTTTGAAAACTGAGGTTGAGACCTCAGCCCATGTCCTCCTCTACCTGTGGGACACTGGGGTCAAGAGTGAGTGGTATTCTGGGATGAATCAAGGCAGCATAACCGATACTAAAGATAGATTACAATCTCACTGGATCCCAGCTTCCATACCGTTCACCCCCACCGTACCACCAGTTTACCTCACACACAGATACTGTCCCAAACCTACCCGCCCTGCATATCTTTTCTCCCCCCAGCCAAAGCTAATTTGTGGAGGCGTGAGTGTGGGTAATGCTACTGCTGTTTCCATGACAAGCTAAAGCCAGCGCTTACACCGCATTAGGCCCCTCTGTTACACATTAGACGAGCAAGCAAGCAGGCAGGTGGGCACACTGCAAGCTGGCACAGTCACTCCTTTGTCTGCTGCCTCCTCCAAAATGTGTCACTTCATGTTTTTTTTTCCTCTCTTCCTTTTAACAGTGAATGGTTTTATTTCAATTTCAATGCTTTGCCTGTCCTCTCCTGTTCTGCTTTTTTTCGGCTGTTTTGCATGGTTATGCCTTTGGAGCAGAATACGCCTTGGAAGCAAAATGATGCTGGAAAAGGAAACCGCTTTTTCCCGAGTTTTGCATTTTACATCTCGGTAGCCAACTGCTGAAAGGCCCTCTGTCTTGGCCTACAGGTTCACTGCTAGAGGGGAAGCATATCTGCTTTTGAGCGAATCACTCATAACCCCCATTGCCATTATGATGAATGTATTTACATATTTTCCTACTTTGTCATATTACACAAAGCCATGGCATAAATACTTGTTCAGGAATTGTGGGATAAATGTATCTTTTTGCATGGAGGAACAGCAGCAGAGTGCCTTGCTCAAGAGTAGCCAGCTCAGTCAAATATTGCAACCCCTCCCTGCTCACACCCATAAAGAGAAGCCCGACTTCACCGAACATGCACAGTCACACATGCATGCACACACATTCTCAGTCACGGCTCTGAGGGGAAGGAGCCCCTCCTCTGTGTGATTACAGCAGTAATACGATATTTCCTTTTGTATGTTAATGTGTATTATTTTTCACGCTACGTTCTCTCTCCTCTCCTGTTCCAGCCGTGTGTCCTCCCTCCCCTCTCTCCTATTGTTCCATCCACTCCACATCTCCATTTACATAATTGAACTTTTGATTGGACTTTGCTTCCTCCTCTCCACTCTCATGCAGGCAACGTTTGAAATCTGAAGCATAATTTCATGGGTAAGATGACGCGAGGTGATCGGCCCCCTTTTTTTTTTCACTTTGTTTTTCTAATGAGAAGACGTCAGACATAGAAAGCCCAGATTAAACAAAAATGCGTGTTTTGATTGAATGTGCAATTAAATAATTGAGCGTGCTGGTGGTTCGAGCCCAGCCAGTCAAAAGAGCTTTTCAGTAGCAGGACGGACAGGCCACTCGAGTGCACAAACCTTATCCTCTTAAACATGAACAGGTGTTGGTGTTTCTCAAGGGTGCGTGTCATGGAGAAGTGTTGTGGACTTGCCTTTCCTCATTGCATTTCGGTTGTATCTTCAGTGTTTTGTTGCTTTCAGTAACTTCACACTCACAGTCAACATGTGTACTTCTGGCCCAGAAGAACAACAATGGAAAGAAATAAGATGTATGTCAGTGACGTAACTGGGCCTGTTGACATGTAAAAATAAAAATGTTTAGCCTTCCGGTTTTAAAGGCCTTAGTTTACACTGATACTTAACCCAAAAAAGTGTGTTTGGTATTTAAAGTACTCAAAAAGACTTTTTTTTCCCACCAGACTGTGAGTTCTCATTGACTTGAGAATGCAAGCAAATATTAACATTGATGCTGATGGTGGCCGATAGCCACCAGCTATAAAAGCAGCTGTAAAACCGTCCAAAAACATTCCTGCACAAACTCTGGCTTTATGAACTGTTTTTGTATGTTGTGTGTTAGTTTATACGAGTTGTCTTTGTGCCTCGTACTCCAAAAAATTCTTTGACAAAACAAATTATACCACTGTTAGAGCCAGTTAAATGGAAGAAAAAAAACCTATTCCATTCCCAATCAATTCTATTTTACATGATTATATGTTTTTTTCCCCACTCAACCTCCACCTTTTGGCGACCCCAGAAATGATCTTGTAACCCTTGTAGGGCTCCTGATCCCCAGGTTGTGAACCACTGGCCTACTAAACTGTTGGTGCTTCAGTATGCTGCTCCTTCTCTGCCTCTGCCACGTGTTGTGTGTTCATTCTGCATGTCTGTCTGTGTGTACTGTTGTTTGACTGTGCATATGCACTATGTGTGCTTTCATACTATAATTTAAAGTGAGGCTGTGTATTTGTGTGCGTGCATTGTCTTTTTTCGGTCCGCCGTAGGCTCCTTGAGCGGATTACAACTTTTAAAGAGTATGAGATTCAACACCTCCTCAAATCTGACACTCTGACACTGCTTTGAAGCCATGAAAGTGAGATTGGAAAGACACAGAAGCTCTCCTCTCTCTACAGAGTCGTGGGTTTATGTCATTGGGTTTAGGTCAGTTAAGTTTCCATTGAAGCGTTATGCCCTGGAGTGAGAGACAAAGCTGCCTCTTAAAGTGTTTGACTTGTATCTTTTTTATGACTTTGAAAGGGCAGTTTAGATGGCCTCCACACTCTGCAGACATGTCAGTGTGCACAATGCTATGTAACTTGGAGTATTTGTACATTTTTGGGTGACCCAGTAGTCCACAGTGTTCCTGAACGATTCCTGGAAATCTCTTAGCTGCAGGAGATTTGATCATTTGCTGACTTGGACCTGAAAATGTGTCGCTTCGGTGCTCACTCAAATGCTTTGTTATGGAAAGAAATTAAAGTTTTGTCTAAAATGTCCATAATTCATCAAGAGAATAAACAGCACATTAATATTGTGGTCACACATGCTGGAAAGAGTTTTTCACCCAGAGGGTGAACCATCTTGAGTGTTTGAAACTTGGCTAAGAAGTTCAACGCCTCTCTTGGCCATGTAAGCAGCTGGCTGGTGCTGTTAAAGTGTCCTGCTTAAAACCTCAAATCAATCTGACGGTGTTCTTGAGTTTCATATCATGATTCTTAGGTTTTGTCTCTGGTTCTAGATCAGAAATCACGTTCCACTTTAACAAAGTCTTCCTCCTCACACCAGCACGGACAGGAACCTGGATGCCTCCATTCCCAGGTTTCCCACTATCTCGCCATTCAGGCATTATAGTGAGCTTAATGCCCCCCCTTTCTCATCTTCCTTCCCTCTTTCCACTTTTTTCCTTTCTTTGCCCCATCGGATGTATGTTGTTGACACTGAGGCATCAGGAATAATGGATTCTCTTGTCAGTGGTTTGTATTTTTTGCCCAGCCTGTTAACGCCGTGTATAATAGTAGCAGAGAAGGGGGAAGAGGGGAGGTTATGTGCCACCGATAGTAATGAAGGTTGCCTTTTCATTTTTTAATGTGGAATGTTTGTGGGCTAAGGCGATGCTCTCCGCTAATCCTACCCCGGAGCCCTGCTAGCTACATGGCTGTGTCAGTGTTACACACACATCCAGTGACATTCACGCAGGCAGATAAAAGACACATACATGTGCACACCTTCCTCCAGGCGAGACAGCAAAGTGTAAGTCAGTGCGCATTTCTGCTTCTTATGAAAATTTCACTGCTCCCGTGTTTGTGTCTTAATGAAATGCGGCCTGTTCCTGTAAAAGTAGATATGGTATTTTTTCAATATTTGATGGATGTGAGCGGTTAAGCGCATAGATCCATTTATAAACCTTTATCAGGAAGGAGTGTAATGGAAGAGTCTGGACTGGCGATTGAGAAAATTGCATCAGTTTGAGTTGGAAGGGACGTGGGGGTGCTGCTGTGGGGGGAATTCTGAAATCCGATGTGTCAGTCCTGATAAATGCTTATTTATTTTTAAGTAACATCGAGGTGAAGACATTTTCTTTTAGTTACTCAAAGTTCAATTTTCTGAACACACTTGTCCTTTTAATTAACAGTCATTAGCCTGTGAAGAAGTTTTAGCTTTTTAAAGAATAACGGTGGCTGTTTATGTGTAGCAGTGTTGTCTGTTGGCTCAGATACCTGTATATGGATAGGTGGCTAGGTGAGTGAGTGTGAGCCTGTCCCACTGGCTTATGTACATTTTTGTTTTCCCACTGGCTGGTGTGTGTGTGTTTTCTGCCAGCCAAGGTGCAGGGGTCTGCGGCACTGAAGTGTGCTATGTGTCTAATTGCTTTAATAGCACCTGGTGTCTAATCCCAGGTAATTAGAGTGCTCAAATTAGACAGCTACTTTCCAGCGTCACTTGAAAGAGTAGAAAGGGAAGGCCCGGAGGAAGACCACTCCACGCTGAAGCTCGACAAACACAAACACACACAAAAACTGAGGCGAAAACCAGAGGAACAAGTTTAGTTCAGTCTGACAACAATGAGTTTATGCTTGTGTGTGGAACATATAGATACGCGTCACTTCAGGTCTAGTCTGAGTATTGTTTATATAGATGACTTGTTCCTCACTCAACTCTGTCCTCCCTCTGTCCATATACAGTGTAGTTCCAACCATAATCACTGCTGACTTTCTGACTTTTTATATCTTAAAGGGGGGGGGGGGGGGGGGGGGAGTTCTTCAAACCCCCCCCCCATCCATTTGTTCGGGCAGCACGCAGGCATTGTCGAGGCTGCCTAAAACATGTCTGGAGAAGCTGTGGGGAAAGGTTAAGGCCCTCTTTTAAAGATGAGCAGGAAATGTCAAGTGTCCGCCCCTCAGGCTCCCGCTACCGTCTCCTGTACTGAGACTGCCGTAGGGACCTTCTTGACACACACACACACACACACACACAAGCCCACGGACCCACACACGCATACACAAGCATTGGTACAAAGGTTAGGAGTTGCTGTTAGAGATGGCCTCCAGTCTCTTTCATCTTGGCCCTCATGGCATCTCAGCAGGCTCCAGGCACACGGTCACAGTTTAAGCTACAATATTAGCAGAGCAGGAGACATCCAGGTTGTTGCAGACCACATTAAAAACCAATAAAATGTTAGTGTTTTAAAACTTGCCAACTGCAAGTGAGGACTTAAGAAGTGAGTTTGTGTGATTGCAGGGTTCTTGGTTTCAGCATTAAGCTTGAACTCTCGAACTGTCACTGTGGAGTGATGTATGTAGCCAACATATTCCATAACTATTGCGAAATGGGTCAAGTTCTTATTTTATCCGTTGTATACAAAATCTTTTGCTTCCTGTTTTAAGTTTTACAAAGATGTGGATGTGTAACTGTGATTGTGACCAGGGGGCTCCTGCAAAGGAGTGTTGCACTCTGTTGTGTTTTTTGTTTGAATTTGTTTTTTGAAGAATCTCTTGAGATTCTTCTTGAGTAAATACAGGTAGACACACAAAATAGGCCGATGCCCTCTCAAGTCAATCAGAACACCAACTCACAGTAAGATTTTGTTCAAAATCGTAAGAAGAAATGTGCCCTCAGTGTTGTTTCTGATTCTTGCCTGTCTTCCTTGTAGTTACAGAGAGTGACCAACAGAGGGGGTTGGTCGGCCACCACTGGCCTCGATAAAGGCCTGAGACTCAGTCAGTCACATTGTGGAGAGTTGCCTTTTACCAGGTCTCGACTGTTTGTCTTAAAAACTGGGTTAACTCGTTATGGTGATCGCCATGAGCTCTTGTGAAACTCACACCTCCGACATTCACTTCTGCAGGTTCAGTAAAGGTTTGACCTTTTACTAAACCATCTAGTGCCACCGAGGTTATTATGATCATGTGGCTTTGAGAGCAGCAGCATGACAAAATAGTTGTCATGTAAGTCAATATTGGAAAAAATATTTAATCCAACCAAACTAGTAGATGTGTAAGGGTAACGGCAGGGCCTGGCGTATGGGTTATAGTGTGGGCAATCATCAGAACCCACCTTAGACACAGTTTTCTGTTACTACTCTGCCTTTTCTGAAAATTTCACACTCATGGATTAAAATTGTGATCCAATATTGTGTTGTGTTATTGAAGCCTTGAAATGCCCTGCAACTGAAACACTCTGCTGAAACCTATCTTGTCATGTTATAAAGGGAATCTGTCTTATGATGAACACATTATTATAATATGTCCATTGTCTCGGTTGCAGTACTATGAATGCACCCAAAATTTGAGCACGTTTTAGTGTTTTTGATCACTGGCCTCTAATGAATCGTGTTTGCCGCTTCGAACCAAACACAAATGATCAGAGAGAATTAGCCCATATCTGTCCCTCCATGACCAGATTAGTGAATAGCCAGCAGAATATTAGAATAACGTTGGTTTGATGGAGGAAGACCAGTGTCTCCATGCCACCAAGGATTTGTGGGATTTGGAGTCAGGGAGAGGAAAGGCTCCTAATGGTGAAAGCTTTCAACCCAGATAAGACTTCAAAGGCGGAGCTAATTAATAAGATGTTTATATTATCCACGGTCATACACTGCTTTGTGAGCGACCCTTCATTATGGTGCGTGTCTGCCTGTGTGAGTGTATGCGTGGGTTCTTTGTGTTTCAGTATGCTAACACATGCTGAAAAGCTAATTGGAGGGTAGAAGTCGCTAAGTAAAAAACATTTTTTTTAAAAAGAAAATAATGAAAGGAGCTGAGAGGTTGATGGAGGTTATTTCCTCTGTGGGCTGTTATGAGCTACAAAATCTTTATCAAACAAAAATTTGTACATTGCTGCCAAATTTCGTGATAATAACTTCGAAAATATCATTTTTGTTTAAATTTAACTTGCAGCAGGCAGTGACATACATTGCACGTTATTATACGTACACGTGTTACAAAAAACATTGGTGTTTATGGTCATTGACAATAGTAGGTGTCATCATTGCTCTTCAAATCATGTTCCTTCTCATTCTCTTCCTCTCCTCTGTGCCTGCAGCCCAGTCCTGTCCCAAGCCCGGTTCTGGGAGGAAAGCCCAACGCCAGTCAGTCTCTGCTGGCCTGGTGCCGCGAGGTCACCAAGAACTACCGCGGGGTGAAGATCACGAACTTCACCACCTCCTGGAGGAATGGGCTGGCCTTCTGCGCTCTGCTGCATCACTTCAGACCTGACGTAATGTACGAAACGCACACACACTCACTCACTCACACGCACACACACTCACACTAAGAGAGGGGGAGGTTGAAGACCAGCAGGCCAAATTATGGTGGGAACAGAAGAAACATAAGGCCTGGGTGTGTACCCCTCCACCAATACTGCCAGCCTGGGAGTATTTTGATAATCCAGACATAAACATTCCATATATTTCATGAAGGTTTGGTGTAAGACATACGGAAAACCTGCGGCCCCATCATAGAAGCAGAAATGAAGATAATTGATCAAAACACGTGTGTGTCAATGCTCGTGTGCACATCACATTGCTGTGTGTTAGTTTTACATATTTTCCACTCTATTAGTTCTGTTGATTGCACTGCTATGAAATTGCATGTTACAGTTCTAATGCCATTACATGTGATGCATACTTAAACACACCTTTTCCTGCTATATCTCTCTCTGTCTGCCTTTCTCTCTCTCTTTTTCTCCGCCTGCCGCCTCCCCGACCCTCCCCACTGTTCTTCCAGAGACTACAAGTCTCTCAATCCTCAGGATATTAAAGAAAACAACAAAAAGGTAAGAGGCGGCCACCGCTGGGTCCTTCACATCACTTAGCTCCCTCCTATCCCCATTTCCAGTTGGCCTTATTTACAGATCTGCCATTAATCCCTAAATATGATGTGTGTGTTTGTTTACATGGTTAGTATGGGGGGTGGGGGTGGGGGATTGGTGGAAGCACATGGAGGCAGGCAGATGTCTTCACTGCTCCTCAGCCACATACACAAAATTTTAATGAGTTTCTATAAGATGTTCCCCCTGTTGTGATATGTTGATGTGGCCAACTTAGTCAGCTGGCAGAGGTGAGATGGTATCGTAACTCCCGCTGGGAGCTCAGTGAAAACCCTCCGCAACGTGTGTCGATGTTTGTGTGCGTGTATGATAAATTTCTATGTTGATTAGATTGTAGCAGTTTGAGATGCCATTCATCAGGGTGTGTGTGTGTGGGGGGGGGGGGGTGGGGGTGGTTACCAACTTTAACCTATAATGCGGTAAGTATCGCGTGTAATGTTTTCGTCAACATATTGGATTCACATTATTGAGGTATCACATTGTAAAAGATTGAAAATGGAAAAATGTATACAAAAAACCCTCCCTTTATTTTGGCAAAAGTTTTCCGCTCACCTCAGCCGTTTTTTTTTTTGTTACCCCTTCATTTTTATGGAAACCCTTTTTCAAATGAGACCTGATGTACTGAATCCCAAACTCACGTGACTGACCATCCGGTTCCACCGCTGGCATCTTCCCAGATTTTCCCAAACTTGGTCTTCATCTAATCCAACATGGCCGATATTAGCTGGCATGACAGAGCATTGTTAACTTGCTCAACTGAAAACAGTTCCTAAAGACCACTGTCCATTTTTTTTTTGCTGAAAATAGTCGTAGATGGCCAAGATGATTCTTCTACTGTTGAATCCAGGCCCAATGTTGCCTAACACAACCGTCTTTAGGTAAAAATATGCACTTCCCAGCCTTGTTTATTATCTCCAAAGCAGTTTGATGCTGAAACACACTTCACCCCCCCCCCGATAACATTTCTATTTTTTTATGTGATATTTAAAGGGAAACATGAAGACTGGCCCTTTGTTTCCCTTGCAATTTAAAACCCATATGTACTCATATGCCTACACTCCTACGGCTCAACTGAATATTTTGACAGCTATTCTTAAAGCTATGTACACACCTATTTTCCTCCTTGCCCTATGTCATCATATCTGCACATTCACAGTTAGAGGTGCAGACTCGCACACATCACCATTTTCCCTCTGGCCCTCTGGCTCTTTCTGCACACGTTCACTTTTTTTTTTAGCACATACCTGCAGAACACACAAATGCAGGCTGCTGTTTTTTTTTTTTTGCTGTTACTTTAGACACACACACACACACACACACACAGACGCCCTGTCCCCTCTCTGGCCCTGAGGGCTACACAGAACGATATGCGTCGGGTTCCTGCAGCTTGATTTCCTCTTCTCATACACACTCTGGCTCAGCGATAACCTCTGGTGGCCCTGTTAGGCATGAATGCTACCCTGTTGACAATAACCACAGTGGAGGGAGAGGGAGAGACCCAATCCCATATCTGCTAACTGCCCCTCACCCCCCTCCAGGTGTTCAAGTAGCCTTGAAGAAATTGGTTAGATATAAGTAATGTGGGAATATGCTGTAAAAGGTGATAGCCGGAGAATAGCTGCAGCACTGCAGCAAGCACACTGCGACAAGCTTTCTGTAAAGATCCACACCAGCTGCTGTTGAACATGTGGCCGAGCAAGCTGTTCCTTTGCTGTTCAAAGAGGATGCAAAGGTAGATAACGCCTAAAATGACCCTATGTCCTCTCCCTGCCAAAGGGATCATATAGCTGTCAAGAATGCAGTTGTTATTGTTTGTATATGAGTAACATGGGGACCTGTTCTGGACAGAATTACATTTATTGACCATCCAAAAAAAACATCTGAGAATAGCACAAAGATAGGAAATGGGTGCAAGGGAGATTTCAAAGAGGAGAAGGAAATTAAAATGTGTCAAAAGGGAAGAGAAGTGGGTGACAAAGGGACCCGTTCACATGTTGCACCATGTTAATTCATAAAGAGATAGTGAATAGAGAGCAGAAATGTAAAATTCATGGAAACCACACCTCTATCTCCTCTTTTCATGGCTAGTTGATAGACGTGCCCCCTCCTCTATCTGTGAAGAGTGATTGCAATGAGCTCAGACTGTGCTGAATTATGACAGATAAGGACAATCAATATCGGGGGTGGGTAGAAAGAGAGAAAGAAGTAAATATTTAGGAGGTGTAGGGACTTGTGTGTGTCCACACATCTGTCTGCTTTGCATGTTGAGAGTGTGTTTGGACCTTCTGCTTCTCCATCTTGTTTGTTTATGTGCACGCGCCTGTGTGTGTGTGTGTGTGTGTGTGTGTGTGTGTGCGCGTGTGTGTATGAGGCCAAGGAGAAGTCATTTGTCATGCCATCTGATAGTGTAGCACCAAGCACCAGGCTAAAACGCTCTGAGCACAACCATGAGGGGTTGGGCCGAGGGGAGGGGGAGTTGATGATTGACAACGATAGATAGCTGTCAGTCACTGAGAAGGGAGATGAGCGGTGGCAGGGAACAGTGGCCTAGGGCAGGCAATGGTGACATTTAGTCCAGACCCCAAAATATTGTCAGCTGGAATTGGATAAAAGATCATTTATAGACTGCATGATATTCTTGTTAGACAAAAATGTCCATTTTGAGATATAGAGGATGAGGTCTGTTGATAGGCTTATCTTAGGCACCCTTCATCAAGCATCGCACCGCATTTATGGGATTGTTTGTATGATTGTATCCACTGTCGTGCGAAAGTTTTTTGTCACAGACGGACAGAAAAAAAACAAATCAGTATTTGAGGACACAAACCTGTGCACTAATTCTCCAGACTACACTTGGGAGTGGACTCTGGAATGGTTCCCAGCGTCTACCAGAATGTGGATCATCATAGTTCTCTGCTTTTAGGCTCTCAGTAGTTTCTACTACTGCTGTGGTCTCAAACTAGCTTAGTTATGTTGGGATCAGGACTTTGAGTTTCAGTCTGGTGAACCAGAATGACATCGTCAGTCTGAACTTGCCACTGGATAGTTCTTCACTTGTCATTCTTAACTGTAAGCCCCCCTTGCAACACGGGCATAAACATCAACCCCTACACAGAAAATGCCAAGTTTTGATGAAGATTTGGATCCTGTAAACTCTGTTGGATGTTGTGATGAGAGTTGTAAAGATATACAACAAATATCCATCCATCCATTTATCCATTTTCTATACCGCTGATCAGTTTAGGGTCGCGGGGGGTCAGCTATCCCAGCTGACATTGGGCGAGAGGCGAGGTTCACCCTGGACGGGTTGCCAGTCCGTTGCAGGGCCATCAGGATCAATTAGGGTTCAGTATCTTGCTCAAGGATACTTGGACATGGTCACCGGTGGAAGTGAGGATTGAACCAGCGACCCTTTGGTTGCTAGACGGCCACTCTACCTCTGAGCCATGCCGCCTCCTGTCATACAAACAAACCAGGGCGTTTTTCTATTATAGAATGATCACTGGCAGCTACAGACATTTGTAGTTTGGAGATCCAAGATTTCTGTTTCGATATTACTTTCCAGGTAGCAAAAGATTATTTTTCAGGAAAGTAAGTTAACATTTTGTCTTCTAGGAAAAAAATTTGTTGCATAAAATTGCACCTACAACAACAGTTCCTCCATTCATAGTCGTCGGTGTCTCGGTGTGATGCCGTCAGGACTTGTCAAGCTATGAGAGAAGATATAGAAAGAATAGAGGTTGACACTGAGGTCAAAAAGACGGTTGCGTATGTCAAGACTAACATCGACCCTGAAACAAAACCCAGTTTGAGAGCATCCCTCCCTCCCTCCTCTTCACACAGCTCTCACTTTCTCCCAGCCTCTCTCTTTTCTCTCGTTCATTCTTTCATTCTGTCCCTATTGAGCAGCAAAGTTGTCGCTCTCTTTCACAGCCTAGCCTGGGCAAGAAGGGAACAATGCAAGCACACTTTGCTCCCTTGAATACGTGTTAGAAACCCAATCAGGCCCTCTTATTCCCCATATTCATTTTCTTTCTTTTCTCTCTTTTTTCTTTCACACTCCGTCTCTGCCACAGGAAGGAGGGGGAACTTAAACAGGCTCGCTGTAAAGGCGAACTCCTCTCTGTTCTCTTTTTTCTCCTGCCATCAGTCCTTTCTTCTTGCCTTGTCTTTGCAAACACATACACACTCACACGCAACTCGTTTCCCTGAGCGAGTATAGATGTTCCACCTATTGTTATGCTTTACATCAATAGAATGGGACAAAAGAGGTGAGAGTGAAAAAAATTACTCCTCCTGACAAAAGACTTCATAATTGATTGTAAATTGAGAGACATCTCTATTAAATGTGGCACCTTCTTATTTTCTCCCCTTCCAGTCTCCTGTCTCCACCTCCCTTCATCTATAATAGAAACAACTACTATAGGGTAAATAAAACTACCTTTAACATGGTTGGAACATGTACATGTTCGTTTTTATACGGCTCTAAAGTACAGTTTGAATCAATTAAATTCGAATCAAACTATTTGATTTGATTAAGATCGAATTTATTCAAATATGAACATGGTGTCCCTTGAGTTTCTTCATTTTTATGACAAGTTTTTATTTCATGGAGGATGAAATCTAGGAAAGGAACCACACTGTGATTTTTACCCTCTCCTGATCATCAACCCACTATGGTCTTAATGCTGTGTGGCACTCGTGTTGATGGGTTTACTCCTTCCAAATAACTCTGAATAAATGACCAGTTAACTTCTCTTGTCCGTATTGATGGCCTTTGAATAGAAAAAAAATCAGATCAAAACTTTCCCAGGTTTTATTGTCAACTTGCAGCCTAAATAGTTGGTCCTGGTGCCTCCGTGACACAGTTGGGCAATTACTTGTTTGGAATGAGCTGCAAATTTTTTTCCTCCTCATTACCTTGAATCTTGATCCAGTGTTTAAAATCATTGCGTTTAACATGGCCGTTATATTGTTGTATCATCTGGCTGCCCCCCCCCCCCTTTTAAAACTTTTTATAAAAACCTGTATCTCATTGTCCTGCCTGTCTTTACTAGCATTCCCTGGTTGAAGGGCACTATCTCAACGGACCTTAGTCTTAGTCTAAATACATACAAAACATGGCTGGGAACGAGTCCTTCAAAACAATCCCTTGAGTTAAAAAAAAATGAGGGAGATCTGTAGAGGCAGTGAAACAAATGAGAGCTGCAACAGGTTGGAATTAGATCAACACTATCAAGCAGGCCAGATACAAGCCGCGATACACGTGTGTGTGTATTTGTGTGTGTGTGTTTTGCAATGGTGTGTGTGTGCGTGCGCGAGTGCACTGTTAATCTATTTATTTACCTGTCATTGGCTGCGATAATGGTTTTCATCCCTTCTCTCTCTGTCTCAGTCTATCTAGTAATGGGGGATTGGGTTTCGTGTGTCGCTTGATAATCAAACCTGTATTTTCTCATCAGACTCTAATCAGACCAATTACACGCGTGACGGAGAGCGTGGGCAGGTTGATGTAGGGGAGTGATAAGGACACACACACACACACACACACAAACACACTCACTCTTTGGGATTAAGCGCTCTGTTGCGGGGTATCTACGTCTCTTATCAGGGACAACCATCCCTGACGTGACCTGTCAGCAGTCATGCCAAAGGTGTCTCTCACACACAACCCCATGTGAGCACATACACACATGGATCATACATGCAATGCACCTAATACAACCCATGTCAAAAACAGAATCCAACTGTTGTCACCCTTCCATCCATATTCTTCTTCTTGTAATGTGGCACCGCCTCTTTCTTTATTCGACATGTTCAAATAAGTTATTGTATCATGACAGTGGTTCTTTGGTGTTTATGAATCTATAATTGATAGGTTGTGTGTCCCTTTTACCCTCATTATGGTTCTTTTGTTGCAGGCGTATGATGGTTTTGCAAGCCTGGGAATCTCCCGTCTGCTGGAACCATCAGACATGGTGCTTCTTGCCATTCCCGACAAGCTCACGGTAATGACGTACTTGTACCAAATCCGGGCCCACTTTTCTGGAGAGGAGCTCAACGTGGTGCAGATCGAGGCCAACAGCAGTCGAAGCACCTACAAGGTTGGCGACTTTGAAACCGATACAAATGCCTCCATAGGCCAGGATAAGTTCTATGCCGAACTCAATGACGTGCAGCCCCGCCAGGCTAACTCTCAGCCTGTTAATTCAGCTGCTGGTGTAAGCACAGAAGCCAATGGCTCTAAAACTGCAGAGGAGGAAGTGATAGAGGTGGAAGTAGCAGCAGTTGCGTCCAGCATTCCAACAGCAGGGCCGTTGCTGTCATCATCTCCTGTCCCATTGCCACGTGTAGCATCAGCAGCCTCCACAACAGACTCATCCCACCTCACGTTGTCCGCCTCTGAGGGCAGGGGGAGTCTGCTCAAAGCCAAAACTTTAGACCTCAGTGACTTACCACAGAGAGCTGAAAGAGACGTTGACAAGGAACGACAGCAGAAGGATGAGTTGGGAGAGCAAAGAAAGGAAGATGGCGTAGAGCCGGGGTCACCCACCAAAAGGGGGGCTTCTTCCTCCTCCTCCCCACCCCACCATAAACTGGGCTTCTCCTATAACAGAGATGCCGACCTCATCAAGAAGAAGCGGGCCAGCCTCCGTCACTCAGAGTCTGAGCCCGCCTCCGACGGCAGCCTGCCTCCCCTCAACCACATAGACGTGTCCACAAAACAGGTAAAGACAGAACTGAGGACGCCCTTCGTTAATACTTGCTGAACTTGTAACTACACTTCAGAGTGCCACACATTGCAGATGGCAAACTGCAGTTGATAGAAAAATCTTCTTTTCCTGTCACAAGCTGAGTAATGAATATTATGTGTATTTTTGTATATTTTGTAACTCAGTTGGTTTGAGTAAAAAATGAAGGAATAAAGCACATCAGGACACTGGCAGAAACTGAGTTCATGAGTCATAGACTAAACAACCTCCCGATCAAGTTAACTGATGCACTCTCATTTTCATCTTGCTATGCAAGTCAGGAGGAAATTAGATTCTGACTGCATTTACCTGCCGGTGTCTACCTGGCCTCTAAATGGATTGTTCAGGTTTTTATCCTCGCACCTCTGCTGTGATTGAAACTTTCACAGCTACATCAGTCATAAGACAGAGGTTGTGGTGAACATTCATTCCCTCCTGGCACCCGTTAAGCTCCAAATCCCGGCCTCGTTGATACCATTGGAAAGATGACCCTACTGAAATGCTGCCGTTCTGCATTAGATGTTGTCGGCGGCTGTCTCGTTGCAGAGACCCAGACACATTGAGACCAGGCCTTAACATGTGGCGACTATAGAAGGCACCCAGGAGAACCCCCTGCTTTGACATTTCATTATATTTTTCATTATATTTCTCATCCCTTCAGTTGATGGCAGTTGGTGCCGTGACTGCTCAGGCGTAGCGACACTTTGCGCCCAGCACACCTCATCTTGTCTCACACTCGCACTTGTATGCATTTGCGCACACACTTACCCACAAACACACATTTGAACACATTGATGCCTGCGTTGGTTAACCCCAGATTACCGCTTCCTGTTTACAAGTCGAAAGGTCACGGGGCAGCAGGGGGGTTATGACAGCTATGACACCCCATTTTGATCTGCTGTTATCTGGCTAGCGGGATGCATCCTTGCCTGCACCCATGCCAGATTTGACTTGTTGAAAGGATAAACAGTCTCAGGGTTATAAACAGCCAGCTGGTAATATTCCTCTGTCTCAGTCAAATGTAAAAGCTCTGTTTGCACCCAGTCCCACTATCACCAAGATTACCTTGCTGATAGACCAGGTGTGTGTGCGTGTGTGTGTGCGTGTGTGTGTGTGTGTGTGTGTGTGTGCGTGCGTGCATGTGCGTGTGTTGTGCATTCTTGTCAACCCCCTGATGCC
The DNA here is from genome assembly GCF_037954235.1 of Aulostomus chinensis. NCBI lineage: Eukaryota > Metazoa > Chordata > Actinopteri > Syngnathiformes > Aulostomidae > Aulostomus > Aulostomus chinensis. Next base: position 4,082,003 of record NC_141335.1, read on the forward strand.
CTCCACACTCCTGGACCCAGACAAGGTCAGGCTGCCCCATGATGCCGGAGCAGGCCCTGTGTATTGTGTGGCCTCCTAAGTTAAAGGCAGCCTCTCTTCGTCTGTCTCTAGCTCTGTCTGCATATTGTGAAAAAAAGGAAATCCAGTTCATCGATTTTTGAATTACGGAAAGCCATAAGAGTACAAAGAGGATTCGTGTTTACAGTTTGCAACTTTGAATTGCTGGTATTTGCCATGTATATATCATTCGACATCTTATATGATTCTTAAACTTTTAGCAAATTTTGTCCAAGTATTTCCACTTTTTTATGTACACAGTTGTAGTTAATGTTTATCTTTCTTTTTAAAGGATCCGATACCTGCCCCTGTATCAAGTCCCCCAGCTGAGAAGGTGAGTAGGAGTTTGAGGAGAGAACAAGACTACAGTACATGGAATTGTGTCTCAATCTGTTGTCACAGTTACAGGGTTCATGTAGTCATGAAAAATGTGGAAAAATCATGGAATTTGAAAAAAGTCATGTCTAGGCCAGGGATTTTTTTTTATTGGAAAAAACATAGAGAAAACATGAGAAAAACAAATCTTTTAGTTCGTATTGGTAAACTTGAGCTCGTTTATGTTTTAGCAGGCCGTGTATTTTGGGGGTTTTATGTAATCTCGCTCATTTCTGTATCCCACACCCCAGAAGGTGCTGTCTCGTCAGGAGGAGCTGAAGGAGAGAGCCAGGCTCCTCCTGGAACAAGCCCGCAGAGACGCTGCTATGAAGGCCTGCAACAAGAGTGTCCCCAACTCAGCCGTCGCTGTCACCAACAGAGGCACAAATGTCTGCGATGTAAGTCAAAGCAGTGTGAGTGTGAGTGTGCGGGCAACTGGATGTTGTTTGTGTTAAATCAAGTCAGAAGATCTCACCAGAAACCATCTCCATCTGAGGCCCAGTTTGAGCCGGCCTGGGCTTTCATGTGTGTGAGGAGGGGTCAGGTTCGTCTGACCTCTGGTGTGTGTAGGGTTAGGGGTTAGTTGCAGTTGTCTTGAGTGTGAGGAGTTTGTCTCTACTTCTTCGCTCCTCAGTGTTATAGCGTCACCTCAGTGTGCAGGAACAGTTCATGGAGTGACCAGCAGCCTCTTCAACACTCTCTTGTCACTTAGGTCTTCTGTATTTTCTGCTTGCTACATTTCCAACATACTGGAAAAGCCTGTCCAAAATGTCTCATCCTCTGAGGGGGCTGTGAGACGGAGAGAAGACCTCCTCATTAACTTCTGCTCAGACTCTCTTGAGGACTGCTGAACGTCAGAACCTGTACATGTCAGTCCCCTTTTTTCTCCGTCAACATTTCTTTCTCTCTCTCTCTTTGGTCATCTTGACTTTGCAAAATTTTTATGACATCCCGTCCAAATGTGCTGCCGCCGTTAATTTCCCGAACACTCAGTATACGTTGTACATTACAGCAAAGGTACATTCATGGTGGGGGGGGTGAGAGTCGCTGTACCGAAGCAAACAAGACTAGAGAAGATGCAAGTGAAATTGCCAGCTCTGAACCTAGCATGCTCCACTGAACTTAATACACTGGGAGGAGAGGGGGGGCACTGATGGACCAGGAGTTACCCTGGGAAAGCTCTTGGTCAACGTTTCCAAATGTTTCAGGAAAAAAAAGGGAGGGGGGGGGGTGTAAGAAAAAATATGGTCTTGTGACAACAAGGGATTTGAGGGTAAAATGAAATAAATACCTTTTGGTAATGAAATATCTAAAAGGCAGCAGCTGCATTCGCTGCCTGAATCCATAAAGAGAAATATGCCCTTGAATTAGATGTTTTTTAAAGTGTGTGTGTGTGTGTGTGTGTGTGTGTGTGTGTGTGTGTGTGTGTGTGTGTGTGTGTGTGTGTGTGTGTGTGTGTGTGTGCGCGTGCGCCTGTGTCTGTGTGTGTATACAAGTGTGTTAGGCATGCTAATGTGTGAGTTCAGTTCTGTGTGCTGGCCATAGAATAACCATTTCAGCATAATCTGAGGATATAAATGAGAACCTTCCAAGGACTGGTGGTGTTAAAAGCCTTCAGAGGAAGAAAGCAAATTAAGAGTTTTTCAAAGCCGTCGCTGTGCTCATAAATTTCCTTTGCAATGGAAAAAAAAAGGTCCTCTACTGTCCCACATTGTGTGGTAAAATGGTGGATTCTTGAAAGTAGCTGAAACCACCCCTAGACTCTTTCTCTCGCCTCCTGATTTCCTTACCCATTTCCAAGGACAATTGGTTAATAACCCCCCCCCCCCTCTCTCTCTCACACACACACACACACACACACTCTGCTCTCATGCATAAGGGAAGGAGGGAAAAAGAGGAGGAGCAAGAGGGAGATATTGAATTGTTTACACTTTTTTAATAGAAAACATTGATCAAAGGAATACGACTGGCCTTGAGGCCAATGTGCTGATAATTGTTAGTGATTCAGATTAGATTACTTGATGTCTTGTTTTGATTAGCGTGTGTGTGTGTGTGTGTGTGTGTGTGTGTGTGTGTGTGTGTCTCCATGTTATCAGCTGGAGAGGCCCAATCCTTTCCCATTTAACTCTCCATCCGTCTAAGTAGGTGCTTTTCTGTTTAGCATGCATAAGGTATAATTTAATTTAATTAAAGCAGGCTTCATTCTTCCAGGGAAGTGGCTAATGGGGGGGCAACAGAATGATTTGGACAGAGGGGGAGGCGGGGGCTACATTAGCTGTTTAAAGGGTGTAGCGTTCAAGGCATACTTTACAGTCGTTCAGTCTGACTTTGGATGTTTTTTTTTTTTTTTACAAGTTAGACTTCTTCCTCTAACCTGGACCCGTTGGACTGAAACAGCAATCATCGAGTACAAATTTGATCATTTCATTGATGATGGAAATATTTGCCAGTTGCAGCAGTGATTCTTCATTCAAAGTAACATCGTCCTTAGTTGTGTCAAGAGAAAATCTCTCTCCAACACTTCATATTGGATATTTAGCTTTTTAACTTATTAACTTTTAAATTTTGAACTAAGTCCAAAACTCTGCTGAGCAGCAGTGAGCCCTGAGGAAAGGAAACTCTCAAACAGAGCTGCATCCCTGTGCAGAATGTTTTATGTGTCTTGAGTTAAACAATCAAGACCATTCATGTGGACATGATGTGCCCCACAGTAGCATTCCTAGCTGACAACCAAAGACCTTCCTGTTATTCTCTTATAACATCAGGAGCCTTATTGAACAAGTGTCCTCCACATGCAACACATACAAATAGATACTTGAGAGGACGGGTTCCCATACAAGAACACATGGTGTCATTGGTCTGCCTTCCAGCAGTTCTACGTCTATGTGTAAAATTTAACACCGTGTAAGTGAATTAGGACATCCATCCACCCATCCACCCATCCATTCATCCATTCATCCATCCATCCATCCATCCTTCCATTTTCTACTGCCTATCCATTAAGGGTTGCGGGGGGGCTGGGGCCTATCCGAGCAGACACTGAACAAGAGGCGGGGTTCACCCTGGACAGGTCGACAGTCCATCGCAGGGCCATCAGGAGCAATTAGGTGCTCAGTATCTTGCTCAAGGACACTTTGATATGGTCACTGGGGGAAGTGAGGATCGAACCAGCGACCCTTGGGTTGCTAGACGACCACTCTCCCTCTGAGCCTCGCCGCCCCTTTCTCAGGACATTTGTCAAGTGTTAATACCCACTTACAGTATGTAGCCCACACAGTCACAGGGACTGTCATGCAGAACAATTCGATGGGTACTTGTTTGGAGTGTGTGTGCGTGTGTGTGTGTGTGTGTGTGTGTGTTTGTGTGTAGCCCTGTTCTCTTGACCTATGCTCTCCCTCCTGCCATCCCTAATTGTTGCCCACAGTGACTGGTTCTTTCATCTAAGGTCACAGGTTCAGCTTTCTCTCTCCCTCCTTGTCGTCTCAGTCACTTTCTCTCCCTGAATACGTCTGTCCTTTTGTGACCATTTATGTCTTTTTTTTTTTTCTTCTTGTCTTAGCCATGTATTTTTCATATGTCCTTTTTTGTGTTTCCTGTCCTCTCCATCTTGTCTGGCTCACTTTGATGTCTTTGATGGACAATCAGTACTACTAATTGTCTTGAGCCCTCCACCTTCTCCTCCTCCTCCTGATAGGTGGCCTTCACAACCTATCAGTAGTGGCAGCGCAGATGTCTTCTAATGTTGCAAAACCTCCACCCACTAACCTCACAGCAGCCAGATGGATGATTAATGAGAGTTCAGAATAATATCTTGTGCAACTTTGCTCGGACTTTATTTTCTCTATTTATCCCCATTTCAGAAATCCCAGTTTTGTAGTTGTTCTTTTGGTCTTGCAGTCTTTCTCCCAGTTATAATTTTAATAGAGAACTTTGTGTGCGTGCGTGCGTGCGTGCGTGCGTGCGTGCGTGCGTGCGTGCGTGTGTGTGTGTGTGTGTGTGTGTGTTTGCCCGTCTATTCGCTTCAGGTCTTCTCATCCATTAGCAGAGGAGAATAGTAATTTCACACCGGTCTGGCCAGGCTAATTATCAGGATTCACACAAGGTTTTGAGTCAATGTGTGCATCTGTGTGTATGTCCTTGCTAAACTGCTAAGCAAAAAATGGGTGTTGTGTGTGTGCAAGTATGAAGCACCTGTGCATTTTTTTTTTTTTTGCATTCTTTTGAACATTTGTGTGTGTGCTTGTGGTATGCGTTAGAAAAGTGCACGCAAATTCCTTGGTGTTTTCCAGGTAAGAGAGTTCCCCTGTTCACTGACTCGTTGAGATTCCTATAATTGGGTCCTGTTTGATTTTTGCCGACCAGCAGCCCCGCCACCTCCCCCTCCTCCCCTCCTAGCTCTCCTCCTCCTCCCAGGAGAGGAGGGGACTCCTGATTCCTGCTGTCATGACCTGTGGGTGTTGTCATTTGTGTCCATTTGCTTCCCCTTGATCCTGACTTGACTACATTCATCTCTTCTTTCATTCTTTCTTTGAATATCTGTCTTTTTTCCCAAGCCCGATCAGATATAGTCGTCCTCACACAGCACAGACCACATGACCCGTCCGCCATGTTTCTCTCTGATTTCTTTGCTCTTAGGAGTCACTCTTACTAGTTTTGAACAAGTTGTGACTCAGAGGCTGAGGAATTTATGACCCTCCTTGATAGAAGCCCAGTGACAAGATACTAATTGTGATCTGGTCACACCTCACTGGATGAGCGTCGACAGTGTTTCAGTGATAACATCATTTTGTTATGATTGTTAGTTATAATTATAATCTTACAGCTGTGTAATATTTAAAAAAAACAACCTTCATTTGCAGAGAACTTTGGATGCCTCAGCAAAACAAAATTATTTTTGTCAAATTGTTCCAGATGATTCTGAAAACTTGATCAAAAGATTACCAAAATCATATCTTTGCTTGTCATACGCGCCTTTATGTAACTTGTTAACTGGCTGTTAAAAATAATTATGAATTTGCTTATGTAAAAGCTCACATTATTGGCTCGACTTTCAGCAGACATGGCCTGAGTGCACCAAGTCTTATGTAATTATTTTATGCGGTTAGAATTTGATCATCTTACAACTGTGCAGTGTCAGTGCTTAAGTTTCAGAGGAGCTTCATCCCTCCGATGAGTGCGAGGTGAATTTATATTAGAATGTAATGCAAATAAAGCCTTGCTCAGTCCCTCACCCCTCCTCTTCCTCCTCAGCAGTCATAGTTCCAGCTCTCATTTTAATGTTGCTCTCTTCTTCTCACTCTTTTTTTCTCTTTTCTTCTCTTTCCCCTTTTCTCAACCCCCCCCCCTTTACTTTTCTCTTTCTCTCTCGTCTTTTTTTTGAAGAATCTAACCCTTAAGAAACTAAATAGTTTGATGAGGAGTCTTTGGACTGTGTGTGTTGGAGTGTGTGGGTGTGTGTCGTGGCTGAATTGGCCAGAGCAGAGATCAAAGGCAGCCCCTTAATTGTGTGTGTCTGTGTGTGTGTGTGTGTGTGTGTGTATGTATGTGTGTGTGTGTGTGTGTGTGTGCGTGCGTGCGTGTAAAGGAGCAGGAGAAATGCAGTTTTCTCAATTGCATCACAAGAGCTGATCAAGCTATCTGAGAGGAAAGCTTGTAAACACACACACACACACACACACACACACACTTTTCTCTTTGTCAAGTTATCACATGCCTCCTGTTGGACCAAATAACTTCTACAAGAGAGAAAATGTCAAAAGTTTATTCATGCTCATTGTGCAGCACCTCAAGTCTTTCTCCCTTGTTGCCACGTGACATGAATTAAAAAAAAAAAAAACAGAAATAAGAGATAAATGAGAGAAGATTTAATGTTTGTTTTTTCTGAATTTCCTCCAACTGCTCAATGAGTTGTCAGCATCACTTGATTTTAGTTTAAGCAGAAAGGTTGGTGACTTTGTCGCTCTTGTTTCAGTCAGGTAAAGTTGCCACTCCCACTCGTGCTCTTGTATTTGTGTTACATTTCAATCTAAATGAAAAATCAGGGAAGTGACATATTAAGAGACACCATGTTTTAAAAAAAAAAAAAAATTTAATTTCAGCATCAGTATCATAAAAACTCCCACTCCCAGGACCTGGGTCTGAATGATTTGACCTCGTACAGGTCGTCTTTGACATGCTGCTGTTTGTTGTAAGAAATATTCCACCTTGATTAATAGGTTGGCCTAATTTATCAAAATTAAATCTTAATTGTAATACGGCCTTCTGCGATTTTTTTTTTTTTAAATGTCAGGAATGTGCAGTATTTGTAAAAGGCTGTTTGAATTAGACATGGTGGCGCTTCAGAGGCAGCCCGATGGGAAAATGTCTGTCTGATAATGCTCCCTGCAAAAAAATCACGCCACAAATATTTTAACCGGTTTTTAATTGAAAATGAGAATAATTATGTGAAAAAATCTCCTTCCCCTCTAATATCTCAATAACAGTAAAAATGATTGCATTTAAAGAAAAAAAAATCAACATTCTGTATTTTGCAGTCAGAAAGTACTCGCTCTGAGCTGTGAACGGAGGTGTTTCAATCACAGGGAACGCTATCCTGTGCAAATATTCCCAACCAATTCACAGGGACAAATTAACATCTTTCAGTTTTTCGTAGCTCATTAATCTGGCCTCAGACATGGGTTGCTGACATTGGAGGGGTTTTGTGGATCATTATGATCTGATTTACAGTTTCCGTGGTGCACCACACCACCGACAATGAACGAGTGTTTTGTAAAGGGCATGAATCCATGTCAGTTGTGTAAACTGCCTCCATGTATAGAATGTTGTGCAGTGGCTGGTTACCTGTACTTCTCTGCTGCCCACCGTCAAAACACTCAGCTCAAGTTCTCTGCCCCCCCCCCCCCCCCCCCCTAATTATCCCACCTATTTAAAGGGCAAAACCTTCCCATCTGACTCGCCTGTCAGAGTGACAGGTTCCTCTGATGTTTTGTGTGTGTGTTTGTGTCTTCGTCTTAGTGTTCCACTCTTCCTGTTTGACCTGTCCTACTGTACAAAAGCTTGTTGTTAAATGTGCGCGCACACACACTCAAACACACAACACAGCTCCCCGTCAAACTCATAGCCACAGCTTACCAGAAGTCAAACACACGCAACTTTATTTTCCCAGAAAATTTGTTTGACAAACATTACTTGTCTTCGTGACAGTTGACATTTTTATGGGCAAACACGTCCCATAGCATGGACCAGCAGAAACATTTAGAGCGTCGCTGGTTTGTAATGTCCGTCTGCAGATGGGCCTCCATAAAAGTACACACAACTCAAGGAAAGCAAATATAGGACAAAAACACAAGGTGTTGCCTACTCCAACAAGGCAATTCCAGGTGTTTTACACACAACTTAAAAGGCTTCTGGACAGATTTAAAAGGAAATACAAGAAGAAGAAAAAAGGCCATACACACCTCAAACACGTCTCACTTTAGGTGCTGCTGTAAAAAGTGATGGCAAACATTTTTGTCCTGAGAAACTCGAGATTTCAAGACAAAAATTCGGTGAATCACTTTGAATGAATTAAAGAACCCCGGTTCCCTGTGACTATGTGACTCATCAGTTATGAAAGAATTTCATCAGATTGAAGTCACAGCTGGCGCTGGTCAGTGCAAGCAAGCGTACAGACAGATGGTCATCAACGTGAACTAAAGCTTGTTGTTGTTTTATTTCATTGCAGACCGCAGCAACACGGTCAATCTGCCGAGAATAAAACACTCGACATTCAGTACCACGTACAGTCAATAAAGGACACACACACTCAAATATTCAAACCTTTACACTTAACTCACCGCACAACCTTTTATACACTGACACACACACACACACACACAGTCTGTGCTGCCGACATCTCAGATTTATATTTATGTACATATAACACACACAGACCCCTATCATGGGCACGCACCCGTCAAATCATAATTAGGCCGTGTCCTGGCTCTTTGATAGCCATGTACAGTGGCTCTTCTTTAATTCTTTATCAAATGCATTGATCGCTGTGGGCCTTGCACGCCCATTGATCCGTGCACTCCATCTGGAGCCAGCCGATAAGCCTTCTCTCTCTCTCTTTCTCTCTGACTCTCTCTGTCTCTCTCTCTCTCTCTCTCTCTCTCTCTCTCTCTCCCCCCCCCTCCCACTCTCACTCTCACAAAATTGGAGCAAAAATAGGTTACCAAAGGAATGGATTCCTAAATTTGTATACCTGTATTATATACGTGACTAATTAAATAAACTTGACGCCTCCTTGAATAATTACAGAATGCAGAGCTCAAGTTGTTCACCACATTTCCCACAGCCAACCCTCCTCCGATACATCACCTGCTACTCAGTGACCGTTGATGTTTGTATGCACAGACAGGGTCAGAACCATTTCACAAGTCAAACCCGAGCATGTTTGGTCTCTCTTACAAACTTCTTGTGACAGCCATGTAAATTATAGATTTTTACAAAACCTTAAATATGTGCCATGATGGATTTTGTACAGACTGACATTTAATGCAGGGATAGATGGCTAATGAGCTACGTTTGGCGGACATTCCCCTGGCAGATGGAAGTCACTGGCCATGCCTGCTTGCTATGACAATTATCTTCCAAAAATAATCTTGCAGACCTGACATAATTAACAACATTCTATATGTATAAAATTTTTAATTTTTAAATATGTACTGTTTTATTGAACATTAATAGGAGTTTGTGGTGACGCAACCATGCACCTACGAGTTTCTCATTCACTGCTGGGACTCTGACCTGTAAATCTCACCTCTCCGTGTTGATAATCCGACCGTATTACTTTACTTACGTTGCACATTCAGTCTCAAAATGTCAGTATAAGATATCGAGTCCTCCTGAGCCAAGTTTATGTCCTGAACGGACCCAAAGATTGTGTCTAACTGATGTTTTGCATCGTCGCCAACTGAAGCTAGTTTTAGGGTCTTTAGTACACAATTCTCTCTCATGTACTCCTTGAAAAAAAATATGAAAATGATATTAAGAATGTTAAGGGTATCATAACATACAGCGTAGCTTAGTTTGTGAGGGATAGCTTTGAATAAAGGCCCAGCAGCTAAACCGCTGACTGAATCTACCTGCATCTGCATCATGCCTGGATCATTCTGGCATTTAAAACACTGTTTACAAGTGTGTGATTACACAGCGATGTGGCTGGCTTTCTGTATGTGTGTTCTGTTGCTCTTTAGTGAGTGTGTGTGCGTGTGCCTGGACAAGATAGAGACCTAAAGCACCTCTTGACTGTGAATTAGCCTGTCATGACAAATGTCTGGAACTGCATGACTGGCTGCCAGACTGGCTGGCTATCTGGGAGGTTGGCAAACCCTTTTAGATAGTGCTTGTGTGTGCATCCTCGTGTATGTGTGTGTGGCATCAATCTGTGCCCACGCCAGGTCTCTGTACATGACCAGTGGTGCGTGCCCTCCCTCCCTCTTTCTCCTTGGCCAGAAAAGAGCAACCAAGGCGACAACCTGCTCCCCATGCTCAAAAAGAGCTTCCAGAGCAGAGAGTTCTCCTCACCCCGACGCCAAGCCCACAGAGGAGCCCTCTGTCTCAGTCTCGCACTCAACCGTTTAGCCTCTCTTCCCCTGGAGGTTCCCAGCAGTCAATGGAAGACACAGTACATGATTGTTCTTGCTGTCGCCATTTAAAAAAAGAAAAGTCTCTTCTCCCCCTGAGTTTCCATTCTTGAAGCAGTGCTACCCACTGACCACCAGCTGACATGCTCTCGCTCTCTCTCTCTACTTCCTTTTCCTCTTCTTTTTCCATCCTGGCTTTGATCGTGTATGACAATGCTTGTTAATTCATTTGGACAGTTGTTTTTTTTTTAAGTTGCGCCTCTTGTAAGGTGTCCATATGTACATATGATATCCATTGCTAGGTTCCAAGTTTAGAGCAGTGTGTGTTAACGTCACATTGTTGTACCTGAATGTTCACAAGGTGGCGTTGCATCACTACTTGGATGAGACACATTCTTGCGTATCATGTTTCAGGAGAATAATGTATAGTAATTGGGATGTCAGTCATAGAGTGACAGACATCCAGTCACAGGAACAAGTCTGAACAAGTACCGGACAAATAAAGCACCTCTAAAGTTGGATGAAATTAATGATCTCAGGTTAACATATGCATTATTTAGTATTTTGAGTAACCTTGATACCATACTGGTTGTTAATTTATTTAAAAGAGAAAAATGTGTAATGCAAATTTGAAGTTTTTTAGCATTTATTGCTGCCTGTTTTGTTCCTTTTTGCAACTTTCATTTGTGTTCACTTCTTCTCTGGCACATGTCCAACTCCTGGCTGACTGAGATTCATGTGAAATCCCTGGATATGGTTTTCTTTGATAATGAAAACCAAAACATTTGTTCTCCCCCACATTGTATCAGGTTCCTTTAGACGAATCTGTGATTTCTTAGGAAAACAAGTACAAAGGACATGTGTTCCAGCAGTTTCAAAGTTACACATACACACAAATTTACCTATATTCTAACAGATCGTCATGCATTTTGTTTTTTATAATATTCAATGTCTTTCCACCCATATTTCCAAACACACTGCTATGTTTTCTAATCAGTGGCTCTATAGCTGGCTGAGGTAGGCGCTAGTTGTATGGTGGATGCTTTCTATAGCGTTAATCCTAGCCTCTGGTTAGGCAAAGTCAATTTCCCCATTTCCTGTCCCCAAAATGGCTGACAATAATAATGCAGTGGGATGTTTTGCAATGTGTTGGGGCCCTGGCCATATGCACGCGCACACACACACACACACACACACACGGACACACACACACACGGACACTTAAACTGATAGTTGTATCCGTATCTGTAAAGGCTAGATTGGATATCACAGCAAGTCTTTTGCCAGAAGGCCAACTGTGACATTACTGTTTATCGTATTACATTTATAAAAGCGGTCATTGAAAACATAGTAAAATCCCTGAACTGGACTGAAAGAAGGAGGGAATTACGATGAATAAGAAACAAAGAAAGATATTCCTGTTGCGTTGTTGTAGTCCAGTGATTCTACTGCGAGCAGTTTCCTCAGATCAGTCCACCACTCTGGTCAAAATTTAGAATCTCAGTTCAAAATGGAAGAAGCTACTAAGAATGGACAGTTTGACCCCGGCATCATTGGAGGGCCAGAATAAGAAATAAACAAACGCTGCACCATCCGCCAAAAGCAAACACGTGTTGTGTTGCAGTTGCACTGTTTTCAGTGTACAACTGTCTTTTTGTTGAAGTGTCACTCCTCTGCCTACGTAATTTATAGGAAAAAGAAATATTTCACGATACATTTAAAGAGCATTTGAGCTCACAGAGAATGTCATAAAAAGGGATTTACTTAATTATTAGATTGTTTTAAAAATTGTTGAAAATAGATGACGCCAGCAAAAAAGGGTACATGTTGGTACTTTGTTGTAACATTCATATTAAATGTAAGTTTTGGAAGTTTAGGATTGAATTAGAGATTCATTAAATGAATCAAATTGCTAAGTGAAAGCCGTGAATGAAGTAAATAACATTCAGCGCTGAACGTTTTTGGTGTCAACACTCATTCTTCTCCCGCTTGTCTCCTCGGTCTTTATCTCTCTTTCAGTCTTTCCATTTCCCTCCAGCATGATCTCTCTCTCCCTCTTTATGAATCAGTCTCTCTAAGGTGTGTTCCCATCTCCCTGTGGGCATCCCCTTGGGCTCTCACTCTCTCACACACACCCAGAGTGCGTTAGGGTTGCCGTCATTTACAATACGGCCCCATTGTCCCTGTTTAACAATGGCTACAAACAAACAATTGACATGGAAATGGAGAGATGTAGCTCATTAGCGGGCGCTGCTTGTTTTGTTAATGGATAAATGGGTGGCTTCAATAGGCCAGCCCTAAAACCCTTGCCTCAATATGGAGAAGCCTGATTAACAGGAAACCACAGGGAGGTAGAGCAGTGACAGAGAACTGCTGCTTCGCCTTCCCTTGGGTCGTATGTGGTCTTGTAGGGTTGCAGGAGGAAGGTGGAAGGTGTCATTTGTATATATGTAGGTGTTATATGTTTAGGGCTGAAGTTGACAAGTTTGGGTGCCTAACTTCTTTTGTTTTTGGAGTCAAAACTCTTTTTTTTTTTGTCACCTTGAATTGAAATGTGCAGCACACGACTCTTCAGTGGCAGCAACTCTGGTCTTCAGTATATTAAGAAATATATCTTTTAATTGTTGTTGTGGCATAACTTTGCCCCTCCTGCATTTCAAAGTGTCAGTGAATTCGTTTTTTTTCCAGTTTGGTCTCATCAGAATTTTTTTTTTTTAAAGACCTGTTTTGAACATTTGTGTATCTCTTGCCTAATTATTAGTGTATTGAATGTGTGCTTGTTGAAGTCGTCGTTTGTGAGTTGACACCATCAAGGTTTTCCTGTTTGCTCTGTGAGTGTATGTATGTGTGTGGTGGCCTGTGCTATCTGCAGGATCAGATTGGATCGGCCTGAAAATGGCATTTCTGCCATTACTCTGATGCTGACGGCTCAATATTGTATCTGTCTACTCCCGAGATTGTGTGAGAGGGTAGTGTGTGGCTGCACACATACACACTCTACCTTTATTTTGAATTTGTAGCTGTTGATTTTTGTTTTGGGGGTTTGCAGTACAGTGTATCGATCTATATTATTCATGAGAGTCATAATGTAATCGTATGCTATTTTAAATCTCACGTAGCACATAAAACAAACCTTTGTGTGCACTGTTAACAGTCATTTCTTATAATGAATAGTTCCTGGGAGTGTACGTTACATTACATTTATCTGAGTACGCGTAACAGTGGATGTAATGATTTTGTGCTTGTGTATGTTTGTGCGTGCAGGAGCGGGATGCTGAGAGGCGGAGACAGCTGCGAGAGCGAGCCAGGCAGTTGATAGCTGAGGCTCGATCCGGAGTCAAAATGTCTGACATGAGCCTGCTGGATGTGTCCACCACTGAGAGAGCCAAGGGCAGCAAGGCCGGCCCTGCTGGAGGTCAGCAGACACCTCACAACTGCACTCAGCTCAGCTAACAACAGCACATTTAAACTTTATTCATCCCCTTGAACGCACAAGCACAAATACATACACACACACAAATACAAACACTCACGCTAACTCTCACTCATCTACTCCTACAATACCCCTGAACTGGAATACAAAAGGGAAGTCACACTAGCAAGCTTTCACATACACTAATTTTCTTCATCCACGCATGCTACGACTCACATTTCCATTATGCTCTCAAAAGGGGTTCTGCGTAATCCTCAGAGAAAAAACAAAATGACATTTTACAATGGCCTTGGGTCTAAAAAGCCCCACTGTCGCCTCTATCACCCAGTAATTGTTAATCAACACAACACATTGTGGGGCCAATTTATGCTCCAAATACCAAACACTTCTAATAACAGCTTGTCGGGATAGCCACCTCTGCCATGCACGTTTCCCACTGCTTTCCATTTTCTAGAAATTGGGGTTATTATGATAATGACTGTTATTAGTGAGAAAGTGAAAGTTAGTAGAAAATGGAAGATGTGAGTTCCATAGATGAGGAAACATTAAGATATGGCCTCTAATTGCTTATGAGAGGAGAGAGGAGGAGTGAGGTTTAAGCAGCAAGGGGAAGAAGTAGTCGGTAAGGAAGTTAGACGTCTGCCTGAGAAGGGTAGGTCCCCTCTCACTGAGAGAAGAGCGAACAAAACATAAACTAACAAACCTTAACCAGCAAGCAGTGAAAGCAGCGACTGAAGGAAGACAGGAAGGCAGAGGAAGGGTAGCACTTGATGTATTTGCTCCTTCAGCTTTTCTGAATTGGACTAATTGTTGATCTCATTAAAAATGGAGTTGGAGGAAAGAATGAAACGAGGAAGGAGGAGGTGAGTGAAATGCTGTGGGCTGTGATACACAAGGCCTGCCGAGCAGAACGGCTAATCCTAGCCCCACTCTCTCTCTCTCTCTTTCTCTCCCTCTCTCCCCTCAACACCATTCACGGTCCTTTAATGCAGCTCGGGCTGCCCGCAAAGAAACTTTCCAAACTCCGACACCATGGACTCTCATTAATTAGGCCCCAGCCAGCCACGCAGGAATGGCATCGCTAGCATGCACCACATCGCAGCTAGCAAATTAGGAAAAAACAAAAACAGGAAATGCTGTTCTTTTGATTCTCTCCCCCTTCCTCTTCATTTTAGGTCTCTCCCCCTTACAAGGTAGTAAACAGAGGGCTGGGCTGGTGATATCAGATGCTGTTTACTGATTGTTGTAAACCATAGTGGGTTATCCATGCAGCTCAGGTTGCTCACATCTCTAATTGAATTTCTTCAAATGTTTTTTTCTTTTGTTCCTAATTTGAAGACACTTCCCCCCCCCCCCCCCCCCCATTGATCCCCTCAGGAAATGTATTTAACATGTGCTGTCAGGTTTAGTGGGTTTTTTTGGTTTGTTTTATTAGTACTTTCTCTGTTTTTCTGGAAAAGTAAAGCAGGCAATGGGTCTTTGAGGGAAATCACAGCAAGTTCTTAGTTTCATTTTGTTACGTGTGTGTGTGTGTGTGTGTGTGTGTGTGTGTGTGTGTGTGTGTGTGTGTGTGTGTGTGTGTGTGTGTGTGTGTGTGTGTGTGTGTGTCAGGAACCAGTCTGAGAGACAGGAACCAGTCAAGGCATAGATTGGATGTGAGGTTCAACTGTTGATGAGCTGTGACAATCCTGTACCCTGCACTCTCTTCACTGCATGAAACATTTGGTAACTTCTGTATTTCTGATCAGGAGGTGACAGTTTTCATCCCACTGATTTTACTGCTTTACTTGAGGAAAGAGGATGAGGGACAACATTCATGGTTGTAACATTTTGGGCCCTCTACTCCGAGCACAGATGGCTCTTAACAAAGTTATGCTTTCTTTCTTTCACTGCCCCACTTTGACTTTTTTTTTTTTTTTACCATTTATTCTGTATTTTCTCTTATTTACATTTCTCTGTATTGTCTACATCCTCACCTACTGCTTGTCTTTTCTCATGTTTGTATTTTTTCCTCCTCGGCTTCTGAACTCTTTCATTTTTTAATATTTTCTCTCTACTGTCCCACTCATCACCCTCAGATCTTTTAGATGGCGTCAGAGGTCATCATGAGGATGAAGTTGTTGATGTTAAAAAGGGTGATGTGGAGGAAGAGGGGAGGGCTGAGGAGGAGCAGGTCCATTTTGGTGGTGGTGATGATGATGATGATGGTGATGATGGTGATGATGATGCTGCCACCACCTCTGCGTCTGCCCTGGTTACTAACCCACTGCCACTGGAGGCCACTCTTCCAGTTACTTCCACTTCTCAAGGGACCCTGGAATTTACTAACCCCACCTCTGAGCTAACCTTTTTGGGTAAAATCTCTTGATGAGCCTGTGTTGTGCTGCATGTTCACTGTTTATTTTGCCTTTTTTTTTAACTTACCCGCCTGAAACTTCTCTGTTGTACTCCCTTCATTCTTGGTCAGTTTTTTTTCCTGCATGTACGCCCTAATCACCATTACTCACTCCTAATGGGTCTCTCAATCACATGCTCATTACTCATTTTCATCGACAGAAGTTCAGCTTTCTTTCCAACCGATGGATTGGCCAGCAGGTTAGCAAAGTCACTCACAGTGTGGGTAGCCTAAATTATTTGCAGCATATATCTTTATCACGTCATTTTTAACGATATTACTTCGTAGGGAAGTGATAATAGCAGACTCAGGGACGTCCAGCACAAGAACTATAGCACGTTTGATAAGATTTTATACCCTCGTCAACTGATTTGGGCCAGAGCCAACAGAGTGTAGGTTTGAAAACATCATTGTTCGATTGTGAAGTCACTTAATTGCTCTCTTCCCCTCTGCTTTCATCAATCCTTTAATCATTTGCTTAAATGTAGCTTTTCATTCTTCGTCATTATGAATTTTCCTCTATTCACTTGCCGCTCTGTGCTTGCTGTTCCATTTGCCCTGCAAGCTCCATTTCAGCATCCATTTAGTGCTGCCATTTTATTGGTGGTATTTTCCTTCTGTCGTTAAAAACTTCTAAGTTGTAATTAATAAACTCTAAAAAGTGCTCCCCAGACAAAAATAAAATCACTATCCCCAGGAAAGCATCTGCCCAAATCTTCAGAAGTAAAGTAATTACTTAATTTTGTTTTAATGGATGTTTTTTTGTGTGTGTGTGTGTGTGTGTGTGGTTGTGTGTGTACGTTCTCCCTCGATTTCCTGCTGATGTGAGATAGGTGGGAGTACAGTCAAGGACCAAATGAAACAAACATGAAAACAGTCAAAGGCTTCTTCCAGCTTTGAAGCGCAGTATCTCTGCACTATTTGTTTTTGTGTTTTGCATTTGTTTTCATTGGTGGTGATTTTTTTTTTTTTAATGTTGTCTTGAAAGACATTTAACTGGAATGTAGCTGAGCCTATACTTTATTCCGTCAGTTGCAACCCCCCCTTCTCAGATT
Organism: Aulostomus chinensis; assembly: GCF_037954235.1. Taxonomy (NCBI): domain Eukaryota; kingdom Metazoa; phylum Chordata; class Actinopteri; order Syngnathiformes; family Aulostomidae; genus Aulostomus; species Aulostomus chinensis. Next base: position 4,098,947 of record NC_141335.1, read on the forward strand.
TTTTTCCTCCAATTCGGTTGATTTTCCCCACTTCCTTCAGTGTGTGTGTGTGTGTGAGTGAGTGAGATGCATTTGTCTCCTGTTGTATATGAGTCTGCTTTGTCCATCCGTGTGTGTGTGTTTAGGATGAAGCTCAAGAGTGTGTGTGTGTATGTTTGGCATCTGTGTGCATGCATCATGGTGCGAGTGTGTCTCCATGTGCATGACACGGGGGGAGGTGACACATGAAAAGGTTGCCCTCCTGTTCTTTCATCTTCTTCAGTGCAGTGGTCTGGCCTGGCAGGGGAGCTGTGGTTACCAGTCCCTGGAAAATAAAGCTGTACACAACCACTGGAAGGCAGACAGAGAGAGAGAGAGAGAGAGAGACAAGGATGACAGGAAGGAAGGAAAAAAAGGAGAGCAGAGAGGAAACAAATTGAAGATGGATGGTGTTAAAGTAAGGGAAGGGGTTAGGTTTGACAGGTGGAATGAGAGAAGGGATTTGGCTCGAGAAAATAATTTTGGAGCAAATGAAGAGCAAAGCTTTAATACACTGAACAGGCCTTTAGTTTCAGTATGAAAGTGAATGTGTTTATTTTAAAATTGATCTCAGGCTGACGTTTTTAGATATTTAAATTTTTTAAAAAAGTCCTTTTTCTAACACTGGATAATAAAAAAAAGTAACTGGTGGTTGTTTGAATATCGTCGCCTTCTTAAAATAATTAAGTACTTTTTTTTTTTTTTTTTTTGCCTGATACAACTCCTTATGATGTTTTGTCTCTGTTTTTGAAAAACTTGGAAAAATGAGTTGGCCATTATTTTAAGAAGGCGACGACCTGGAAAATAATTTTCTCGTCAGAGCAGAAGTGAGTGGAAATTAAAATCCAGCTAGCTTAACCAGACAATTCACTGAGCGAGCTTTCATTGCCTCCATGGAATACAGTATGTTGTTGATCATGGAGGCCCGACCCTGCGCCAGGATGTACCCGTGTCTACCGTCGACTCTGTCATTTGGCCCGATTACTAGAATTATAAAGTAAATATCAACATCTCTCATGAGAAACTCTCAAGAAATAATGGAAAAGGACAAACATTAAAAAGATATATGATTTGCTCATTCTCGCTCTCTCCTTTCTTCCATCTTGCCATTGTGGTTACCATGGTGATCGTCTTGGCCATGTACACTCAGTTCCTCAGCAGCTCAATGGAGTACAAACAGGATTTTAAGGCTACTTAGTCTAGTTCTATCTCTTACTTTTACTGCTCTCGTGATGTTTCATGTCTGCAGTATTTCATTTTCCACATCGTATTCTGTATATGAAGACTATTTAACAGCAGTATTTATCTTTTCCCCGTGTGTGTGTGTGTGTTTAATTGTGCAAGTGTGTTGTTTTTTTTGTTTTTTTTTTACATGTGCATGTTTTCATGTGTTCACACAGTATATACAATATATTATGTCACGTGTTTCTCATGCTCACCTTCCGTCTCTCCCCCAGGTGCTAACAGCAAGCATGTGGACCTGAAGTTGAAAAAATTGGTGGAGGCCAAGCCAGGGGGAGCCACCTCTCCTTCATCCCCGTCCTCCACCTCATCGTCACCCACTGCTTCCTCCACCCCCTCACTCAGCCCTGCAGAGGGCCTGGAGGTAAGCATACTTACCTGAAATCACATTTTTAACCTGTTTTATCTCTTTCATTTCATGCCTTTTTCACCCCCCCCACCCTGCACACTATCAAAGGGTCGGTCTAATCAATCGGGTCCGATTGACCCTGGTTGTCAGCTGCTGACGCTGTTTACACATCAGTGAGTTGGACCGCTTCATGTCTCACCTCTGTGTTCATATGAGTCTGTCTTAAGCCATGATACACACACACACTGGCATCATAATGCTCTACGTAACATGTAGCCGCCCCCCTCTATTGACTATGACCTTTTCAGGCTGTCGTGAGTGAGGAGGTTGGGGGGGGGGGGCTTTACTGCTCCATGCGTCTATATCTTCTGATGTGAATATTGAGTCAACAATGCAGTCGGCCAGTCTTAACATCTGTTTAATTGATTTTGAATGTCAAGTGGAATAAGGTGTGTGTGTGTGTGTGTGTGTGTGTGTGTGTGTGTGTGTCTCAATACAAGTGAAAACCTCTGTGCTTATGGCAACACAGGGTGTCTTTGATCATCGATTCACATAAACACCCTCTTGTGTTCAAAGCCTAAAAGGCTTAGTCCTTTACGGCCAAAGGAGTGTGTGAGTGTGAGTGTGTGTGTTTCAGTTTGACCCACACAAACGTAGCATCACCATTTCATTACGCCTAACCGTCACCCTTTCATTCCTCACTATGTCTCATATGAGTTTAGATTTCTGAAACCTAACCTCTCCAGAGTCGGCTGGTCAGCACCTAACTTGGTGCGTCCATCACTGTCAGTGCAGGGGTGTGCAGACCTGTGTGAGTGTATCATTGTCTTGGCTGGACCAGTAATGTGCCGACACTAAAAAAGTTAATCTCCCATATTTTTTCTTTGCCTTTTTTTTTTTTTGCAACCTGTTTTCAGTTGCATTCCAGAAACTGTGTGTACAGTGGTTCTAGTTGCCAGGGGTGTCTGTTTAGAGTGACAGCTGTCGTTAAGTTGCCACTGTAGCCAAATGAAATATTACATTGCTAAATAGAGGATGTTGTGCTTTAAAAATGTGGACCTGAGAGTGTTGGACCTGGTTCAGGGGCTCCAGTCCATCCAGCAGGCTTAGCAGAGCAGCCTGAGCTCCAGCACGGTCAGTAGTCAGCGAGTTTACGTGATGGTATAAATTGAATCGTAGACCTTTTACTAGTTTGGCCTCTGGCCTTGCATCTGTGATTCTATACGATAGTGTGCTTCAACTACAAATATGACTGGGACCACGACTGAAGATTGCACATGAACATTTAATATCCAGGAATTCCCATGAAGACACGCTATTACTAACTGCCCTGGGACAACTGGGCTACTGGAAGTAGAGGTGTCATGATGGAGGTTGGTATTGTGTTAGTAACCCAGCTGTAACAACATGGTTCACACACCACCATTCTGATGGCGCCATCGGCCCTTTTTATTGTTAATGTGTGTAGAAATATGACCATTTATGTTGTTTATGTGCAGTTGGGCAAGTTTACATTTCCTGTCATTAGAAAATAAACTGTCTCGTCCTAAGAGAAGTGTTCCTCCCAAAAGTCCTTCAGGAGGGTGGAACGACCTGCAGGAACATCACACACTCTCCTTCTCATTAGTGATTGTGTGTATGCGCAGCCTCGGTGGCGCACGATAAGGGCATGCGACGCTCAGCAGACTGCAACATTAGTCACGCAGCCCCCTGCACGCACACTGAGACTCACACACCCACCAAGAGCACTGAATCACCACTGCCACAGCTTACCACAGAGATGATAGGACGATAAGAGATAAAAGGGGGGGGGGGGGGTGAGACACCCTAATATCTGCCTGTCCCAGAGCGTAAAAGAGAGACAGAGGGGTAGCCAAGTGGGCAGGTGTCTAACACTGGATAGCAAAGATGGTTACATTGTATAGTCGGCTTCTAAGAAGGTGCTGAGGACCAGGTGAGGACTCGTCTTTGGTCATTTATTGGTTTGAAGCAGTCAACATGTCGCGAGATTAAAGAATAAACCATCATTTTAAGAGTCGGCCCCCGCCAGATACGGCACGTTTGCAGTTTTTAACAAACGCTGATATTTAAAGAATAAATACACAACTCCCTCTCATGAAAATCTTCAAGGTCAGCACAGCTTTTGTCATCCTGTTAGCACTGATTGTTGCACTTTTTCTGAAATACTTAATATTCCACGAACAGAGCCCTTGATAGTCTCATGTCCCCACCAGCTTATCCTACCATGAGGAAGTTGTTTGTGGTGTTTTTGGCTGACGTGGGGATCAAACACAAACCGAAACGGTATTTTTGTTGGTCTTCCTTATGTGGCTTTGGCACAAAATATTTGCATTTGTAACACTGAATCAGAGTCTTTCTTTTTCATTTTCAAGATAATCGGGGCTGGAATTAACAGTTCTTTTCACAATTTATTGATCTGCTCTTTTTCCTACAAATGAATCGATTGATGAAAGTAACGTCACATTTCTCCTTTTGTCCATCAAACATTTATCCAAAACCCAAAGACTCTTCTTTTTCTGCAAGAAATGACACAAAAATCCTCACATAACAGCCTGGGACGAGCACATATTTTCCTTCTTTTTTTTTTTTCCTTCAAAAAAGAACCTGAAGCAATTAATCAGTTTTACAAAATAGTTGGTGATTAATTTGCTGTTCATTGATTAACAGTTGCAACTCTTAAGATAGTAAATTTCCCAATTTTGGGACCAATAAAGGATCATCTTATCTTTATGAAAGATTGTAAAAAAAAAAAAAAAAAAAACATCTGCTACCAAACAGCAGACTCAGAAAAGGCTTTCTTACCTTCCAGTGTGTGTCTGTCCTTCAAGTCATTTTTTTCTGCTTTGTCATTTTTACAATGGTCTGGTCGAATGTCCTTATATTGCCCCCAGTTTTGATGCACACACACACACAAGCTGTGGCCTTACGTCTTCACCAACGTTTAATTGGCCAAGTTTATTTTGCACTTCATAAATAAATTTGCCTCGATTTGACTTGACAAAAGGTTTTAAGTGGCTGGTGGAACCTGACAGACTAATAGACAGAACAATGTGAGAACAAACTAATTGCTCACATTGTTTTTGAAAGTCAATAATCTGAAGCTAAACTAACAGCTCTCTGTCTACAGCTTGTTCCACACCCACGCTGTCTCTATTAGCCGTCCTCAGCCTGCACACGCTGCCTGACTATCTCCCTCTGTCTCAAGCAGTGGAACGTGTTTGCCCTAATTGTCGACTTTATTACACGTTTCGCCATCTTATTAATGTTACCACAACGTCAATCTTAGCCTGAGTCGGTTTCTTTTCCACTCGGCTTGGCACATTTGGAGACCTGGTAATAATGCATTTCTGCATGCCATTTTTGATAGTGGGAGAAGCAAGCGTGTAGCTTTTTAACACATGTTCACTTTGAAAACAATAGCTTTTTTTCCTTTTTGCATAATTTGAATATATTTTCTGGCTGGGGGTTTTGTTGAAAGTCAAATTAATTGCCTCCTTTTTGTGTCTCTCATGAGTGAGGGGGAGAATGAGACGCCAACAAGCAAACCACAGTGTTTCTAACCAATCAACTTCTAGCAGATGTGTATCATAGGCTGTCAGTAGGTGTGTTTGCACACGCGTGTTTACATGTGCTCTGATGTCATTTGGGTTTGGAGTGTGTGTTTTCAGTTACAATCACAGAGCAGCTGTGAAATCCTGAAGCAGCTGTCTAGTAAAAGGCTGAGAGCAGATCTAAGTGCCTGGGAGATGCTGACAGAACAGGAGAGATGTGGAGAAAAGCACTCAGATATTTGCTGACATTGTTTTTTTTTCAGCGTCATGATATACATTTTAACCAACTGCTCTGTCCGCGTGACTGTTTTCTGTTTCTTTAACAGATACGTATAACATTTGTACACTTATTCAGTTGCTTTCAACAACTTTCAGCTGTCAGCTATGGAAGGTGAACACCTAAATGCACCGACTATACCTGTGTTCCCCTCTTACATAGATTTATGACATGACTCGTGGTATGTATTCTGCAATTTCAGAATAAAATTCATGAATTCATATATATTGTCCTATGTAGCTGTGTTTCAATATTATGGTACTATCACTTGGTATCAACAGGTTTATATTTGTTGAGTCTAAAAGCAGTTGTTTCTTTTTTCTTTTTCCGTTTGATAGCAAAATGCGGAGGAGTTGCGAGCCGAGCGTCTGCGGCGAGCGACAGAGAGGCTGCGTAGCCCAGTGGTCTTCAACAAGGACTCAGCAGTCAGGAAAACACAGCTGAAGTCTTTCAGTCAGTACGTGGAGAGCAGACCAGGTAGGTCGAAAGCGTGACACACTCACACAATGCGTATTTACCGAGGGAGGATTTACCAAGCATGTTTTCACACTAATGCTGACATTCAAATCACACCTAAAAGCAGGAAACTGGCAGGGACGTGCACAGACATTTTGAGGGTTCTCAGTTCATAATTAAAGTGGTGGTGTTTTTTTGAATGCACCGTGATAAATACTTCACCTTTCATGAGTTTGCCTGACGCGCTCTCATTTCAATGTCTGACTGTAACTGTTGAATAAATCCCTCAAAAACGACTGTACACTCCTAGAGAATGAAAGCTTTTGTAAAGGAAAAAACACAGGTGGACTAATTGAATGCTGATGAGATCGTCCTCATCGATGATCTCCTGCAGAAGAATAAAACAACCCTAAGAAAGGAAGAAGTTAAGTGTCTTGATCATCGTTCTTAGTGGTTTTTGGTCTGAAGGGTCCCTCGGGCCTCGCCGACGAGCTCACCCATCTGGCACTGAGGGGTTTATATGCTATGAATGTGTAAGTCAAATACGTCAACAAAGCAGTCTTGCGGTTCTGCCAGCACGTGTCTCCAGCACCGGCAGGTTTATGTCATTTTTGCCCAGAGACAGGACAAAGCACTTCCTTTCAGTTTCAAAATAAGATGTAATATAACTGCAAACCAATTTATTAATTTTCCTGGAAAACTTATAACTTGTTAATAGTCAGTAATCTTAACATCCTTTATGACAGATCAGTTCTATTACTTTTATGTTTGTCTTAATGTAACTCTCTTTTTCTCCCCTTTGGGTCCATGTGTCCCTTCATCCCCAGCAGAGGTGAAAAGACAGAGGTCTGTCCCTGAGGACCTGAAGAAGGCTGAGGAGGATCGCGGTTCACCAACAGAAATTGACATCCGCCGACCATTTGAAGAAGAGGTCCGTGCTTTTCTTTCTCTTGCCTCTGTTCAGTAGACGGTTTTCAGCGTAAACTAAAAGGCATCAATGTCATGGAAATTCTAATGGCCATCAGAGGCCCAAGTAACAACTCTTAGTTTGACTTCTGCTTGTCCTCTTTAGCCTCCAGCTTTAGCTTCATGAATCATTTGTGATAGCGTTAGCAAGGTGAAATTGGGTTGTCACGGGTCAGGAGAGAGGAGGGAAGTTCTACCCTGTAATTGCTCCAACATGGTCTTTTTTATTTCCTGTTAGTCAGCTTTCATTTGGTCTCCCCTGTCCTGTTAGATAAAACCAGCAGTGAGCTCTTTCGCTCAATGCTTTCTCTTTGCTCGAATTTCCCTCTGCACCTCACCTCGTCCACCCCACCTCCGATACACTCTCACCACACTAATACACACACACACACACACACACACACACACTCTCTTCCTCTACTGTCCTCTCGTCTCCGCAGAGACATCTTAGTATTGATCTAACAGACTGCCATTTTAATTATAACAATGGTAGATATCAGCCGCTCTGCCATTTAGAGGTGTGTGTGTGTGTCTGCAAATAAGTTGTGTGCCTGCTTGTCCTTCAAGTGTGTTCACACACTCCTCTCAGCCTGTGTTTGAACTTGAGTATAAAGAGTGTGTCTATAAGAATGCTATAATTTCCATGTGTGTGTGTGCCATAAGAGACCATGAGGTGAATCTCTTTTCCCAAGTAGCCCTTTCCTATCCTCGACCCTGCACCCTGCACGTCAGTCCCATGTGCATGCAAGCACACACACGCACGCACACACACACACACACACACACACACACACACCCCCCCCCCCTCCTCCCACTGCCTGGGCCCCAGGGTTAATGGGTGTTCAACCTTTCCATTATCCCGATCAGCCAAGAATTACCTGCTGAATGATGTTTGCATTAATATAATATATATGGTAATTTCCCTCCTCTTAATTACGGCTGGGCCGAGCGCGGCAAGGGGAGTGGGCTGATCATGTGTAAAATTGATTTGCCAAGGAAAAATATGGTGATAGAGCGAGAGCGCGCAAACAGGAGGAGGAAGGAGGGAAGAGAGGCTGCTGGGAATATGCACGTGCGCACACACATGGTTGCAAAATCATGTGCACGGAATCACACAGATGCAAACGCTCACACAGAGCAGAGAGTACAGGAAAAAGTGCTGGCCTGGATGGAATGAAGAAGGAAAAAAAACCTTCTTCCCTCCTGCACACTAGTTACCCTTTCCATTAAGAAAAATGAAGTGCATCAGCAATAAAATGGAGATATTTTTTCGGATGCATCCTCAGTAGTGAATTTGAATAAACATTTCCCTCACTCGGAGGAGTTTCTCTGGAGAATAGCAAGCAGCTGGGAGACAGAGGTGAAGAGGGGTCAGAAATGGAGTGTGTATTAAAGGCATATGGTTAAAGAGAGATAGGGGTGTGTATGTGTCTGCATATTCATGTGTAGCTGGTGTGTGTGTATGTGAGAAGTTGGAACAAAGACTTTGGAAATTCAGTGTGTGGATGTAGTTGAAGGTACTATGGAGTCATGAAGTAATCTGCAGGTGGGTGAAGAGTGTACAACAAAATATTACAGCGTTTAGGCAAAAAAAGATTTCCTTCAAAGGCTTTTCTAAGAAAGCAACAATGACCTCTTAGTGGAGGAAATAGAGAAGTTCCTCCGCAGGGTCAGAGCCTGACTGATGCTGGGCTCTGGAGGGATGGTGCCAATAATGCTAGAGGTGATACCATCTTCATATCCATATGCATTCACTGATACTCTTCATTAAATGAACTGAGTTAAGTGCTGCCAGCAAAATGTACTTACAGTGTCAGTAGTTTCCAACAAGCCGTTACCCAGTTTACAGTCAGGTTTGTCCTTTTTAGACGTGAACATGTGAGCAGCTTTGATTAAATCAATAATAACAGTGCTTATTTCAACACGGGTCGCTGTTTAACTGTCAAATCTATGTATAACAGTGCTTCTATAAGAAATTGATGATATATTTTACATATAAGATATTGCTTTGCACGTCAGCTAAAACCCGTGAATGCCGATATCGGCCAAATGATATAAAACGAATTGATTGTTCATTTTAATGTAAGAGGAGATATTGTTATCTTGGCACACGTGGGCTGATGGTGATTGACTCTACCTGTGTTGTCAGTATTGCTCTTTATGAAGGGGGTCCATGTGTGAATGTCGTCCCTCTCAGAACCGAGTCAGTTGATTTTTCTCAACAAGTCGTCCGAGTGAAAGCTAAACATACATAGAAAGGAGGAAGATTCAAATCTGTTGGGGGAGATTTTATTTTTCCCATTGGTACAAACATCTGCAGGATGCATTCCAACGCGTCACTCCTGCAGTAACGTCTTCAACATCCCTCCACGTCAACTCGGCGGGTTAGTTTCTGTTTCATTTGGGGGATTTTGTCGAATTACGATACTGAATGACAGTACTTTGTTAATTTTCTTCTGAGATTAAAATAATTTTCATGCATTCAGTTTCCTTATTTAACTAAATTTGGAGAGAGCAAATACTTGTGGGGAAAAAAGCAAGCATTTTGAGCTCACTTTTTAATTTAAAAGTTTATTGAATTTGAATTAAAATTTGTACGCGTCACCTTGTTGGGTGAATGTGAATGCAGACTTGAATATGAATTCACTCACAGCCCTCTAATCAGGTTACTTAAAGCTCTGCTCCTCTCGCTCCAACCTGGTTTTGAAGATGTGAGGGAAGGATTCAAAAGCCAAACAAAACAAGAGGCAGCTGCAGTTATTCAATAGCTGTTTGTATTATTTGTTGTGTTTGTGGTGAAATTCTCTTTTGTTCTACGAGGAAGACCTGGGGACACTCATCTGTTCATCCTTTAAAACAAGTTTTCACTATCCCTCCTCTGATTTATTCATTTCCTTTTCATTCTCTGCTTTCTTTTTTTTTATCACATTTTTTTTGTTTCAGGCCATCTCTATTCTCCCTCGCTCCGGCCCGTCACTTGCTCCTTTTTTCTCTGTCTCTGTTTAATGCTGTATCACACTACTCCTCTTTTTCTGTCATAACCATTCTTTCCCTCTCTTTCCCTCTCTCCCTCCCTCTCTCTTGTTTGACAGAAGGCGTTCAAAGACACCAGTCAGTATGTGGTTGGGGAGCTGTCTGCGCTGGAGAGCGAGCAGAGGCACATAGACGCCCGAGCAGCTCGCGTGGAGAAGAGGCTGCGCTATCTCATGGACACAGGTACCCCAAGCCCAATTACACTGGAAAAACTGTTTTGGCAAATTGAGCGTACGCACGCACATACACAGGCATGTACACTCGGGGAGTTTATGTGTGTGTATTTATGTGTGCGTTTGTGTGAGAGAATCTTTGAAGCCCCCCTCCCTCTCTCTCCCTCCCTTTCGGTTGAATGTTGCGCGACGGAGCACTGGGTGGATATGAAAGGAGGGGAAGAGGGGGGAGTGGGTGGAAGAGGAGAAGGGTGGGGAGGGAAGGAGAGAGGGGGGGAGTGTGTCTCGGGGATGGGAGAAGAAGGGAGACCTCTCTGGGCTGGGGTGATAAGGGAGCCCTTCATGGGGGAAACGATAACTGGGTGCGATAGCGGAGCCCCAGCCGAAGTCTCCGCTGCAGCCGTTTCGTTTGCCAGCCGCAGCCCCAGCCAGCCAGCCAGCCAGCCTCCACACTATTGAACAGTGCGCTCAGCCATGCACGGATACACACATACACCCTCCTTCCCCTAGTACATATCTGGCCTTCATTGATATGATGTATAAGGAAAGACGGGGTGAGTCAAAGGGAGGAGAGAGGGAGGCAAAGAAATGTTAAAAAAAAAAAAAAAAAAAGAGGCAACACAACACGAGCATTGACACAAATTCACGACAGACACACACCCACGCATACAAAGTGCAATCTGGTTTGGCATACAAAACTGGATTCGGAAGGTTTTTATTTAAGATTTGGCTGGGGGTAAAGCCTTGTTAAGACATGAGACAGTGTGCCGAGAGGGGCCTTGGCTCTGTTAAGTCCCCAACTGAAATTGGAGAATGGCATCCATTTGTGATACTAAACCATTTCTCACCCAAGAATGCTTCTGGAAAAGGGAAGTGTAAAATTCTGATGTTTGTAAATGTTGTGAAAGTGTCGCTACGGAATTGGCTGTTGTAATTTAGTAGCAGCTCCCATGTTCCGTCTGATATATCAGGGCCTAACTTGGTGGATTTAGCTCGCAAAATCCCCCAAAAAAGCAACATGGGGGAGGATAGAGGAGGTGGGTTTTAGAAAAGGAAACTGGGGCGGTGGGATATACAATCACCTTCCCCATCCCATTTGGGTCCTGATATCAAGACTATCTCTCCTCTGTTTGTTGTGTTCGCTTTACTCCTTTTCGCCTCCCTCCCTGCCTCTGTGCCCTCTTCCCCTGTCGGAGCGAATGCCATTGTGTCAATCTGAAGGGCTGTTTTTTCCCTCCTTCTTCACCTACTGATAAAGCAGCCGCTAGCCAGCAAGACGCCAGGTTATTTACTTCCAAACACCTTCAGCCATAAAGATTTCTCTTTATGTAGTTATATAAAAATATATATACACACGCACACGCACACACCTGCGGTCCCCTTCTGGAAGAAATCACTAGAAAAGGAAGAGGGTGGACAACAGGGAAGGCTCGGATAAAATAAAAAAAAAGGATATCACGAAAAGGCATTCACCTTGGTTGCTTTTCAGCCCCTTATAACATCAGTAGGGAATGAAATTGAGAAAATGTGGTTTCCAGAAGTCAACACACCAACTACTGGGTGAAGTGTGACACTGTACTGTGAGGCTCGATGTTTTGTCATTGTTAAAAGCCATGATGGTAGATCATAAATAACATAATTAAAAAAAAAAAAGCCTCCTTTTGATAGCTTTGTAAAAATGCAACTTCAATTGTGTTGTAGCAAAGCAAAAAAACTTGCTTTTGAGCACCTTTCTGAGTCTCTGAAGCTGCTTTTCTGTTTCCATATCTCATTTTGCAGCTCGTATCCCAGAGACTCATCCAATAGGTTATGGATTGTGCCTTTTGGCCAAGATCTGGAGGCATCGGTGTGAGATGCGCCAGTGACAGGTGGTCACTAAAGTAACCTTTATCACCTCAGCTACCGAGGTCACCTTTCTATTGGCTGTCATAGATGATAGATATTTTTCTCAGGAGCTGAAATGTCTGATTGAAGCGGTGGCTGTAAGCAAAACATCTGGTATTGATCCATCACTTCTGACTGGGGCTTGTGCTTAACGAGGGAGACCTGGTGTCCAGAGGTTGTCTCTCTCCTCAGTAGCTGTACTTACCATCCAGTTTGGGTATGCTTGTGATTGATTAAGTCACAGCACAGGAAACTCCACAGGATTTGAGTTTCTGTTCATCTGAATGCTAAGAAATATTCTTGGAAAAAGAAGAACGAATAAAGTTAGTTGAAGTCAGGAACTGTGTGCTGCTAACTGGTCATTCAGGCGGATTGTGGTTACGGACCACTTCACAAACGATGACACGATGTGTCTGTCGTCTCATTTAAATCTGTCTCAGATCTGCAACAGAAAGAGAGGATCAACCTCCTAATCAAACAGCTGTCAACTTCCCAGTTCCTTTAACGTGTCGAGGTTTCAGATGTGACCTCAACAAAAACAGATTTCAGTCCAACACCTGGAGTGACATGGATCAAATACGGAGAGCTGCAGCTGGATCTCACAGAGAACATGGCGGGGACAGGAAGTCTTGGCCGCTCATCATGTATTGAGTTGTCTGTCTGTCTAGCTCGTTGGAAGTTAGATGTGTTGAAGAATCGGTTGCCGTTTTATAATAATGCATTCGATGATCATCTGTAATGTGAGAGACATCAAACTAAGGAATAGACAGAAAATAATCCGACTCTTTGCCACCCCCCTCACCTCTACAGGGCTTTCTAGTGAGTTGTCGGCTCACTCTCAGTCGGGCCCACAGCTTTACTCTGTGATTCTCTCTCTCAGTGGGATTTTTCAGTCTCAGCAGCAGTTGTTTTCAGAGAAAAAGCTCCACTGAACTCTACCTGCTCAGCACCAAATAACAAACACACTCAGTAACTGGCTGATGAATATAGTGGAGCCTTTAGCAGCTCACGCCCAGCTAACACTGAACAGTTGTAGCTTTGATTTTCCACTTAGCAACAGGTTTTGATCTTACTGACTAAAGCTCCAGATTAGTGGCAAATCATTGAGATGTGTAGACACAGGCTGAGCGGCTCCAGGCTAATATTTGAGATCCGTGGGTGACAAACTTAAGCAGGACACGGCATGAGAGGAGACCTGCAACGAGGGGTCTCTTATAAAGTTAGTATTGTTGTTTCTTTATGTCTCTTTGCACCACAGACCAGTCTCGGTGTGGTTTTTGTCATTTACCATATCACTTTTCAAATTAGTTTTTATGACAGTTTATGTTTTGGAGACCAGACAGACTCCTCCTTGGACTCCTGGTAATTCATCTGGAACTTGTGGTCTTGTAGCCACTCAGTCATTTAGCTTTTAAACCAAGACAGCAAGTTGTGGGGAAAATGAGAGGGGGCCTGAGGAGATGGTGTGGCGTGAACTTGGTTTAAAGAGACGGATGTTTCCAGCAGGAGTTGATAGAGACAAGACGCCCATTCACCTGGTGGTCAAACACAATTCCCACTGAATATGCTGATTTGTAAAATGGCACAGAATGAACTGTATCATTCTAAGTCAGTGTAATGCTCACAGCTGCTTCCAAATGCTTCTAAAGTGGTTGATGCATGCGGGTTTAATGACGTTTCAGTTAGCAGTTTGTTCGCAGACGCAGAGAAGACTTGGCGAAGGTGCAGAGTAATCATAGCAGGGCATTTGATCACGATTCAGACCTCTTGAGGTAAGTTTTTATGAGCTCAGTGTGCATTGTTGCTGTGGTAGCACACTGCGCCGCAGGACTGATGGGCAGATGTGAGCAGACTGACTGACTGACCCATGACTGATTGTTTATCTCTCTGCTTCACCAGCAGAAAGCCTGGGAAGATCCACTGTGCTCTGCTGGTCCTCAATATGCTTTTCTCTCATATCACATGCTCTGTCTTTGTTATTCCCCCATCCTTTCTTTTGTCAGTACTCCCATATATGAAGGTAAATTATTTCCCACAAGTATCCAAGTCTTAAATACTCTTCATCTTTTTAATTATTCCTGTTGTAAGTAACTTATCCTCTCACTTTTTTTTGTGTTTTCTAAACCGGCATTCATTTTCTGTTTTCTTCTCATCCTCCTTTTTTCTCAATCCTCTTTGCTTCTCTGCATCACTTTTTATTCTGTGTTCCTTTTATCCCTGTGAATCTCTATACCTCCTTCTGCTCTCTCACCCTTTGCTCTCCCTTGTCTCCCCTCTTTTCCACAACCCCCCCCCCCTCCCCTGGTTTGGGCACAATGCAGCTTTCTGCTGCATTTTCTATTACGCCGGGGCCCTCCCCAGATGAATCCAAAGTAATTGGGGTGGTTAATTTATTTACTCAGAGGCAGTTCACAGCACATTAAATAATAGAGATAATTGAACAAGAATTGTCAAGTGTCTTCTGATATCAGACACATTACAGGAGGGAGTGTGCATAAAACTCCATTTCTATGCCCCCATTGTTTATGGTAATTAAGTACACAGATTTATTCCTTGGTTGCCTTCCAAGCTTATGGCAAGCGCCATTGTTGTCTTCTATTAATATGTAATCAGTAAATAGTTTAATTTTCTAATCTGCGGTTGGAGAATTCACTTTCTAACAACTCTTAATTACTGCTGGGCTCTAATGAGTCTTGCCATGCCGACGCAGCCAGCCAATCATAAGCCAGGCTCAGGTCGGGGGGGAATTTGAATTCCTGTGACGCCCCCCCTCGACTAATGAACTTGTTATTCTTGAACCACTGGGAGCACTGTCCTTCACACGTGCAACATTAGGAGACCATTCACCTCCCGTCACAATCCCAATATTTATGAGAATTACAGTGGACAAGGAGAATATTTGTGTGTGTCAATGGGTTGTATCGATTTATGGGTTCATTTCTCCAAAATGGTTGCAAGTGCAGTTGTCTTATGACTGGGGAGGATTGTGACAATCACTTGAAATATGTTAAAGGAAGTAAAGTTAAACCTGAATATTTTAGATATTCATGATAATATCTGCGCATCATCATTATTGACAGATAAGACCATAGGTCTTTTTCATTATGATTATTATTATTATGATTATTAATATTATTGCATCTTTGCAAGACCGATGAGCAACTTTTGATAAGATCTGTTCCTCCATGACAGTTAATATATGATCTGTGAGCTTTTCCAAATGTTGTTTTTTTTGGGGGGGGGGGGTGTTAATTCTTCAAATCACAATGTGCTTTTCATTTTCACAAAATGGGAATCGCATTAACTTGTTTTTTATCAGGTGACACTAACGTCGGTAAATACTAGTTAACGCCCAAATCTGTTGTCACATGTCAGGGTAGCAAATATCAGGAAAGAAAAGCGTCCAGGGACCAAATAGCTCGTGTTTCTTTACCAAGTTCATTTTGGAAAGTAAATGCGACAGTTGTTTCATAACTGAAGAGGTCTGCTTGATATTGTAGTTTTATATCTATCTTGTATAAAAGTTGATTATCCTTTTGAAATCAGTTTCATTTTGTGGCAAAGATTAAACAATTGCCATTTCCATTATGATTTTTAACCGAATTTAGATATCGTTCCCCATTTGTAGGTTTCCATCAGTGCCTGTAATGCTTCTGACATTCTTAGCTATTCACTCCTTATTGAAATTCTCGCTCCAGATATGAGGAAACATTCAAATGCGTCATGTAGCCTTTGGAGAAAATCCCCTGGCCCCTGTTTGAATATATCTCCACTACCCCATACCTTGCCCCTGCACCTATTTACACACACCTCCCATTTCAAATAGCTATATAACCTACAACAATGGATGCAATTATCCAAATAATGGCACTTAGCTGCCCATCGCCTACTGTGCATTCGATAAGAGATAAACAAGCAGAGAGGGGAAAGAATGAGTTTTAGCTCTCCCAGATTAACATATGTTTAAAAATTGCACTCAAAGCCGATAAGATTGACATAGGGTTTTTATGGCGTGTGCTCCTTTAATCTGCCTTTGTGTCTGCGAGTAGACGAGGGGAGAATGGCACAAGGAGGATCCAGCAAGAGCTTAATGTACTTTACACGTGCAGCCTATCCTGCTCAGTATCTTAGAAAGGGACGGAACGGACTGTCAAACAGCTGCTTTGGTGTGTGTCCGTGTGTGGGTGTTTGCGCGTGTGTCTGTGTGTGGAGGATTGCAGGATGTGAGCAGCCGAAGCATCAACCTGTGGCTCTAAGTCACTGTCATCCAAACTGAAGCCTGCAGGGAATTCACCAACAATTAAGTCGGCTGAGATCATTTCGGATCGCTTTACATTCTGGTTTCATAAAGATGTGTTTTAGAGTTGCAGTTGTAGCAATTGGTTGCACATCAGTTATTGACGTACTTCTGTATTTATATGTGCACATGCTTACTTAGGATTATGCCTCCTCGTATGCAGAAAGCAACATCTGTAAACGAAAAATAATGATCAATTTCTGTGATTTGTGCGCCATTACGTTCTTCACATTGTAACGTGACATATAGACGCCAGCAATGTGTGATTTACCAAAGACAAGACAAAAAAAGAACTTTAATTTGGATAAACGGATAGAAAACGAAGAACACGCATGTAAGAAACAAGTAAAAGTACACAAGTAAATCCAGCCAGATGAATACATCAAGGATTACATAGTCTTGATGTCCTTAAGACAGAGTCCGGGAATTTAAGATGGTGTCCAGTATCAGTTAAAACTTTGATATTGGATAAGCTTAATTCTGATTCACCGGAATTTCTTTCCCTGGCTCTGAGTATTCCTCTCTGACTGGTTGTGGTCTTGTGTGACTTTTACTGGTATTCCAAACTTCCTTAACTAAATTAGCGAGCATCTGGTTTCTTTGCCTCGAAGCTGATGGGTTTTTTGGTTGGGTTTCTGATGAAATTCCTGATCGAAGGAGCTTAAAACATTGTCATGTTTTGTTTAGGTCCTAAAATGCTTGCAAATACTGAAGTTGTGAGTTTTAAAGCCTTTGTGTCTTACTATCAAGTTGCTATATGAGTCGAGAGGTTGTTGAAAGTCAATGTCGTGAGTCTGAAAACCGCTGTGGAGACGTTGAAGTCATGCCTCCACAGGTGTGGTCCACTGACAGCCCAACGTCAGGATTGTAACTCCAGGTATTGCATTTCCACTTCAGAAACCATGGAAGTGGTGCTCATTTGTAAAGACAATCTTGCTGAAAGAAATCTGTAAGTATCAAAGTTTTGTTTGCTGAAATCAAATGCAGAAATCCCATCGGCTTCTGGTGGAGGGGCCTTTCTGGGCCAGCCTACAAACAACATGCCTTCCCTGTGCCACTCTATGGTGAAACGTGTGTGTTTTGTGTGCTGATGTTTCGACTTGAGTCACAGTAGCCTCTCCTTCCAGTCGTCCTAATCCATCACTGTGGCAGCATCAGTTTATAGTTTGACTAAAGATTTCAGCTCGGCTACGTGAGTAGCAGAGGGACTCCTTCCTGCCTTGTCGCGTCACAAAAACACAAACAGCCTGTGCAGCTTTAAGTATATTAGCAGGGCCCGTTCTTTCAAAAACGTATTGCTGAAGAAGCTTAACATTAATTATTGTAACTTTGGGCAGATTACATCCGTGCCCGCCTTGTAAGCGCAAGCAGACTCATCTTGACCTCCTATACGAGAGCTTAAAGACACAAGAATGGCATTTTACCAACTTTAATGGGATAACCAGTCTAATCTTTCAGCACTGAGAGAAGAAAAAGTGTGTAGACTATAATACCCTCCCCAGTTCACAGGCTGAAAGACTGAGGGAGAGAGAAAGAAAGAGGTTTTAATGTTGCCTTTAATCTTTGTGTGCTTTGTTTTAGGTGTGACATTGTACTGCCTCTGTTTTGCTCCGGTATTTTGTTTTATTGAAGAAGGAAAAAAAAAAAAATCTTGCTAGCGCTTTGTACATTGAGTTGAGTAAACCCCGAACACGGCCGGATCTTCCAGTTGATGTGGACTTGAAAATAAACCCAGGCTGTGCTGTAGGCTAGGACGCTGCGAGAAAGGTGATTGGAATTGGTGAGCAGCAAGATGAGACGATTGTTTATCCATAATCACACACACACACACACACACACTCAATTTGTAAAACTAAGCTCATGGCGACTGAGATAGACACAGCCAAGAGAAGATGCACTCTTTTTTTGATGCCTTCGGTCATTTTCTTGTTGTTGTTGTTGTCAGGGTTACAAAAAGAGCACTCACTTTCAATCGAATGGTTTTTGTGTTAGACTGCAGTGGAATGTGTTTGTGGTCATCTTGAATTCACTTCAGGAGCAAATGCACCATCCTTCCCTATGGGGAAGAAAAGAAATCTAGGGATCACTCCTTAAAAACCTATTGCCTTTTTCTTGCCTTTGAGGGGACAAAACAAAGGATTTGAGCTTATTGTTTTGTGTGGAAATGTGTGTGTGACTCTATGGTTCAACTGGGTCAGAACACAGATTAACCCCCCAATCACACATGCACGCGCACACACACACACACACACACACACACACACACACACACACACACACACACACACACAGAAACTCCCCCATTCCCGCTCATGCCCTTAATCTCATCGGCCATTTGAATGTTGAAGCTGCAAAACAGTTTAATTAGTCAACTTGCAAGGAGTCTGCACAGGCGACCAATGCCGAGACTCCCCTGCGCGCTGCACACACACTCACACAAACACACACACACACACACACACACACACACACACACAGTGTCCAGCACAGTGACACCACCCTCACTCCCAGATGTGCATTGCCTCTATTTTTTTTTCTCCCCCTTTCTTTTCTTTCGCTCGGTGTCAGGCTTTCATACATTCTTTAACAGTGGGGATGAAAGGGGGATTTTTAGGAAGATTAGGGAACGGGATCCTCTAGGCATTGTCTGAGAATCTTCAGATAAAACGAGCTGGGTGGATGGAGTCAACGGGAGGGAGGGAGGGAGGGAGGGAGTTTGAGATGGAGGAGAAGGGGGTGCAGCTACTTGTCACGGCCCAGGGACACGTAGGTTAACTTTGTGGATGGTTAAGGTTTATTTTTTATGTGGGGTTTTTTTGTGTTTCTTTCTTAATTCACTTCAACTGAAGTTTTACTCTCTGGGCCAGGCACTCCTTCTGTCCTCAGCATGCCAGCAATAGGGCCGATTAACATTTTCAGCAGAGGGGTGAGTAAGTGGGATGGGGGGGATGGGGGGGGGGGGGGGGGGGGGTTGGATAGAATTGAGAGGTGGACAATGGCCGCTTATGATAATCTGCTCTTTATTGGAGCATCCCGCCAATGCTTTCATCAGCCGCCTCTCTGCCTGAGACCCCATGCAGCACTCCGTCCAACAAACCGTGCTACAAGCTGCCAGCCCTCATCGTCACAGACACACAAACACAGAATATACTAGTTCCACATTAACAGACACGCTGAATATGTTCACACACACACACACACACACACAGATGGCAACCTCAGCCACACACACAGACACACACGCTGCAAAACACGATTTGTAGCAGCACACAGATCTGCTCACCCAAATCAGAGCTGTTTTTACATTTTGTTTTAAGGCCACAGCAAAGGTCATGTATTGCTTTCAAGGTGACATATTTTGATCCACCTGTTTGTGTTTATTTCGTATTTGTTTGTTGATCTAAACTCGATCGAGCAAAGCTGACAGGTGAAATGATGCTCTGTGGCGTTAGTTGTTTGTTTTGCATGTGGTTTATTATTACTTGGTTTACAAACCCATAATTGAATTCCAACCTTGCAGTCAATTAATCAGGCCTTTCTCATGGTAACGGATGTGGTGGCACTCGACAATGCAGGTTAATGACGGAGGTTTGGCCAGTAATTACACCATTCACTTGCTAACACAGCTGCTCGCCATGCTACCGTTGTCATCACCCCCTCCACCCCCCCTCCAAACATACTCCTCCCCATTTCCCATTGTAATGAGCACTCCAGGCTACAAATACCAACAGCTGTCTTTCCCAATACATTTCCATTTAAATATCTATTTAAACACTGCAATTTTGCATTTGTGTATTGAACCAAAGCTTGAGCCAGTGGCAGTAACAGCCTGGGGTTGGTGTCAGTTGTAATGTCGTTCCAGATCGAAAGGTGTGTGTGTGTGGGGGGGGATTTATTTGACACATTTACAAACACATTATGGGAGTTGTAAATTAGGGGGTGTATTTAACAAATTGAAAGACTTTATTCTGTCACGGTTCTGAAGACCTGAAACCTGGTGGAATGTTGTTGTTGTTGTTGTTTTTTCCCTCAAAACTCAAATCATTTGTATGTAAAAGAGTGAACCTCTGAGAGTGAGTAAAGACAGGCAGAGAATAAAAACGAAGTAGTAATGGGTAAAATTACTTTGAAACAGCGAGAGAGGAGAAGAAAACTAGTTTATTGCAGTGCAGGGATGTGAGAGGGATGACTAATGTTGCTAGCGGAGCCATTACTGCTCCACAGATTAATTCATTAAGCAAATTCATCGTTCACCTCCCCTCGGCCCCCTGTCACAAGGCGTGTAATATGACACCCCTCAAATTTGTTCTAACATTTACCCCAGGGGGGGTCAAGCTCCCCCTTTCTCTCTCTCTCTCTCTCTCTCTCTCACTCACTCACTCACTCACACACACACACACACACACACACACACACACACACACACACACACACTCACTCACGTCTTTCTTTGCTAATGGAGCAGGCGGAGCCACTTATGCTAAAAAGATTGCAGCTGTCTGTCAGCAGGTTGGGGGGGTGATTATCCCTCCTCCCTCTGTGACGTACTCGCTCTTTTTCATTCAGAATTCTTCTTTCCTCTTGTTTACGCCTTTACACATAAATAAGTGGCCTGGCCTTTGCTTGGACCTGCGCTGCCACACGTAACTACTTTCTCTATCAAAACAAAACTATTTCACCTTTTCTTTTCTTCATTTTTTTAAGAAAAATGAACTGCAAGATGGTTTGAATTTATATCTAAATAAGGCTTAAATGGAAAAAGTTGTCCGAGTCTGCATGAGTTTTTTCCCGGTGCAATGCCTTATTAAAGAAAGTAAACAAGACTACCTGCAGGGCCTGAAGCTTTGCGGCCCGGTTCCCAGCGTACCTGTCCTCTGTATGTTCCCCTAAAGCATGCGAAATGTGACTCTTGGCCTGAATCGGGATCCCCACAGGTTCTGTGTTAAGCTGTCCCAATTAACAACATCAACAGGTACTAAGGTTTACACTAGCACCAAATCAACTCCTGTTTCTCTGCCCCTTTAAGCTCCCCAATTGCTTCACACCTCAGTGTGTGTGTAAACACATACTCAGGGAGCTAAACCACCTGGCTTAACCTTAGCTTAGCCTGGCTTATCTGTGAGTTTCAACAGGGATTCCACAACGCTGCTTTCAGTTCTGTTGCAGCATGAAGACGTTTATGTTCAGGCACATTACTTCTGCTGAACGTTAGTGTGATTGTAATAGAAATTAAGCAATTATAAGACCCTTTTTTTTCTCTCACCTCTGTTGTTTTAGCTTGCCTGTTAAAGCAGATGCCACCTCTCCAGTCAGGACAGGACCAGATGTTTACTTGTCTTTATCTTATGCTCCGGTATGGGATATTTCCTCTCCTGCTCTGGTCTAATGTTTAGCTTAATTACAGCATGACCAGGGCTTTGGTGGAACACCTGGGTAGATTTCACTCCAACTGGTGGTGTATGGGATTTAGAACTTAGTGAGAACTTTAATGAGATCAAGTTGAGGACGGTAGGAG
The DNA here is from genome assembly GCF_037954235.1 of Aulostomus chinensis. NCBI lineage: Eukaryota > Metazoa > Chordata > Actinopteri > Syngnathiformes > Aulostomidae > Aulostomus > Aulostomus chinensis. The sequence goes on from NC_141335.1 coordinate 4,120,729, forward strand.
GGACACTTGTTACCTTCGTACATGAAGTGCAACATTAAGTCCTGGTGCAAGTTTTGTGATACAAAATGGTTAAGTAGATTAAAAATGTCAAACTAAACCAAAGTTCATATAAATAGAGAGTGTGGGTATATCATCTCATATCAATCACAGGTTTTGAAATCATGCTCAGGCAGACTTTGTGACATTGGTTAATATATCATTTGTACCACAAAAAAAAAAATCAATAAACCATGATGGTGTGATCAGACTTTATCTCCCCTGATATGAATGCAGCAACAGTAGTGTCAGAAACAGACGTCTGTTCTGCTGGTTTTTACGTCAAATAAAACAAGTTTTAACATTTAAATATATTCACCATCCTGAGAGATCCACCCAGCTAGATGGCATTACAGACCCCCTCCTTCATGTTGCTCCAGCCTGTTGTACTGATGGTGTACACCCCCACCAAACCCCCCCCCCCCCCCCCCCCCCCCCCAGCCCGGCCACACTCAAGCAGAGCAGTCAGAGGAGAAAACGAACCCAGGGCCTAACAAATACATGAAGGTTTGGTTCAACTAAATCCCACAGATAATGGCTACTGTGTCAAAGACTAAAGATAGCAGGAGGGGTGGTGGTGGATGAAGGGGGGGATTACTCTGGCGTTTTGCATCAGTTGCTTTCTGCTGGGTGGCCCTGCTTGTCAAAAAAAAGAAAAAAAAGAAGAAGAGAGTGACTGAGGGAAAGAGAGAGGAAGAGAAAAGCATTTAACGCGGCACATTGAGAAGAAGAGGGCTCTTAATGCCATCAAAGCAAGGGGAGAAATCAGCCATTAATTTATTCTGTTCTTTTTTTTCTCACACACACACACACACACACACAAAGACACACACACACACACACACACACACACATATATGCACACACACCCGTCTGTTGTTTCCTCCTATTGTTGATAATTTCAGTAACATCTGGTCCACGGTAATCTCAGAGCCACACCAGGACCAAGAGTGACAAAACGCTAGCACAGTCACCCCGTGTGTGTGTTTGTGTGTGTGTGTGTGTGTGTGTGTGTTTGTGTGTGTGTGTGTGTGTGTGTGTGCGTGCGTGCGTGCGTGCGTGTGCACTTGCACACACCTGAAATGATTTTTGTGTGGATTGAATTATAGCCCTGACGTGAGGAGAAAATTTTCAACCTTTAGATTTGGAAGGAGGGGCAGATGCCTGAGCTATTCATTGGCTGATAAGAACTGATGGAGAGGTTAATAAGCTACACACCCAGGTCATCACAGGCTTTTTACTGGGCTACAGAGGAGAATGGAGGACGATGATGATGAGAGCAGCTGTGTGTGTGTGTGTGTGTGTGTGTGTGTGTGTGTGTGTGTGAGTGTGTGTGTGTGTGTGTGTAAGCCGAGTCTGAGGGAGAGCATCTCTTGAGTATCTGTACTCTTTACTTTAACCCTTTAAAAATCTACCTCAAAGTTTTCTGTCACACCTGAATTAGCTGAGTTGTGACTTTCAGCCAGGTGTGTGTGTGTGTGTGTGTGTGTGTATTCCATCACACAGAGATAACAAGGACCTTTGTCCTTAAAGCATCATGACTTTGGAAACTAGTCACGGAATATACAGTACGTGTAAAGTGTGCTTGTGTACGTGTGTGTTGACATCGTTGTAGAACAGCTTCATCACATGATCAACCTGTGCAGACGTAGTGCATGTACAGATCAATCAATCGATAAATTGATAGCTGATCTTCAGTGTGAGTGATTTAATGCTACGACACCACTGATGGACTGTCTGTGTCCTCGTCGGGCAGCAGGATGTGGAGCAGTCCTGGTGATCAGAAGGTTCCTGGTTTGATCCTGGGCTCTGAAAGCCCCGTCAGTGGAAGGTTCTGTGGAGGTCGTGTTTACGCATCAGAGGTGTAACATCATGTAAACTCAACAGCATCGTCACACCCCTGTTGTAGAATGCTGTGTCAATTCAAAAGCGCCATCATTCTGGCAGTCATTAATCCGCTGAAGCATTTGATGATTTGATGAATCTCTTCATGAAACAACCGAACCCTTCATGATCGTCTTCAGGCTGTGGAAGAGTCATCGACCTCCTTATTTAACCTCCAACTCCTCAGATAAAGTGTGATGTGTGATTGTGGCCGAGACCAAGCTCAGATGAAAGGATTATTCTACGTTAAGACAAAAACCTGGGTTCATTCCTGCAGCCGCACTGCAGGATCACCTGTATTGACATTGAAAGAGAGTGATGACAGAGAAAGTTAGACGGCCGTCATATTCAAGTACAGCCACGGAGCAACTGTTACCACATGTAAATGAGCTCCAGACATGTGTTTATACTTGTAAAACACGAGAAATGTCAAAGACTCTAAACTTAAATTTAAATGAGGCTGCTGTAGAAGAGATGTTGAGACCATGACTGAGTCGGAGCGCAGCCAGAACGTGACACAGCTGGATGCTATGTACATTCGGTGCTGGTGTGGGTGTGTAACCGGGCCAAATTTGACTGCCTTTATTGTCAGAATTGGCTTCACACTCAAAGCTGAATAGGATCTTCATGCATGTGGCTTTAAATGTTCACACTTTAAAGGGCTTTTATGAAAGCAAGAACACATGTTCTGCATCTACTGGCAACCAGTTCAAAGGTCAGATCAGCTCTATGAATCATGAAGTGATCATCAGAGAAGACACAGAACAATTTGGGAGCGTTGGAGGGTTTTCTCATCGTTACAGTTGACAAGTGAGGAGAAGGTCAGTTTTATTCCTTGTGTTTATTTGTAAAACGCAGCCTGATCTGTTCAGCATGTAGTAACACCAAGACTGGTAGTGCTGTCATTGACAAATACACAAGTTTACTTTTTCCCACAATTCCCCTGTGTAGCCTGAGGCTAGAGCACCCCCGCCGAGCAGAAGACAAACACTCAAACAGAGAAACGGACTAATCTTTCTTTCTCTCACTGCTGCCTCCCTCACACACACACACACACACACACACACACACACACACACACACACACACACACATTCTGAGTCGTTCAACAGTTTTGTCTGTAGATTCCAACCTTTGTTTTAATCTTACTGTGATGAAAACAAGCTGCAAAGAAATGTTAGAATTCACTACCTTGTACAACTTCTTGGTGTAGATATATTTAGAATGAACGATTGCAGTACTGGGTAGACTGCAGTACAGCCAGGACATCTTACAGTTTAGTACATCTGCAGTATAAATAGCCGCAGCTAAAGTCGGTCCTGCATTGGTGGCTGATAGCTGACATCTTAACTGTTGTGGAGACGCTGAGGAATATGTTGAATCACTTTCAGGTTTGTGGAAACAGTGGAGCTGAGGATGTTTTCCCAGTGAGCATCACCACTGGTGTCAAGGTGTTTGATTGAAGAATCTCTCCCACTTTGTGTGTTTCACTCGGGCCTAATAGAAGCCAGCCCCCAAAGGTCCAAGCAAAGCTCTCATTCTGAAGAACAGAAAGAGACTCCTAGCAGGACCTTAGCATGGGGTCTCTTCTCTCTGTGCTCCCCCTCCATACCTACTCTTGTCCCAGGGCTAATGGGGAGGCACTGGGCGCCTTTCCTGCTCCCTATCACCCACTCACCTTCATAATGAAAGAGAGCCCCCTGTGGAAAGGAGCTAGCATGAGCTGGTGAAGATCACGCTGTTAATAGGATGATGCCTTTTTGCCTTTTGTCATGAGATTATGAACGGGGATAGCCTCTCCTCGCCTCTCCTCTCTGCTCCTCCACTCTCCTTTACTCTTTCCTCACACAGCTACAGGCGTCCTGGAGGGCCCCGTTGAGCTGGAGTGGAGACAGGCGTAAACGAGGCTTTGTTCCTCTGCTTGTATGGTAAAAGGCTCGCTAATGAAATACCTTTTAGGGGGTATCGGCAGGTGAGCTCCCCAATCAGGCATTTCAGCAAAAACACACAGGCGCACATACACACATCCTCTCTGTCTCCTCTCATCTGCCCCCTCTTGCTATATTAATTACCTGAAGTGCTCTGGCTTTGCAAAAAGCTCTCGATTTTCCTGCTCCTCTCTTTCTCTTCATCCAACGTGACAGTCACAACGGCCTTAGCTAGCCTAAAGTGGGGGGTGCAACAGAAAAGGGAGAATGATAATAGTGGTAATGAACACAGGTGACAATAATGAGAAAGGTAATTGAGAAATAGTGTATGGCAGGCCCCCTGATTCTCCTTTATAGCCGCCAGCTAAGTGGGGACAGGTTGAAAATCATCTTATTTAGTGCTCAGTTAAATGGTTCTTGTAGGCTGTTGGAGTCAGTGGGATGTCTGACGCTCAAGCTAACCACGGCTGACAGGCATACCTTGGTGATGCAGCGTCCTAATGGGTTGGGGAGTGTCTCAAGTCACTGTTGCCGTCATAGTCTGTAATTTTTGTCCCTTTAATTTCTCCTTGATGTTGAGTGGCATGGAAAAAAAAGAAGAAAAAAAAACCAGCCTGTTCTCTTCTTTTCCAGTCCGCTTGGCTTGGTTTTCGACCGTCTGTGTTTCTGTATGCACGGATGTGAGAAATCGCTGCCTGTAGAACTGTACATGCATCAGAGACTTGCTCTTTGATCACTAAGCATGTCTGTCTCTGTCTGAATGTATTTCAGCTTTCATCTTTGCCAGTAGATTCTTATATGACTATAAGTCCCGGTTTTGTATTTGTAGGTCCCTGTTGTCTAGTTTCTTTGAGTGTGTGTGTGTGTGTGTGTGTGTGTGTGTGTGTGTGTGTGTGTGTGTGTGTGAGTTTCCTCCTGGCCTCCTCACCCAGGCGGTGATAGAGACAGGGCGGTCTGGGCTTTAACAGACAGAGGCTGCCTCCACCAGCCCATAGTCTGCCACTCTCTGATAATGTTTATTGATTTGTGGCAAAAACACAATTTGATGGAGTGGGGGGGGGGGGGTGAGGAGGAGGAGGAGGAGGATCGTACTTACGTGATTGTCACGGCCCGGCTGGTTCTGCTAGACACAGAAAAACACTCCAGGAAAGGTTTATTTTGTCTACTCTGATCTAACGGGAGTTACTTATTTCATCAATTAAAGACTCAAATCATGAGAACTCATAGATCGTTGAAAGAGGAGGGATAGAATTGGAGTGTGTTTGTGTGTGTGTGTGTGTGTGTGTGTGTGTGTGTGTGTGTGTGTGTGTGTGTGTGTGCGCGCGCGTGCGCGCGCGCCTTCACCCTGCTGCACTAGCGTGTGTGTGTATGAAGTGAGGCCTCCTAATATGAACATTTCATCTCCAAAGTAGTCAGTCTATTATGTGAACTGTGTTTACCCAAACCCCCGCCCTCCGTAACCTCAGAGGTGGAGGAATGAGAGGCGTCTGGAGGGTTTTCTACTGTTAGCTCGGAGGTCAAATGTGTTTGCCCAGGGATGTGTGTTTTTCTGTATGTTCAGGCCTTAGCAGTGGGAGCAAGGAGGTGTGTGTGTGTGTGTGTGTGTGTGTGTGTGTGTGTGTGTGTGTGTGTGTGTGTGTGTGTGTGTGTTGTTCAAAAGAGAGGAGGAAACATGTTAGGAGGACAAATGGACCCTCTGTGTTTAACATGGTCTCTGACCACAAACCCTCATCAGTGACATGATGGATGCTGCTTATGTACACCCTCCTGCTCATTAAAAAAGACTTTGGCAAGGCCAGCATTTTACCCCGTCCTCGCTCCATCTCCCTTTGATGCAGGGCTGCTCCATCACAGCATCAGTGATAAGACCAGATAGCTCAGGATCGGGGCTGAAATAAGACTGAGGCCCAAATACTTCCAGGAACACCTGCAGGTGTCGTGCTCACCTCCGTCTCCGACATCAAGATCCCCAAAACTGATCACATGGCAAAATATTCATCGTTGTAATGTTGCAATCAACATTCTATTGTTGGATTTTAACGACTGTATCAATAATGTGAGGTCAAGGGAAATGGCACCAGGGGGTGGAGCAGCAATGTAGCTGTCGAAAACATGTTCCTGCTGAGGAATTTGTAGTTTTTAGGCTGAACACGAGTGCCAGCAGACAAGTTAGCTGTCTGGAAGTAACTAGTAGCTCTGCTATGGAGGAATAGAAGCGCTAGCAGGGTGAGTTAACAGCACGACCCCAAGTTTAGGAGCAAGGTTTTAACTGCATGTTTCCAAACGCGTCTCACTCAGTGATGAGTTTGGTGGTCAGAGGTCACAAACCGCAGAGGCAAAGAGCTACAATGTGGCGTTTCTGCATGTCTGGCATTCATTTTTTCCTTTTAGTTTTTTCGCGTTCCATCCATAACTTATTTAAAAAAAAAAAAAAACCTCTTTCCCTGATCATGAAAATCGAAATCATAGAAGATAAAGAATTCTCCAGCTCTGCTCGTCTGAAGGTTTCTATTCCAGCCCTGACATGCTAGAGGTCTTTTAACACGCTTTCATAATTGGAATCAAATAATTATGCAGACCCACTTGTGATTGTGTAAAAGACCCAATTCATCATCCGAAACTGTGACACCCCTCTCCTGCCTCTTTTGGTCTCTCTCCTACATCCACCTCTTTTGTAAGTTGTAAAGCAAGCAGCGGTTGACAAATGACACCGGTGGAAAAGGCAGTCATTGTGCCTCAGTGTGAGGGGAGGCTTTTTCTCTTTTTTTTTTTTTTTTTCTTATTTTACTTTCTTCCTCCTTCCATCTGGGGGGGAGAGAGGTGAGTGTGAATTGGTTAATGTGTGCCATTCACCAGACATTATACACAGGTTCAATAAAGCAGGAATCTGCTCTATGCACTGGTGCCATTGTGCCATTGAGGGCGGGTAAAAAGGCCTCATACGAGCCTCCCTCGGAAAAAACCGAGCCCTCAGCAGCACTCCAGTAGAGAGGAGAATAGAAAAGAGGAGAGAGCAGGAGAAATCACAAAATCACATGAGCGGTTGAGAGAAGGTGGGGGTGGTTCTGATACACGGCTGGTAGCGTTAGGAGTTACACGTCGCTATGAGCCTCAGCTAGACATCTCTGAGAGAGAGAGAGAGAGAGAGAGAGAAGGAGCGGACTGACAGCTGCCACGCTCCTTTGACCTCGCAGGTCAGAACTGGGAGTGACATCACACCTGAGTTCACCGCAGGGACAAGAAACAAAAACTACAAAACTGTTGACATCTCAACCGTTCGCAGTGTTACGCAAAGATCGAGCTAGCATGCTTACAGACAGAAGACAAACAGCACTGTGTGCACGATGCATTCATTTCAGTTACCACTATAAATGCAAAAAATGGTACAGTACCAACGTGTATACTCTATTCATGCACGCAGCAGCCATTTTGAATTGCGGTCTCGGGGGTTGCCACCTCTGAGTCAGTCCTTGGGTGATACCAGTTGAAATTTCCAACTGGGAAACTGGGACTTCTTAGTTTAACTGCACCTTCAAACCCGAGGCAACGTTTGTAGGATTGCCGCATGAAGACCTGATACGTTTTTCTTTTTATTTCATGTTTGTATCTGCTGCAGAGGAATAGGGCTTACAGGCGATTCCAGCCAGTTTTCAGGAGGTTGCTTACAGAAGTGTCATCAGTTTTCTGGGTGTTTTTAGGTCCATGAGGTTAAAGTCTGAACCCTGAGGTCAAAACCGGCCCATCATCATCATCCTGGATCGCTCTGGTGCTTTTTGACGTCACACAACTACAATCCCAAACACCCATAATGTCATCATGATGACAGTGGGCGCTGCGCTCGTCTCCAAATGATGAAGGCTTTAGGTTGTTTCTCGGCCGGAGCTAAACATCAAGCCTTACCCTCGCTAACAAGCTACGCTCTCCCTCCCAACAAGCCACTCCTCCTCTCACATTAATTAAATCAAGCCTTCAGTAGGCTACTTAACCACAGTTCCTCCCTTCAGGTCCCCGCTGCAGACCTCGCTTATCAGGCCGGCCCCTGTCATGCATATTCACATCACTGCAATGACAGCCTTTAATGAGCTCTTACCTAATCACAGGAAACAATGTTCATCCTGTTCTTTTTATTCCTTCTTTTCTCTTTTCCTTTCATGCGTCTTTGGCTTTCATGTTCCCTGATCCCCGCTGATATCAGGCGGGCTTGGTGGCCGGGGTGGAGACAGTGACGGGAGACGCACAAGTGCAGCTCATCCCGAAATAAACCACCATTCCAAAAAAAAAAAAAAAGTGACTTGGACACAGAAGAGAAGTTCAGCTCCATCTCCTCCCTTCCCCTCCTCCTCATCTTCCTCCTCCTCCTCCCCCTCCCTGCCTTTTTACATGTCCGATAGACAAATTGGATTAGCAGCTATTGGATTAAATGGCAAAATGGTGGGATAAGAAATGAGATGAACGTGCTGTGATCACAGCCTTTAATGTTTTTCTCTGTCTGTCTCATTCATTCCCCGTGTTATCCACGCTCCCTCCTTCAAGGCACAGGGCGACGTCTCTAGGGAAGGCACATTTAGGATTTCTTTATCCAGTTATCATATTTTCTAATGAATAAGCAAATATCTGTGGTCCTCAGGTGGCAAAATGGAATAATCATCAAAAACTATCAGGTCAAAGTCCTTCACTTAATAAAATATAGAAAATAATTTGAATTCCTTTTAATATTTAAAAGCTGGATCTGTTAATTTCAAGTCATTAGGAGATATCACCTGACGCTCTTAAGAACAGCAGGTAGTTGGAGAAGCACAGGTGTGCTCTCAACATCAACGATGGCTCGGCTCCATTTAGATGTCCCACTCAGCCCTGTAAGCCAGCCAGCACTCAAGAGCCATGAAAACTGCACACGGAAATGGAATGCAGCCATGATTCATCTCTCTGTTTCTGTGTAGAAATGCACGTGGCTGGTGCAGTGATCGATTGATTGATGTGGCAGAACAGTTGTCAAGAAAACACTGGAAAAGTCTTCGACTCATTAAATAGACCACCTCACTAGTTATTAATTGAACCGAATCTTTTATAGGTATTTTAAAAAGTTTCTGTATTGTTTTTGCATTTTTCCCAGAGTGAAATGATCCAGCGATGTCACATTTATGTTTCCAGCGGCAGCTTCAGGCATCTCCGCATTGAAAGCATGAGCTCACACAGTAAAACTGCTCCTTGCATGTGTTTAGTCAGACCGAGCACAGTGACAACACACACTCTAATTAAAGCCCAGTGCAGGCCAGCAGCAGTGCGACCACCTCAGGCTAGCTTTCATCATTCCTATCTGCACTGAATGGAACAGCGGCTATGATAACTATCTTAATCTTATTTGGCTATAGAGGCTAACTCTGTCTTTTCACCCTGGTTTTCCTTCTCTTTTGTTTATTTCCCTCTCTCCTTCTCCCTCTCATACAAACACCAATTGACCCATGCTACAGGGTTTATTTCATGTCTGAAGGATAACCATATCGGCCTGCACGCGGCGGTTCGTGTCACTTTATCCAGGTTGTGTTTGTGTGTGTGAGAGTGAAACAAGAGAAGAGGGAAACGGGAAATCAGATAGCAGGGTTGTTGGGATGTGCGTATCAGTTGTATCTAGGCTGTGTGTGTGTGTGTGTGTGTGTGTGCGCGGCCCTGAGTTGATTGTATCTTGTGTGTTTCTCACCATCGCGGCCGTGTTGATAGCTGAGGAAACACCAAACGGCATATTAATGATGATAAAGTTGTTGTAGGTAGGGAAACCCAGTGTATCTCCATCAGACATATTTCACTAATCCTTTGATGTCCTGATCAAACATTGTACCCATGCCAAATGTATGGCTTCAGCCTCAGTAGATTACTGGCCCGCTTCTGCTCCGGCCTGCCTCGCGTTGAGCGCTGAGAAACGGCGTGTAAGGCAAGCAGCAAGACCCAGAATGCCAACTCGCCAGATGCTTTGATCCAAGATGGCCCCCTGAGAGCCAGCATGGCTCTGCAGTGTCTCCAAGCCAAGGCTGGATTCACAGACAGAGTGTCAGCGGCGCTTGCCAGGGATATTTACACCATTTGTCTTCATACAACACAACAATCAGCAGCGCTTCTTCTGCTGCTGTCATTATTCTAAACATGAGACGATGATGACGGGGCAGCACGTGGAGGATGTTCTCAGTGTCAACCCCAAACACCGCTCAAGGGTCAAGGACACCACCCGAGCAATAAACCGTCAGGAAAACCACCGCAGCTGAGTGAACCCACTTAACACTTCATCTGAGCATTTGCTGCACTGAACTTCTCAAAAAATGAGATTCTGCTGCCATTTTTCTTTTTTTTCTTTTTTTTTTGCCTGTTTTTCGTCACTGTGAATTTTTTTGGGCCAGAGAAAACGAGCAGACCCGTGAAATTTCAGTGGCCATTTTCCTCTGCTTCCAGACAGTTGGGGGCTGAATTAACCAGTAATGAATTATTTTAAAACAGCAGCTTGATCAGTAATGAAAATAATTATTAGTTGCCTGCCAGGATTTAAAATAATGAATATTTTTGTCCATATAATTTGTGCCGATATTTTCATAATTGATTTGGCTGATAACTTTATATGGTCTTTGCATTTTTTTTCATAATGAAAATCTCAGCGAATTTAAGGAAAGTGTATATTAATAAATGCAAGAGGCACGAATATTTTTTTATTTCACTGATATTGATTTTTTTTTTTTTTGAATGGCCCTGAAGCACAACCCTGACATGCTACACGAGTTCAAGTCTTAATCTAATAAAGGGAAAATGAGCTGATGAATGTTGCTGCGTGTTCCAGTTCCAGCACCCACATAAACAACAGATTTTTAAGAAAAAGTGTAGGGCAGGAAACCGCAGCCCCACCTCTGTCTCTTTAAGAGTCAGGTAGGATCTGGAGGTCAGAGTTCAAGCCTGGAGAGGTTGAGAGGAGGGAGGAGGATGCTGAGCAGCTGTCGAGCATCCTCCATCCCCTCCTCTCTTCTCTGCCTTGAAATCACTCACCTGCTTGCCCTCATTCCGTCCCTCCCTCGTCTCTCCCTTTCTCCTTCCGACTACCACCCCCCCTCCCTTCCCTACATGCCAGTTCTTCTACCTTTCCTCTGACCTCCCTGCCTCTCTTTCTCTTTCCTCCCTTCTTCTCCTCCCTTCGCCTCCCCTCTCTCCTTTCATAAAATGCGGCTGGTGGTTGGCCGGCTAGCAGTGGGGGATATAGCTTTATAATCCCCCCTCGTCTTCCAGCCCGCCTCGCCACAATGTCACAGGAGCTTAATATTTGCCATTATTATTTGCTTGTTTTATTTGACTTCGAGGCAGCACAATGACCTGTCAGTGCCGGCTTTATCCCCCCTCCGAGTGTCGTCCGTTTCAAAGTTGACTACAGTAATCCACGAGCCCCCGATTCCGCTAAATCCTGAAGCTTTCTTTCATTCCCTCTGTTTTTTTTCTCTTCTTCCTCTCTATCTCCCCCCTCCCCGCTCCGCCCTCCTAAATGAAATTACATACATCTGCTGGCTCAGAGTATCACAAATGTCCACACGCTCGCCGGTGTCCGTGCACACATCCGCGCGCCCGCCTTTTGTCGTCAGTGGCGCGGCGGCCCAGCTCTCCCTCTCCTCCGCCATGAGCTGCTGTCTGTGTTTGACAGAAAAGAAGCATTCCTCCTGGTTTGCTGCAGCCCTGAGCACCTGAATCTGTCATTTATTTACTCGTTTTAATCATATTCAGCTTCACAAAGCGCCAAACATTTGTCCCTGGGATTACAATGTGTTCTTTTCTTTGTCATAAGTCTCATTTAAAGCAGCAGTAGAATAAACGCAGAATATTGAAGCCTCGGAAACATGAAATAAAAGAAAATCTCTTCTGAACAACATGGAGAAACAACGGAAGCATCCCAACTTGCAACACTTTGCAGTGCAGCTGCAGCGATCTTTTGTTTAGAGAACAGCCAATTAATAAAGAAGTGTCTCCGTAATGTTAATTCTGTTGTAGCTACTTGGCTATTAAACCCTCCTCTTGAGGAAGGCAGAAGAAACCCAGCCAGAGATAATAACATAAGCCCTAAGACCATCTTTCATCTTGTGTCCTGTTTTCCTCCATTTTTTTTTCTCCTCGCTGAGTGTCAGATTAATGCTGCTGTCACTCCCTAACTGGCCTGCAGTGCCACTGAGATTATATTCCTCCTATTGTTGACATAAATAGTGCAGTGACGTGATATTCATTTAGAGCAAATACACATGTAATCCGTGAAGAAAAAAAAAGAAATGAGAAGTATAATAACATATTCAAATTGTAATGCAAAAAAAAAAAAAAAAGTGTCAGAATTTAGATATTTTAGCATTTTACTATGACCTGCACTTTGGATTTAATTGTCCTACTGGCTGCTAACAGGTGTAGCCGCCTCCCTGATAGGTTCATCAGCATAATTTACAGCCAAATTTGGGAAAAACTCACCCAAGGGTTTTGATTAAAGCACACACACACACACACACACACACACACACACACACACACACACACACACACACACACACACACACACAGAGTAAAAAAAAAATCTTTGGCACATTATTGATCTGTGTGATAATTAAAGAAGAGGCACCGCCCTGTTTAAGTACACACATTTGATGTGATGAGGATGTAAAACAAGCTCATGTTTGCCAGCTGTCCTTTTTTATTGTTCTTATTAGAATAAATGATCCATTTTGCAACGTTGGCGTTTGGAAATTGAACATTTTCAGTTTGTTTAATATCACACTCATGAAGATGAGCCTCAGTTATGATTTGACGGCGTTTGTGACGCCTGTCGATGTCCAGCTCCGTCTCTGTTCCGGGGGGGCGTGCCTGCATGGGTATGGAGCACATTAGCCGTGCGCGTGCGTGCTGGTCGTGCACGTGCGGAGCAGGTACTACACCAGGTGCTGGAGAGTTGTAGAGATGTGTTTTCTGACGGCCTGCTGAGTGATTGGTGGGATATGTATTGCCCTACAGTGAGAGGCTCCACTCTGTAAAGACGCTCGACAGTAATCGCTGAGTTAATCCCGCCCCGGTTGAAGCCGTATTGACGTTGGGGAGACATGTTGTGAAGTATGTGAATGTTTACGGGAGGCACACAAGCGAGGAGTGTACTCAACCGTCCTCACACACAAACACCGTGTGGACACGCTGCCCGTGAGGGGTCGTTTACCTGCAGCATCTCAGTCACCAGAGGACGCTCTGATTTCTTAACAGAACGCAGCAAATCTATCGGGATGGTTGACGAAAACAGCTGGATAAATTTTAAATGCTGGATTATCGTGTGTGTGACTGCTCATTTCTCTGTTTGTGTGTGTGTTCTCCTCAGGTAACAATAAAGAGGAGGAGGAGGCCATGATGCAGGAGTGGTTCATGTTGGTCAACAAGAAGAACGCTCTCATCCGAAGACAGAACCAGCTCTCTCTGCTGTAAGTCCCTGCCGTCCGTCCAGCTCAGGATCCCTGCTACGTTACACCCAGCAGCCAGAGCAGGTTTTTAGTGAGGAGAACTCAACAGTCCTGCGATAAATTCCGTCCTCATAAGAACTGGCCGGCGTTGCTGGCCGGTACTGGTCAATCAACTGATCAGTGGAATCCAGTCGAGCCTCCAAAAATAAATTAACTCCTCCCACTCCGGTTTCGTCCTGAGAGGATTTGTTGTTGTGTCCCAGCCAACGTGAGTCCTGTCAGGTCTCAACGCTGCGGCTGGTGGCCGCCTCGCTCTGGGGAGGCATCCAGGTAGCCTCCACTCTCTCACGCCGCCCAGCACACACATCCAGAAACATTACAACTCTATTCAAGCATTAGATCAAATTCATGGAAGCTACAGGGTGGGGGTGGGGGTGCGCGTGCGCGTGGGGGGGGGGGGGGTACTTAGCGCTCCATTCACTCCCACTGTCTATCCGCTCATTGATTTACATGTGGACAGGATATGAAATCAATAGAAATGTGGCGATCATCACTCTATCGCTAGTCTCTTTGTATGTGGTCAGCTGCGACAGGTGGAGCCGTGCACGCACGCACAAACACACACACACACACACACACACACACGCACGCACACTTGCCTTTTTCTTCATTTGTAGCTGCCGGGATTTCAAAGTGTGCGAGTGGAGGAGAGATTGAAGTATTCATAATCACATTATATCATGGGAAAGGGGAGGCTTTTAAAGTGGCCAATTGACAGAAGGGCTTATTATTAGACCTCTCTGTTCTCTCTTTGTGGAGGCGAAGAGAAAAGGCGCCTGTGAAGGACAAATTCTATTAGAGACTAAATTAGCTCATTTTTTAATATGGCTGAAAGAGGAAGGAATTTAATTTGTGACACACACACAAAGCATGTACCCTTACAGATGTAGACCACACACACACACACACACACACTCCTGGCACGTCTATAAATACATGCATTTAGGTGTGTTCTTTTCCATTCACTTTTTCTTCATATTCCTTTCTTTCCTCACTCTTTCACCCAAGGCTGTGTATCACTTATGTGCAGTAGATTAATGCCAAGCTGGAGAAGGTGCAAGCAAGTCGCTGAATCAATGTTTATTGCAGGTTTCTTCAAGTGCTTAATGATTTAGTCATTAACATATTGATGAACTTTGTGTGTGTGTGTGTGTGTGTTTTCCTCTCTCTCTCACTCTAACTTGCCACAGGGAGAAAGAGCACGATCTGGAGAGACGCTTCGAACTGCTAAACAGAGAGCTGAGAGCCATGCTGGCCATCGAGGGTAAATCACACACACACACACACACACACACACACACACACACACACACACACACACACACACACCACACGCACACAGAACAAGTCAGTGAGAGACAAGCTGCTTATTTAAGACACAAAACAAAACGCTCAGTAAATTAAATGACTCTCACTGTTGTGATAGGAGACTTTTATCTCCTAAAGTGCTGCTTCATCAGTCGATCAGGTCCTGCTAGACAACACGCCGGCGACACGCCACGCTGCCGTACATCATGTGAAGACAGCAGTGCAATATTGTGATGAATTGCGCATTTCATCAGGCTTAATTCCTTGGCCACTCGGTGGCGCTATGACTCAGACTCAGCTTGGAGGAAACTCTCATTGTACGAAGGGAGTTTGGAAATGGAATTTAAACATTTTGTGATGGAAAAATATTTTAAAAAGCCCCCTTGCCATGGAGGCACCTTTGAAAGAAAAACTTTGAAGAGAATTTGCTCCATTTCCTGTTGCCACCAGGTGGCGCTATGTCTAACCTGCACCCAAATTAATGAATTCCTCCTCGGGGGGGGCAAACAAGAGTTGCTCTTTGGTCTACTGGAGATCAAAAAATGTCCCCAGTGTCAGGACTCCACCAGCCCGATCTGATTATTAGTTGGCACCATCGGACTGGTGTCTATGTAGCTACCAAGATGGCCGCTAGAGGAGACCAAACAGCTGGAGCTCCTGTGACATGTTTGAGTTCCAGCAGAGCGATTCATCCCTCCTCACTTGGTCTTTGTTACTTTTTTTTCCCCGCCTTCATCAAAATCCCAAAGCGGCTTGATTTGAATTCTGCATCCGCCTCTTGATGAGGATTAAGATGGGCGCCTGTGAGGGATTTTACTCACTGATACTTGATCAATGCTATCTGTTTCCCAGCTAGACCCGACTAGCTGATGCCTGAATTGAAATCTAGCCACAGCTGCATTGAGAGGGAGAGCTGTGAATAAAAAAGTGCAGCTGTATTATTGAAGGCTTGTTAACTATACCGCGGCCAGAAAAGCAGCCATTGTGTTGTATCAAAGTTGTCAGGGGGCCAGGGAAGTTTAATCCCCTTCGACTGTGTCCTCTTTGGCAAAATGAACCTTTTGCCAATCAATGCTAATTGATTTTGCTATTCGACATTGACCACCAGCAGCCCCCTCTCACAGCCGTTGGACACCCATTGTAATTTCAGCGGGCACCTGATAAGCTACCTGGTCCATAATAAATCAATTGTAATTAGCAAGAAAGGAGAAGGAGGTGGGCCAGGCGGCAGCGGGGTGGGGGGGTGGTGCTTGGGAGGGAGCAGACATGCGTAGCTGAGCAGGAGCAGCAGACGCCGCCACGCTGGTGCTGCGTCCAGGTTGATTTCCTCTGTCTTCACTTGGCCGTTTTATTTATTTATCTGTATCGAGCCGCTGTGGCCACAGCTCCAGTCACAATGGGAGGGTTTCACTCTCTCTGCTTCATGCGCCGTGTCATGTGTTTGTCCGCTCTCTCTGTAGTCGTGTGTCCATATTGGACCCGCTGTCTTCTCATCTGTGTCTCGGTGTGTTGTTGTGGTGCTGATACTATTGCACTAATAATTTTATGAGCTCCGTCCAATTAATGTTACAATTATTCTTCATTGCTGTTCAAAAACTGTCGTTTCCACTGCAACCACCAAACAGTTCCCTTCATGTAATGATAGTTAATAGATGAGAGTTTGAAGGCTTGAAATTGAGCACGACTGAGGGTGTGTTCCATCTAGCTCTACCGCTAACCGCTACTCGGGAACCTTTCCGCGTGAGTGTGGACTAGTCCAGCCCCGAAGAAGATTCCTGTCCTCGATGTTAGTCTGAGCTAACTGAGCTAACTGTGGGGTTCCATAGGCAAGGCAATTTTATTTTGTAGAGCCCGTTTTCACCAACAGTTTGTCTCAAAGGGCTTCACATGGCATCATAGCAACATCCTCTGCCCTCAGAGCCTCACATCGACTGAGGAGAAACTCCATAGAAAACCCTTTAATACAGGGAAAAATCTGAGAAACCTCAGGGTGAGCACCAGAGGAGGATCCCTCACCAGGAGGGACAGACGTGCAGTAGATGTTGCTACAGACAAGAAAACAGTTTACAATACAAAATGTGGGAAACATGGAAATGTTAATAACAGTTAGCCAGCTAATGAATTATGTCATGATGGATCAGTGCTTGGACTTGAACCCTCGCCAAAAGAGATCCTGCAGCCTTGGTAGAATCAGGACTGAAGGAATTACAGTCGGTTCTGAGGGAGAATATTTATATCAGATGTGTTTGTGCTTGTCTGTGTGTGTTGAGGTGAGAGAGCAGAGAGGGTGAGGTGAGGTGGAGAGGGGGTGTGTGTCGTGTCACCGCACTCCTCTCTGCCTTCATGTGGACTTGTTGGATTTGCAGCTGACTAACTTATCAGCCGGCCTTATTTTCCTCCCCTAAGGGAGGCACTTAACATTCACAGCCTCTACCTTTCTGTAGCAGCTACAGATAGTTCTGAGCTGCTGGGAAGGGTGTGTGTGTGTGTGTGTGTCTGCATCTGTGTGCATCTTACAGGTGTGTTAGCGTGTCCCCCAGTGTGTCTTCCCTTTACAGTGTGTGTGTGTGTGTGTGTGTGTGTGTGTGTAGTTCCCAGCTCTTATTTGGTGCTTGGGCAGGTCCATTGAGCGATGGTCGGGCGTGCAAGTAATTGCTGATTTGGTTGACCAGTCGATGTGAGAGAGAGGGAGAGGGGGGGGGGGGATGCACTGTGAGTCAGAGCAGAGACACACATCATTGGGACACACCTGCACTCACATGCTGGAAATATATAATACAACTGCACACACACAGACCACTCTATCTCTACCTCTCAGTCAGCATACGTCGTCACGTTTAGCCTCAGCCATCATGCGCACACACACACACACACAGTCTATATGTTTTAGTAAAGCAGAATATCATAGAATCACCTGATTGTCTCTACAAGAATCTGGGCATTTTTTGGTTTGGATGGGAGATAAAAGCAGGTTCAGCGGGAAGATGACAGGGATGCTGCAGGCACATGAGAGCGAGGCTGAGGCGACTCCTGCTTTCAGACACTCGTCTGCTAAACGACTCGCTCAGTCCCTTGACTTCAAACTCAAGAGTCTCTTTGGTTCCACGTCAACGCGTCACTCAGGCGATGTAGAGGAAGATCATTAAGTCTGTACAACTACTGCCTCGGTCTCTCTGTCAAGGGAGCGTGATCACAAATTTCCTGAAATGTGAGTCGGCCATTAAAACAACCTTTGACCTGGAGCGCGATGTCTTGACTTGGAGATAAACTGAGTCAAACTCAAAGCTCCACCGAGGCCACAGACACCAACATTGAGGAACTTTTACATCTGGGTTCACTTACCAAACAACAAGAAATACTTCAGGAACGCGTCGGTGGCGTTCATGGACTGAATTAACGAGTAGTAGTACTTGCTGTTGTGACGGTGCCTTTGCTGTTCTCCTGAGCAGTAATGGAACTTCTAAACAATGCCTTTTCTAAAAGAAATGGCAAAGGAAGTAGAAAAAAAGGCCCTGAGTGTAATGTGCCCCCCCCCCCCCCCCCAGCCCTGCCACCTCGTCACATGACATTGTGTTTTAGTTTTTATGCAATCTGCTCAGCTCGCTCACCACCAGCTAAAGGGCGCCTCTGTACCGAGCGCATCCCTCTGCCAATGCGAAAAGAAGCAGTTGTTGTTGTTCAGGTGTGTCCTGAATGGAAAGGCCCAGGCTCTGCCCCCCTGCCATGTGTTGAGAAACCCGTGCTGGTAAATGTTGTGTCATCCTGCTAACAAACAAGCAGCAGTGCAAACAGGAGTTGGGCGGTGGAGGGACCGTTGCACGTGCACCCGTCCGCTTGTTTACTGAGCTCCTTCACGATGCTCCCGACTCCAAATGTTGGATTAAATGCGCAGCTGTTGCAGAAGGAAACACTCGGGGACGGGCGGAGCCTGTCAGGACGCCGTTGATGGTGTTCGTGAGCATGCCCGGTGATAACCACCTCCGTGTACCTCCTTGGTGTGTTGCCAGGCGGGAAAATGCCATCTGTATGCCACACTCTCATCTCCCTGCCACAAAATTGATCCACTATGCCCTCTTTATCTCCTTACTGATTCACACCTATGTACGCACACACAAAACTGTGTCTTGGCTCCCTTCAAGGGCCTGTGTGTGTGCGTGTGTGTGTGTGTGCATGTTTTAAAGTGGACGCCCTCTCACCATCTAAAAGGGATTTATGCATAGCCGGGTCCCAGAGTTTTTCCTGTTACGGTTTGATATGATAAGCTTTTTTATATGTTTAAAATCAATATGTAATCCTATGCAGGAGCTTATCCCTCTCCACACCCCCAACACACACACACACACACACACACTTCCCATTTGTAAATCTATTTGGGCTTTGTAACACATCGGGGCGGCGCGCTACAGACCCTGATTGATTAGGTTCACTGTGGAATCCTATCACATGGGCGACTTTTGATGATGTCGCCAACTCTTTCAGGGTTGCTAGTTGACTGGAACCGCTGATAAAAAAGTAGCTCCGTTCCACAAATAGTTGGACTTGAGTTTCTGAGAGTTTGGGATATTAGTGTGCTTTGTTCTGACATTTAATTCCCGCGGAGGTTCGGTTTCTCCACAGAAATCTACTTAAAATGTTTCGCTGGCGTCCTGTTGAGAAGACGTAGCTGGGAACAAGAGCCTCCTGCAGTGTAGCTAACGTGACATTATATGCCGGTTATTGTAACATCTGGCAGAACAGATGTTGACGCTCTGCATCGTGTTTGGGTTGAAGCACAAGTTCTGGGACTTAACTGCTCTCTGATCCTCTCGGTTCTTCAGAATTTGCTTTATGTCTCATTCATTGACTTCCGTTCTCCCTTCAGAGCTGCACTTCCTAACTGTTGGGATGAAAACCAGACGTGGACAAGGAGGAAGCAGCATTGTTCTGCATTTTATTCTCAAAATTTAATGGGAAATGTCACATTTGTATTAATTAATTTGATAAACAAACCACAAAATGTGAGTGAGTGAAGAGCGTTGGAGAGATGAAGCTTCTTCGCAGGTGTCAGGTTGTAGGACTCGTTCCTTCTCCTCTCTATCACGTTCGTATCTGAACGCGGCTCCAGGGTCAGTCGGGTTTGGAGAGTATTGATGTTGTCCAGTGTTTGACTGTCAGATTTCAGGTCAGCGTGGAGGTTTTCGACGTTCCCTCTCCTTCTGAAATCTCCAAACTTTTGTTTTCAGTCCTAACGCCACTGAAGGATCCGTCTCGTGTTGTCAGGATGGTTTTTGTCCGTCAACCGTTTTCCCCGCCTGTCGACTTTCTTCCCCTCCAGTGACACTTTTTGTCTCTTGACTCTTCTTGGACTTTGGCCAAAATCAGCTTTCCGGGGTCTTTTACAGGAGAACAAGAGGTAGCGAGAGCAGAGCGGAGGAGAAACAAAGGAACGGGGAAGGATTGTGTGGATGGGTGTTGTTGGTGAAGTTGTCCTGTCGTTTATGGAGCTGTGGATCAAATCTGTGACGCTGCTTTGTTTTACTCTGAAAATGAGAGAGAGACGGAAAGTTAGACGGTTTCTCTTGCTGTTTAGAGAAAGAGGCTTTGGAGCAGTTTGCTCTCTTGAATAAATTGAGTGCCAGAGACAAGTGGGGGGGGGGGGGGTTCATGGGGATTTGAACCAGCGCATTCTTGTGTGCCTTGTGCAGACTCACATGGTTACCGTTGGCGTGCACGACGAGGGTTATCTGAATATGCACCATGTGAGTTGTACACACTCCTCCAAGTCTTTCCCTCTCTTTAACCTCTCTCACTCTCTTTCGGGGAGGCGGGGCTTGTTGGAGGGGGTGGGGATGGGGGGGCTGAGAGGCTGAAGGGTGTTTTGTTTGTTCCCGGGTGTCTGGTTACCCAGCCTTCCCTGCTTTGGTGTTGCCTGGTCACGGCTCTCTTTATTGTTTACCTTCCTAATGAGGGGGGCGGGACTCTGCTACATGTGATTGACAGCACTGCGCCCCCCCCCCCCCTCCTTCTCATCCTCCTCCCCCCACCCCGGCACTTTGGCTTTTTGGCTCAGATGTGCTGTGAAGCAAAAGGAGGGCAGGATGGAGAGGAAAGATTATTTCTTGCATTCCTGGCTGTGTTTATGTGGGAAGTTCTTTCCCCCGTGTCCTGACCCCGCCCCCTGTGGGCCGGCCTTGTTGACGGAGGATGGTTGGAGAGTTGAGTCATTCACCGACATATTTCTGTCCCACAATTATGAGGAGGATGACTCGTGTGTTTGTCTCTTTCGACACTCTACAACTTGTCATTTAACGTTGTTTCCTGTGTATTAAAAAAAAAAAAAAAAGACGCTTGGTTTGGATGTATTTGGGGGTTTAGAAGTCCCCCCCCCCCCCAAGAGGCGGAGGAGAGTAAATTTGCTTCCCTGAGAAGAAGAAGAAGGAGATCGTAGAGAGCCAAATATTGGGACTGTGTTCATTTCGCTCTGTGGTCGACTTCAAAGCGGCGAGCGGGCCAATGAAGAGAGCGCAGACCTTTCAGGACAAACACACTGAGCCCAGCGTGACACACACACAGCCTGACTGCCGCAATTTGACTCAATGAGGGGGGGGGGGGGAGGGGGGGGTATTTATTTTTAATAAAGCCACACTTATTTTGGGACTGACATTTTACAACGTCCCTTTTATTCTCAAATCAATAGCTGGTTAAATATTGATAGAGGGTGAAGTTGCCTACACAAGTTGCACGCGGCTCAGCTGGGTTTGATTCCACTCTGGGAGTTTCTTTTTTCTCTCTCTGTGGATCGTGGTGGCGGTGGCGGTGGCGGTGGCGGTGGCGGCGGCGGCAGCGTCTCCCGTCCAGAAGGAGGTTTCCTGCCGTCCTTCACTCTCACGATGCAGGCGGTGAAGTTTGAGGACGGTCAGGTGTAATTCAACCCTCAAACAGCTGATGGAGGATGGACAACTATGATGGGGGGGGGGGGGGGGGGGGTTGGAGCTGAGGGCGCCAGGCGGATGTGAACCCTGGGGGGAGTGGGTGCTCTCCTGTGGGTAGACCCCTCCTCCAGGGAGAGGCTGAGGGGATTTGGATTGGGGTCCCACCTGGACCCTGTGGGGCCCTGTGGGGCCCCTTCCTGCACAGAGCAGGGAGACTGGGGGGGCTCACCTGTTTGTTTGTTTATTCACTTGTGCTCGCTCTAAATGTAAAATACTGTTAAATGTTAATGTGGCTGTGAGTGTCAACGAGCCCCTCAAACGCATCGTGGTGCTTTCATAGTCACCAACTAAAATACGGTTTTGTTGAGGACGTCTCTGACGGTCGGTGTTTGCCGGTGTGGTAAAAACCCTTCATGACACAGGTTCATGCCACATTAACAGCACAAAGTCAAACACAGGAATTCTAACAGTGCGTCTCAGAAAAGTAAATGGATGTATTCAAAAAGAACCAGTGTCTTTGATGCCGCGCTGACGTTGGCGTGCTCGACATCAGGACAGTCGCACGCCACTCAGTGCAGCTCCCTCTTGGATTCCTGAGAACTGACGACGTGAGTCTTTACCTCCAGGAGGCGCGAGGTGTTTATCTGATACTCTCATCATAATTGAGGAGTTTATTGGAGCAGAATTCTCTTAAATTGCATCAACATCATGTGGGAAACGCCACATTTCTGTGTGTGTGTGTGTGTGTGTGTGTGTGTGTGTGTGTGTAATGGATCATGATAATGTCCTTTAAGTGTGTTTCCTGGTGTCAGAGCATCCCCACCACACTGTTCCGTCCCTGGAGCTTCGATCTCCAGCAGCTCCCTGAGAAGATGAACTTTTACTGAAGTTTCCATCCTGGAGCTGTTGAGACAAACTGCCCCCCCCCCCCCCCCCCCCCCCAGTAGAGGATCCAGGTCCAGTGTGGCTGGGCGTGCACGGACAGAAGGTTCTACTCCAGGAGGATCAAAGATGCCCTGGAGAACGTGGTCTAGCAGCCATCTTGAGCTGCACTTGTTCTCCGGTCTGCTGGAACCGGTGCTGACAGCTTCTTGGCAGGAACATTAAATGCAGAAACTCGATCCTTGGGCTGAAGCGTCTCAACATGTTGAAAGTAAAAAGACGTCTGAGTCTGAAGGTGTTTGTCCTCTGGTGTTGTTGCAGACTGGCAGAAGACGGAGGCCCAGAAGAGACGGGAGCAGCTACTGCTGGATGAACTGGTCATACTGGTCAACAAACGAGACGCGCTGGTGCGGGACTTGGACGCCCAGGAGAAACAGTAAGTCACCCAAAGTCCTCCCAGCACACACCAGGTCTCAGGGCGAAACATCAGCGCCGCCTGCTTCCGGTAATGTTCCTCCGCGTCGCCCTTAAATTTCCAGAAGTCCTCCAGGATGGTAGTGAAAACACGTTGCAGGGCGTTGCGTTGTCCCGCAGCAGCACACCTGTGTGGGCGGGATCATTTCCGGATTGGCAGCGCCGTCAGCCAACAGGCTTCTAGGCAGGTGAAAGGTCAGAGCAGGAACCCTGGCGCCGGGGCCGCTCCGCAGGTGGCAGCGAGAAGGCTCCTGTGGCACTGACCGTGTTGCTTACGTGTGCGGTACATGCGCCGCCTCCTCCCACCTCCCACCCCCCACCCCCCCGCTCCCGACAATCTGACCTTTTGACCTTTGCCCTCCGCAGGGCCGAGGAGGAGGACGAGCACCTGGAGAGGACGCTGGAGCAGAACAAAGGCAAGATGGCCAAGAAAGAGGAGAAGTGTGTTGTTCAGTGATTGTCACTTCAGAGGAAACACAACCAACAAATGTAGCCGATGAAAGAAATGTATCATCATTGAATTATTGATCGATCGATTGGCTCTCGGAAGCTTCTGTCACTCAGTAGAGTCCTGATCCGCCAGCGTCCCGCAGACTCTCAGCCGGGGCAACGGGCCTCCGCACCAACTTTATACTGCCTGTCCCACTTCTCTACCTTTGATCTGGATTCTCGTTTGCTATCAAAACGGTACTTTTAGTGTTTTAAATGTTTGAGACTAAAGACCCCAACAGACGGTCGGGACGTTGGGAGTGGAGGTGCAGCACAACCGGCTTTGATGGGGGTCCTGTTCCTTTTTGTTGTTGTTTTTTTCTTTTGAAGAGATGACAAAGGGTTAAATGTTTCAGATTAAAAAAGGAAAACAAGTTGTTCTACTCAGTCTTTTCAAGCTACTTCATGACTTTGACTGTGTTTCTTTTAATTATTTCACTTTTTACTTGTAAAATATCTTAAAGGAGGAACTCGCCATTCATAAATCTTACCTTCACTATAGCTTTTTTTTTTTTTTTTTAAATTTATTATAATTATTATTGTTTTTGTCTCGGCTTGAAAGCATTTTACCAAAAGAGCGCTGGTGTTTCGGACTAATCTCACGGTGTACATTTCCATCACTGCTCTCACACTCAGCTTCCTCTTTATTTTCAGGATTCATGCAGTCGAAAGTTTAAAAAAAAATCTCTATATATAAAAATATATTATTTATTGCCATTTGTCCTATAAGCTGCTTGTAAGTGACGCTACCATCACGTTTTCATTTTTGCTCAACAACTTTTGGTTTGTATTTATTGTATTCAGAAGAAGAGAGAGAGAGAGAGATGCTTCCACATCTGTTAGAGCTCCACATCTGGTGCACCTGTCCTACATGTGTGAACATTTATCTGTTTATTTATTCCAGTGTCATAACCCAAATCTTCAATAAAGTCCTTATGATTTCATACTCCAGCAACCAGTGTGGTGCCTATTTTTCCCCTCTGGATTAAAATAAATATTTAGGTTTATATTTGCAAGCGCAGTTTTTTTTTAGTTTTTTTAGTTTTTTTTTTTAGGGATCTGTTGCTTTTTAAATCAGATTCTCTGCCTTTTAAATATTTAGAATTGTGCGCACGTTCTATAAATACAGAAAAGATCTTTAATATTTTGTCCTGTCAGTTTTACCGTCGCTCACGTGCTCCAGAGATTTGGAGCTTTTTGTTTTCACGTCTCTGGAAGTTGAACGAATGCTCCACGAGTGGCCCGCGGACCAGCGCTGGGTTTTGGGTTTTGTTGTTGTTTTTTAACTCTTTACGCCTATTATTATTTTTGCGTTCACCCCCCCCCCCCCCACACACACACACACACACACACACACTCCACTCCCGCGTGTTTTAATAAATTAAACCAGTCGTCGGGGTGTTTGAGGTCGGTGCCGAGCAGGTTCCTCCGAGGAAGATTAAGAGAGAAAATCACTTTGTACCGAGCGGATGTTTGTTTCTTCCTCTGGGCCGCTCGCTCGCGCGCGCGCGCGCACTCAAACACACACACACACACACACACACCCCAGAGAGCCTTCGGTCACCCGCAGCCAGAAGAGAGAAATGGAGGGGAGGAAGGAATAAAATTAAAAGAGAAGAAAAAGAAAAAAAAGACGATAAAAAAATTTCTTCTTCAGACTGACAGAAATTTAAAAAAAAATCTCGCGCGTGTGTGGAGCTGAAATGAAGTCGAACCAGGACGGTTGGTGATGCGCGCGGCTGAGCACCTCCTCTCCTCTCCTCTCCTCCTCGCCTCTCCTCGCCTGTCCTCTCCTCTCCTCTCACCCCTGCAGGCAGGCAGCCTCCCATCCGCGATTAAAGCAGGAAAATCGGTAGTGACAGCGGACGTCCTCCCTCCGCGGCCTTTCAGATTCTTTCAAAATTAATTTGCGGATTCGTTTCTTCTTCTCTGCTTGGGACCGACCGACCGAACGCGCGCGCTCGTTACGCACTTTACGTCCCCCGAGGCGCTTTTTTGTTTTACATCCGAGGTCGAAATAAAAGAAACGAAAAAGAAAAAAAAAAAAAACAGAAAAAACCAACAACGGCGTTTTTGCTCGATGCTGTGTGCGCGCGCGTGCGTGTGAGGGATTTACGTCACTGTTTCCATTTTAACATCTGATATATTTTGTTTTTCCCCTCGTGATTTACAGGCTTGTTTGTTAGAACTTTTCTTTATATTTAAAAGTTTCTTTTTAAGTTTGGTCTTGTTCATCGCTGCAGGCTAAATCAAGTTTGTATTTATTAAATTAACTCCAGATTCAGTTAAAGCTGGTTTTTTGTTTTTAATTTAAGCTCTAATAAAACAAACAGCCGAAGCTGATCAACTCAATATTCTACCGGCGCGTGTTTCTGTTGTGACGGAGAAGCTCAGGTGTCAGAAACGGTGGCGTCTTACCTGCCCGACGTCACTCGGCTCCTGTGGACGCAGAAAAATTCGGTCAGTTTCCTATTTCGGTTGTTTTTTTGTTAGTTTTTTTTTTACCGGGAAAGCAGCAGTGCCGCCGAGGCTCCTCCGGCTGAATGGATTATCTCCGGAGCTTTCACGTCTCCTGGCCTCCTCACCTCGCAGGTGGAGCGCCGCTCGGCCGCCGACGTCCACATGGAGGGCGAAAAAAAAAAAAAACCCACACAAAAAAAAACCCCACCCCGCTGCACCTGAGGGAGCCCCGGGGCTCCGCGTGCAGCACCGGGGCTTCTGCATCTGTCTGCTTCTATGCATCATCGTTTTAATAAGCACCGACAACATCCCCGCAGATCCCCGCAGATCCCAGCCCTGCCGGATGAAGGGACAAAACTTTTCCCCTCCTCTCCTCTCGTCTCCTCTCCTCTCCTCCTCTCTCCTCCTCTGCTCCGCTCGCCGTCTAATCCCTGGCTTTACCAGCTCAGCATTAAGCAAAATTCAACCGCAATTTGGGATTAGACAAATACTCTTTATTACAAAAGGTTGGTGCAACTTGATAACTTGATACTTTGTTCAGGGATTTATCTCGCAGTCTCACTCACGTGGGGAGAGGAAGAAAAAGAAGAAGAAGAAGAGGAGGAAGGGGAAAAAAACAAGAGATGTTCGGGGCCATATTTGTTGAATGTGAATGGCCTTTTTGCATAATTTAACGGGGGCCCGTGTGTGTGTGTGTGTGTGTGTGTGTGTGTGTGTGTGTGTGTGTGTGTGTGTGTGTGTGTGTGTGTGTGTGATGGTATTTCGGTCAGAGCCTCCACGAGCCCTCTGACTGCTCGGACTTCAGATGTGCTGACAAACTTCCTGGTGCCCCCCCCCCCCCCCTCTCTTTGTTCATCACCTTTTTATGTCTCTTCATACATTTATTCATCTGAGTGGGTTCGTTCAGGTGCGTTCACGTGCCTGATGGTGCGTTCACTTACCGCCCCCCCCCCCTCTTCCAGTAGCACCAGAAGGCCCTCGCGCTCTATTCCCCTTTTTGCTCCGCCGACTACTGATGGAAGTTTGACACAGGCAGGAGTTCTCCAGTCCATGACTGTCCCCACATCGGCCCCCTCACACACACACACACACACACACACACACACACACACACACACACACACACACACACACACACACACACACACACACACACACACGTCCACCCCTCGCAGCTCGGGCCTCTTTTACACAAGTATATCTTATACACATTTTTACAAATTAACAATAGTATAGCTCCTGTGTGTGTGTGTGTGTGTGTGTGTGTGTGTGTGTGTGTGTGTGTGTGCGTGCGTGATTCAGTGCCCGCAGCAGGGTTTGGTTGTGTGTTTTTTTTCCCTCCGCGGTGAGTTTGGAGGTTTAGGTTAGGTTCGTCCCTATTAAACTTTGCGTCAAACATCCTCAGATGTAATTCTAAATGGGGATTAGAGCCCATTAATATTCATGAGTGTGTGTGTGTGTGTGTGTGTGTGTGTGTGTGTGTAGGATGGGGAGGGGAGGGGCATATTACAATAAATATCAATAGTTTTTTTTATCTTATTTTGTGTGGGTTCCTGTCAGAGGAGCGCGTGGTGACACAGGTGAGGCCTCGCGGGTGAAGCTGACCGGCAGCTTCCTGTCAGGTGAAGATTCCGTTCAAATCTGCAGATTTTTGTTTTGGTTTTCTCTCTTTTTTTTTTTTCTTTTTTGCTTCCTTCGCACTCGTGGTTTTCTTGGCGCGTTCAGAGGAGCGTTTTTGTTTCTTGTTTTTGGTTTTCAGCGCTGCAGAGAAGCTGGATCTTTTATTTCAGGACAGCGTCTGGTTTTCTGGCACGTTTCAGTTCGAGTCCTGACATTTGTTTGGGTTTTCTCTGTGTCAAGTCAGCGCTCCGCTCGTTTTGCGTGTTCAGCTGCGTCCCCAATTCATAAAAAAAAATATATCCGCTAAAGTTCCTCCCTTTTGCGCGCAGCAGAGAGAGCGCAGGCCCTCGCGCTCTCCGGAGCACTTTCTCTGACAAACATTTCCATCTTTTTTAAAAAACCTCTCTGCGGTTCGCCTGGTCTCCGGACGAGGGCCGGGAGGAGGGGCCAGTGGGAGTGGGCTCCTCCCCCACCCCCCACCGCCAGCGGTGGCCGCGCCTCGATAGGCCGCGTCCTCCGTCCGTCAGGCGGCAGGAGCGCAGCGATTGGCTGCGGGAGGCGGGCCCGCAGGTGTCCGCGGCTCATAGAGGCGCAGGGCGGAGAGAGGGTGATCAATCTCTCCATCCGTCCACATTAGAAATCACCTTCTGACAGACAACGACAAGCCCCCCTGAAAGCAAATGAGTTTGATTTATTTGGCTGTAAAAAGAGCCGGAGCCGCGCCGAGGACGCGGTGACGCCGCTGGCCTGGCCGCCGCTGCCGCTGCCGCTGCTGCGTGTTCGCTCGCGATGCCGCTATTGCTGCCGCTGCTTTGCTCCGGTGTTTGTTTCTGAGCTTTTTAGTCGCTGCTCGAGTTGTGTTGCCCTGCAGACTTGCTCCTCCCGCTCCTGCTGCTCCTGCTGCCGCTGGATATCTCCGCTGCTGCTCGCCTCTGGTGGCCCGCAGCCCGGAGACGGAAGCACTCAAACAAGGTAACGTCGCTTTCTTCTCCTTCTTCTTCTTCTTCTTCTTCTTCTTCTCCTTCTTCTTCTTCTCCTCTAATTTCATTTAAACTTAATTATCAGGTAATGCGCCTTTTTTTTCCTGCTCTGGAACTGCGCACCTTTTTACATACATGTTTTTGAAAAAAAAGTTGCAGCAGGTTCCGTCCGTTCATGCTGGGTGATTGAATCCACAGCGAGTAAAGTTAATAAAGATAGAGTTCCTCTTTCTACTCCGAATCCTCCGCCTGAGCCGTTTTCTGGCCATTAAAACGTTGGAAGCGCTTAGTAGATAATTGGAGAGGCGTGTTTGGGTTTTTGTGTTAATTTATTTAGCTGATAAGAGCCCTCGTGAAAGCCTCTCTCTCTCTCTCTCTCTCTCCCTCCCTCCCTCTCTCGCTCTCTCCCTCTCCCCGGAGGTCTAATCTAAATTCTAATTGAGTTCATTTGCACCGGGATCTCGTCTTTTCTCTGCGGCCTGCAGGACGCGGCTGGAATGCGCGTCCGGCCCCGGTCAGCTGGGTCCGGCCGGTCAGCAGCAGCTCTTTGTGGGGGAATAATCTGCCTCTCACCTCTGGTTAATTTAATTCACACTCTCTTGTAACTGCGGGCCTGCAGGAGGAGAAATTAATGTGGAGCTTGCAGGAATATAAATGTGAAGGAGTCGTTGGATTATCAATCTGCTGGTTTAGAGAGTTTATCCTCATTCGACAACAACAACAAAAATCCCACACGAGTCTGCGGCTTACAGAAAAAAAGTTGCGATTTAAAAAAAAAAAAAAATTCAGACGGAAAAGAAATGTACCTGCATGTGGTTCTTTATTTTCTTAATCTGGAGTGAATGAAGTGGAGTGACTGAGCATCACGTCAGATTAACAGCGCTCCTCGCGTCTCCCTCTTAATTCGATATTTTCTCTCGCCGGATTAAAAAGAAATTGAGAGTTTAATTTTTTTTGTAGTTGTTTGGTTGGAGCTTGAAGCCGCAGGAGTCTCGACACACACACACACACACACACACACGCACACACACACACACACACACACACACACCCCAAGTCTGACGACCCGAAACAAACAGAATGAGAGAAAAAGAGAAAAGCGCAGCTGTGATTTTTTCTAATAGATAATCAAATCAAATCCATAATCCAACGTTTCATCTGCCGTGGTGACGGTTCAGGCCTCATCCAGCTCACACACACACACACACACACACACACACACACACACACACACACACACACACACATTCAAACCAGCTATTTTAACTTCTCATTATAATTTTTTTTATTCCTTCAATGGTTAAAAAAAAAGAATCAAGTTCAGTTGCTGTTACACTCGTTTGATGGATTTGGATCAGAAATTATTACATTCAAATGCCTTGGATTTTTGTTTTTAATTCTCAAAAGATCATCCACTAATTCTGATTTCTGTTTTTTGTTTTTTTTTTTAAATGCAAAAGCAAAGAAATCCTCAAATCTACGTTTGCAGCGTTTAAAGCTCGCGTGTGAAAGGCAAATCCGAAATATTCAGCAGTTGAATAAATTTACGTAACATTTACGGGCGCAGCAGTGATTTTTACAAAAATGTTTTTAACTGTTTGCTTCAGTTTTATCCTGCAATCGCGAGTTGTTGTTGTTTTTAATGTTGTTTGAATTTGTCGTTCCAAAAAGCGAATGAGGAAAAATACCAATACTAATACTTAATAATAATAAATACTAAACTACTGAGTGGGTCTGCAGTTGTAAAAACAACCACAAACCCGAAACCCCCCCCCCCCGGGACTTCCTCTCATGTGAGCTCGTTGTTCCCTAATTTGCGGTTCATGTTGGAACAAAAAAATATTAGTAAAATGAAAACATGACTTATGGCAATTAAAATGTGAGAAGTTCGAACTGGAGGAGCTGCAGGCCTGCTAGGCTCTCACGCACCAGTGAAACCGGCTTTGATTCAAAACTGCGTGATTATTTTCCGTCCCGTGTGTGTGTGAATATATATATTTATATATATATATAAATACGTGTGTGTGCGCAGTGACTTGGATCGGACCCCTGCCCCGTCAAGCTGCAGCATCGGGGGAAAGCCAACCACTGGCCTGAGCTGGGTGGAGCGGTGACCGCCTGTAGCATGATGTCCTACCTCAAACAGCCCCCCTACGGCGTCAACGGCCTGGGGCTGAGCGGCGCTGCCATGGACCTGCTGCACCCCACCGTGGGCTACCCAGGTACACACACACACACACACACACACTTGAGACTTAAATAGGAAGAGCCACAAATCTGGGCCAGTTGAGATGTCTTGTAGTCGCAGTCAGGAGTTCTGTGAGTTGCTGTTTATTCTTGTTGTTGTTTTGCATGCAGTGATCGATGTGGAGTCGCAGCTGGAGTGTCTCAGCCATTCATCCTTAATTATCCAATAATATCAATGATAATTTGGGTTGATAATGTGACCCCCCCCCCCATACACACACACACACACACACACACACACACACACACACACACACACACACACACACACACACACACACACACACCGTGTGCACTAGCTCACTTTATAAAATAATAACCATAAACTACAGTTTATCAGCAAACCTCTCCTGGTTTGAGATACTGAGGTTTTTTTTTTTTTTTTTTTTACTGTAGTCAAATCTAAAATGTGAACTTTAATATGAGACAACTGAAACACTTTGTTCTATGTTATTTTTTAGCACACACATACACACCACATATATACACATATTTGTGATTTTATGTTCACGTGTTGCAACTCATTAATGATGCAAAAAGCTTAATGAACCTGCAGAAACAAAAAACTGGAGAGAATAAATAATCTACATTTTAGAGGGATTATTTTAATTTATTGGGTGAATTATTAGAAACTTTCAGCTGTGGCACAGTGAAAGAACGCGTTTTGTTGTTGTTGTTGTTTTTGAAAGCTCTGGTAACGCTTTACCTCAAGCAGAGACGTTCAAATCTCTATTGTGGACATTAAATGGGGAAAAATGTGAATTAAATCAGCGACTCACGGTGCTTCTCTCCTCCGCAGCGACTCCCAGGAAGCAGCGGCGGGAGCGGACCACCTTCACCCGCTCTCAGCTCGACGTCCTGGAGGCTCTGTTCGCCAAAACCCGGTACCCGGACATCTTCATGCGGGAGGAGGTCGCTCTCAAAATCAACCTGCCGGAGTCCAGAGTTCAGGCAAGGGATAATAATAATAATAATAATAATAATAATAATAATAATAATAATAATAAACGGAGAAGCCCCGGGTCCCGGTTATGCTACATTAGCTAGCATTCACACAAAACACAGTCCACGCCTTTATAATGTTAAATTATTTTGGTTTATTTCTGCTCAATTGACTTCTTTATTGTAAAGTTGAAAGGACAAAAAAGCACACCCACTTGGAGGAACAATACAATTAACTAAAGACATGTTAGCCGTCAAATTTAAGATTTAAACTTTAGAAACTCGGATTAGCATCCATAATGAGTTGCTGCGTCATTAGCGAGGTGCTAAAATTAGCCTAATTAATTAACCTAGCATGGCTGCTGTTGTTGTTGTATGTAAAGTTGGAGCACCTTCGTGATTTACTGGCCTGCCACAGTCAGTAAGGAGTAAAAGTCGTTCAGAGTCGCTTTTATATTTTCTTGTGTTTCTTTGAAATTGAACCTTTGACTTCCTCACCTGTGTGGGCTAACTAATTAGCTTAGCTACCGACCTAAATGACCACTTCATGCGTTTTTGTTTTTTTTTGTTTTTTTTTTGCAACCGTAACTTCGCTTTCTTAACCCACTTTTTTTTCTTTTTTTTTTTTTGCATTTGTTTGAATAAAATTACAACAAAACTAAGCTACAGGTGAGATTTCAGGATAAATCTGGCTCGGTGATTTTAATCATTGAAGACAGAATTTAACGAAACTACAACTTAAAGAGTTCCTATGGAGTTTTCGACTGGTTTGTTCAACACAAACATTCAATTATCTGCAGCCTGCTGGGTGACTTCAGTGTCGGGCACTCTGGGCTCTCCTGCCTCTGCACTGTAAACAGTGGGACTTCTCCACACTTCTTCTTCTACCACACTTGCCTCAAACTGGTGCATTAAAAAGTATAATTTACTCAATAAAAAAAAAAAAAAATCCCCCCTCGCTCTTCTATGTTAAAAGAAAAGAGAGCATGAGGTAAAAATATAAAAAAAACTTACAAAAGTGGACATTTTAAGCTAAAACAGTTTCCCTTTTTGCCGTAACTTTAGCACTCAGCTGTCAAAACTAAAAGAATATCAAATACATGGAGAGGTCTAAATGTACTGGTTTTACTGGGGGGGGGGGTTGTTTTGTGAAGATAATTAATACTTAATAATAAATAATACTAAATGGTTGCATTCAAGTGTTGTGGTGATTTGTAAAAACAACAACAACAACAACAACCTGTTTGTGGTCCAGAAGCTTCTCAGCCTGCTTGTCCGACATGTTTTATTGTTACTGAGCAGACATCCAACAAATTAAGTGACACAATCATCGTCAGTTTATTGAAAACGAGCGTCTGCTGTTATTTGATACCAGATAATTGAGGCTGGTGTGACTTGATCTGGAATCCTGGAGGTAATGAAGACGCCACGACTGCCGCAGCGAATACTCCACTAACAACCCGCGGCTGCGCTGCCATGTTGGACAAATACGACTCCTCAAAGGCATTGGGGGGGGGGGGGGGGACCGCCAGACCCTCACTCACAATTCCAGTTATTCTCAGAATGTGTGTGTGAAACAAAACGCTCGACATGATCCTACCCTCTCGGTGCTCTAGAGTTACCCCACTGTGGGGTGAAACCCAATAGCCTGTTATCTTAGAGCCGTCGACCAGCTATGAAATTGGACCCCTGGCTGGTCCCAGGCAAGGGGCCGCGCTGGAAATGAACCTGGCTGGCTAATAACCCCCAATTTTCCTCCATAATGTACTCCGGCGGCACATGTCTCTGAGAACCGACCATGTGGTTCTAACTCCTGGTTCTCGCTTGCAGGTTTGGTTCAAGAACCGGAGGGCCAAGTGTCGCCAGCAGCAGCAGAGCGGCAGCAGTGCCAAAGCCAGGCCGCCCAAGAAGAAGTCCTCCCCGGCCCGCGAGAGCACCGGGTCCGAGAGCAGCGGCCAGTTCACGCCTCCCGCCGTGTCCAGCACAGGTTCGTCCTCGTCTTCGTCCTCCTCCACCAATCACACAGGCCCGGCGGCGCTCAGCAGCACCTCTACCTCCATCAGCACCGTCTCCTCCATCTGGAGCCCCGCTATCTCCCCCGGAAACGCTCCGGCTCCAGCCGTGGCCCCGCTCCCTGAGCCCGGACCCCCTTCTAACGCCTCTTGTATGCAGCGTTCAATGTCAGGCTCCGCCGCCGCCGCCACATCCTACCCCATGTCCTACAACCAGACGCCGGGCTACGGCCAAGGCTACCCCACCCCATCTAGCTCCTACTTCAGCGGCGTGGACTGTGGCTCCTATCTGGCCCCCATGCACTCCCACCACCACCCCCACCAGCTCAGCCCCATGACGGCCTCGTCCATGTCAGGCCACCCGCACCACCACATCAGCCAGTCGTCAGGCCACCACCACCATCACCACCACCACCAGGCCTACGGCGGCTCCGGCCTGGCCTTCAACTCCTCCGACTGCCTGGATTACAAAGAGCAGACTGCAGCCTCCTCGTGGAAGCTCAACTTTAACGCCACAGACTGCTTGGACTACAAAGACCAGGCCTCCTGGAGGTTCCAAGTCTTGTGATCAGGCTTCTTTTTTTTTTTCCTTTTTTTTTCCCTTTTTTTTTTTTTTGTCCTCCCTGCTCGCCTGCTCCCTCTTCTTCTACTTTTGTGTTCCCACATTAGCGTATTGCTTGTTTTTGTTAAAGACAAAAAGAGTTTATGAACCATAAGATGGAAGCAGGAACGATCTGGACTTGGTTTTTCCTCCCGCTTGCCCCTCTTTTAAAAAAACAAAACAAAAAAACAACAAAACAAAACACAAACAGTCCTCCAGTCCCCAGAAGTCTGCTGACAATGAAAATGGCTTTTTAAGACGCCCCTCCTCGGATGACCTTAAACTTTTTCAGTCCTTTCACCCAAACTGCTTTGACCACCAGCTCTCTGGATGGGAGGAATGCCCCCCCCCCCCCCCCCACAGCCCCCCACACCCCCAACAACCCCTCCTCCCCTCGGGTGCACTGACGGGACCGGCCTGCTGCCCTCTCATACCTCCGACCCAAACCTGTATAGTTTTTAATTTCACAAAAATTTGTTATTTTAGGACGACAGAGATTTTTAGTCAGCGACGCCGAGGAGCTGAAATATGTAAATATGTATTTGGGTCAGTTCCAGTGACCATGTTTAGTTGGTGGGGTTTTGTTTTTGTTTTTGTTTTTTTCCCCCAAATTTTAAATTGTTTATTACAACTTTGGGAGGGGGGGGGGGGTGTGAGAAAAAAAGGATTAAAAAAAAAAAACTGTATGTAAATCTTTCCAAATATTCCAAAGAAATCAAATTGGCCATAAAGTTCAGCTTTTATATACATTGTTTGTTTAAAAAAAAAATATATATGTTTGGGCAATTTGAAATGTCTTGGAAAATATAGATGAAGAAATATTCTGGGGATTCTCCATTTTGTTTTTTCCGGATGATATTATAATCGTAGCCTCCACATTCTGCAGCCAGACCTCCTCTTCCTCTCTCGGGCATTTGTCGTGATATTGGACATGTTTGAACCGCAGCACTTGGCTTGATTATTATCAAACCATTTAAAAAAAAAAAAAAAATCCTTTTTATTTTTTTTTTTGTTTTTTTATTAAATTTTTTGTTTTTGTTTTTTAATGGAGAGGAAATGTGGATTTATAGCTCCAAAATGACAGTGAGTTGTTGAATGTATCTTCAAGGCGACCACCCTTACATACTTGTTCATCCAATAAAGATCCGTTAAGTCCTAGTTATTTATTTACTTTTGTATTTGATTTTTTTTTAATTCTTTTGATTCCCAGCTGGGAGTCAAACTGTTTGTTTAATTTTAATTTTTGTTGTTGTTTTTTTTTTTCTCCCTAAAACATGCATGAACACCAGCAAATTACCAACTTAGAAAAGAGAGCTTGTTTTCTCTCGTTTGAACGAGTCACACTTTTATTTAAAAGCTTGTTGATTTAGTTTTTTTGGGTTTTTTTTTTGTGCCTCTAATTATAACCGGGCTAAATGCAAATGAGTGCATAATTAAAACAAGCCGTGTATTTCCTTTTTAGAGAGCAGTCGGGTTTAATCCTCTCTGTCTTGAACTGAAACACTAACATGTCTCACTGCTTCAGGGAGGCCGAGTGTCTCTTTAAACTGTCGGCGTTAAAAAAAAAAGGGGGGGGCCTAAATATTGAGCATTTGATCGAGGCGTCATTGAACGCAGCAGCGCTGTAATGGCGTGATAATTACTCTGCGCCCTCCGGTTGCTTTCTCCAAAATAACCTGCAGGAATTTCACCGCGGTAATTACGTAGGTGGGGCCAGGTTAGAGGGTCAGACCCGCGTGTGTGCGTGCGCGCGCGCGCGCGCGTGTGTGTGTAATGCGTTTATGCCTGCAAGCGCAGACGCATTACAGGAGAAGAGGGAGTTTAAAAAAAAAAAAAAAAAAAGCTGGCAAGGTTGTTGAGCGAGCATGTGAAGGCCGCAGCGAGGCAGGAACCGAACAGGTTCCAGACAAAAATAAACTTCATCAACCTCTTCTTTTTTTCGCCTTCTTTGTAATTGAGACGCAAACAAATGTGAATTAGCACTCAATCGAGGCTGCGCGTGCCTCTTGGTCTCCTTATTCTTGATCAAACGATTGTTTACTAAAAAAAAGAAAGAAAGAAATCCTAATGTTTGCAAAGATGAGTCCAACTATCCGAGAAGCAGGAACTGAATCGCACTGCTCCAAGAGAGCCCTGATAACTGATCAATTAGCTGATTATTTAATAATCCATTAAAGGCACCTTTTTAGATAAGTGGACCCCCCCCCCCCCCCCCTCCAAGTTGGGGTCGATAACCTCTGACGGTTCTTCTGATGATTCACAAAAGAAACATTGCCGCTTAGAACATCAATTAAAAAAAAATGCATTTTTAGGAGGTGGAAGCTTCTAGAGATATTTAAATTGGATCAGGCAAGGTGACGTCACTGTCACGGGACGTTTAAGGCGAAATAATTTATTTTCAAAGGCCTTTCGGGGCACGCGAGACGTGGAAAAAGCAGAGCGAATAGGCTCCGTGTTCTGAAATTAGGGTTTCTTGATTTGTGGTTCTCCAGCCTTCACACACACACACACACACACACACACACACACACACACACACACTCGCTGCAGCTGAACAAATATCTGCAGACATTAAACATGTTTGCGCCAAGTCAAGACGCGCAAACAGCGCAGCGAGTGTCCCCGAGCAGCGGCGGATTTGTCCGGATTTGCATCAAACAAACATTTACCAGCAAATCTTTCGGGATTTAAAAAAAAAAAAGAAGAAGGGGAAAAAAAAGCGAGCCACAGGTGGAAGCAGCGAGACTAAATCCGCGTTAGTGCTTTTACTCTTGAAGGGCTTCTTGTTGTTGTTGTTGTTGTTTTTCTTTAACGAGTGAAGCTGCAGCCAAACGTCAACAACACGCAGGAGGCGTTTGCAGATTTAAAATTTAAATTTAAAAAAATTACTACGTAAAAGTACAACAGGTAACAGCCTCAGCTTCCTGACTGAAACATGAAAATACACAGCCCCCCCCCCCCAACATGCAAATGATTTGTGTTTACATTTTAAAAAAAAGAAGAAGACTCCAGCATTCACGTGTTTTCTAACATCAAACGCGCTGTAAAAACATGACGTAACATCCATGGACACGCGCTGCTTCAGCCTCTTAGTTTAGGCTTCAACAAAACTCTTTGATGAATGAGACACAAATGAAACTTCAACATTTTCAAAGAAAAAAAAAAACGCATGACCAGGAAAAAAAGAAAAGAAAAGAAAAAAAGGATCCCACAGATTCTGTTCCATCTTTCCAGTAACTTCCTAGAGGCCTTTTACTGCGAAACACAAGTACTTTTAAAAGTTTATTGTACTTCGTTGCGGAGGAAAAAAACCAAAAGGGATCAACAGGTTTCTCACAAGCAAACGTGACTTCCGGCTGAGCGGAAATAATCGTCCAGCTTCTGGACGTGGTTCTAATTTCCCAGGTACAGAAACACAAATCCACTTGGTCTTGGAGCTCAAACTGGTTCCTCTTTCACTCTGTTGGACGTTTGCTGCTCGTCTCAAACGACGCGTCCAGAAGTTTTGCTGTGAACGAGCAAGGAATCCACAACTTTTTACTGCATCCAAAGACTTTTTTTTTCTTTTTTTTTTTTTAAATATCCTTTCAAGACTCTGACAATCGGAAAAAAAAAAAAAAGTGTCCTGCAAATTCAGCATCTTCTTGTCATGGAATCGATGCTCGTTCAGTGATCGGGGGGCCGTTTTAATGTTTCATCAGAGGTTTTTCAATTAAAAAAAGGGATATAAATCAATTGCGCGCGCGTGTGTGTGTGTGTGTGTGTTGAGGATTCGACTCTCGCTCAATCATAGCGTGCTAAACAGGCCGATCGATTGCACCGCCTGGCCTGTTGTCGCCTGTTGACCTTTTGGCCTCGCGCCTGCTCTGCTGAAGGTGTTTGAACTAAAAACTGTTGACATTTCCTTCACACTTGTCCAGGAAGTGAACTGGAACCGCGCCGGACCGTTTTTTTTTTTTTTTTTTTTTGCATGAGCGGCGGCTGCGATTTCTATCGAGGGGAAGATAAAGACGACAGACTGTATTTGATTTGAGCTGAGAGACTTTACAGGCCTCCAGACGTCAGAGTGTTTACCAGCGACTCAGGACCAGATGCTCCGATAGCAGGCCTGCATGCTGGGACGCCTCTCTTCCGTTTCCATGCAGGACAAAAAAAAAGAAAGAAAAACGGCCTGCGCTTGTCTTCTATTGGCTGACGACTGTCAGGCGTTGGCATCCCGCTGCGTTCATAGGCCGGTCTGAGTGAGAGGTGATAGGGAGGAGGATTATTTTCACCTGGGAGGTTAATCTGGGGTCAACTGTACGCTGACGCGGGTGTCGTCCAAGCTACCGTCTCGTCTCTCGGCTTTGTTTGTCTTGTTATCATCAGGTCCGGGCGCATGCGGCTGGTAGTTGGCAGCTTCTCCTGCAGTTACGAAACGTCTCCGCGCCTGACGTGTGTAGTTTTGTGGCTACACAATCTCAAAAGCCCAATTAAACCACCGCCAAACCTCTCGAATCTGTCATCGTAACTCTGAGGTGAAGGTACCAGGGGTCCCGTGAGGGGGGACAGAGGACGACGGTGAGGATGGCGTTCACCTGGGCAGCTTCTGTCTTTCATCTACTCGCTGCTGTCCTGATTCCTGGACTTTAAGGGAATTTCTGGATGGGAAAATGAGACAAGCTTGGGAAAACAATTTTGCGGATCACCCTGGTAAAAGCTTGTCATCGTCAAGCTTCAGTCTCAGTCTTTTACCACTCATTTGTCCCCACACGTAAATGCTATTCATCACGCGTTACAATGGTCTGAGGATTTTTACAAACATGTAACTGATGAAAAGTTTTAAAAACTAAAAAGAAACGGGAATGAGTCTCAAAACTCAGTCATAATTTAGCATCGCTGAGCGTCTTGGTCCATTTTCGAAAGGGCGTTAAGGACATTCACGTTTGCAAATTTGCCAGTTTCATTGCTTTTTATAGAAATATGCTGTCTCAAAAGTCTAATGAGGTTGTCGCTGATGTTAAACGTCATCGTGCCCAATTAGAGCGTAGCGTAGCGTAGTTGAAGTCACTCATCCAGGGTCTAGCGTGTAAGCGTAACGTTAGCTTTGTACTTCTAGCGTTTGTATTTACGCTTCAAAAGTCATACGAGAGATGTTTATAACGATTATCTTGTGAGATAAAACATGCAAAATACATTGAATACATTTTTGTTTGCCACAGAGCAAGAAATCAAAATCCCCCCCCCCAAAAAAACCAAACCTTCTGGCTTTTCTTCAAGGGAACCCGTGGACATGCTAACATCCAGGTTAGCCTGCAGCAACCCTCCCTGCGGTACCCTACCGGACCCTCCAACCTCACAGCTCCACCTCAAGTGCCACACACACGTTGAAGTGAACAAGTTGTCTGACTGGATGTTGGAGTTTTCACCCAGCAGGGGAAATATTTGAAAAGTAATGGATCTCTTGTGCAGAATTAGCATTGCTGCTCATGCTAGCAGCTAAGTGATGTAGCCAATTCAATATTTAGAACATTGCACACACACACACACACAAAAAAACAAAATCTCACTTTTAGCCAAAGCAGAACCCGTTTCTCCTCAACTGTATAAGGTGCTTTCATGAGTAACAAGACAAACTGAAGCAGTGAGCGTTAGCTTGAGCCATTTTTATCAACTAAGAATCATCCCTCGAAGTCCGTTAGCCGTTTCACTCAAATGCTGTTTGTTGCCTTGTGTTACCTTCATTCTAGACAAAGATTCAAAATGCCAGAATGAGAGCACATTCCACTTTTTTTTCTTTATTTACAGACTGATTAGCGACTCGGAAAGAATACAGTTGAAAATTTAATACAAAAAAAATAAAAATAAAAAATCGACCTTTCACATATGATTGCAGATAAACACAAGCTGTCAAACCCCGGTCACGAGTTTAACCTGCACGTTACCACCGGTCAGCGCTACAAGCAGAAGAAGAAGAGCTGCCCAAACGTCTCAAGAGAGGAATCTCTCACTAAACCTGCAACCCAGCCAAGCCACAGACTGCACACGAAGATGGACGGCAAGTCTCATCTGCACGAAAGTGAAGCTCTTATGTCCTGGTTGGCTGCCATGCTGTGCTGGTGACCTCATTGCGGCGGTGTCAAGGTCAAGCCGAGTCATGAAGCCACAGCAGAAAACTTTACTACCTCGTAGTTTGAAGGAGGCGATCACAGTTGATGGAAAACTGGTGTCACATTAACTCCCAGCTGTCCTATCAACGATCCTCCTGATGAAAGCTTGGACGTATCGGTGTGAACACAACACGCCAAAATGAGAGAAAACCCAGCCCCTGAACTAACATGGAGGACGCCATGTCACCAACCATCAGAGGAGCAGACGAGACCGACTGGGGAACGCCGATGTTCGTCCATCGTCACAGTCAAAGGGGCACAGTTTCAATTCAGTATAAAAACAGAGCATCGGTAAATTAAGACTTCTCAACCCCCCGGCCCCCCTTCAAGTGTGACCTCACATGCTTTTACCTGTCTTCCTCATGACTTGCTCACTTCCTCCTTCCAGTCCTGGTAAACTGGGATACAGAGAGAAGGCATTTGGAAGTGCTCGTATTATCTCATCTGGAAAGGATGCAGCAGACCCTCGTTCCAAGTCACGACTCGTCGCCTGCTGCAGGGGAAGCTTAATGGAGACTTGTTGGCCTTCAGGCTCTGGCGTTTCCCTTTGAGGGGGTTTTCAGCGAGTGTCAACAGACGGCTGTCAGACGCGTTGGCAACGTTTCCTCCTTCCCTCACTTTGTTAATCAACTAATTTCTGTCAGAGAAGCAGACCGGCCAAGGGAATATGGAGATTAATACAAAAGCGAGACGTGACCTTTGACCTTGCAAAGAAAATCACAGCTATTCGCCTCTGAAAGGATAAGAAACCTCAGAAATCTGAGAAGTTTTGGTGCACATTTTTGGCTCGACGTCAACTGGCAACCGAGTTTGATGAAAATCGGCCCCTCGATCAGTTTAAGGTGCCGTTCTAAAGGAATCCTTATAGAATCTTGCAGTGATGGTCTTGAAGAAGTGCTAAAACTCTACATCAAAACTACTTTGCAGGAAATAGTTTTAAAGAGGACCACAAATATCTTAAATGTAGTCGCCGCGAGGGTCCAAGTGTCACGCTCCCGCTACTTTCCCACGTAAAAATGAAATCGTTTTGTCTCTTAGAAGTTTGAACGTCATATTTATGGATCTGGTCTGTCAGTGAAACAAACCTCTGATTTCACCACCACCACCACCACCACCCCGAGGGGACGCTCGCTCGCTCCCTCTCTCTCTCTCTCTCTCCAATCAGCGCCATCATTAGATGTGATGAGGCCTTCGCAGAAACGCCACACAGCTGTTGCACAAAAGAGTAGGGAAAAAAAAAAAATTGAAACCACCCCCCCCCCCAAAAAAAAAACCTGGATAATAGCGAGAGCTGGAGGCTTGATTCATTTCCAAATGTTAACAAGGCCGTTGCACAGCTCCAGCACGCCGCGCAGTGTGTTAATACCACTAATAAGCCTATCTCTGCGAGTCATCTCGGATGGCAGAGATTGTGTGTTCTAACAAAGCTGCTGGCCACATTTTAAATGAAGCATCACTATTTATGATTTTACAAAGCTGACATAATTGCTTAAAGGGTAACTGAGGAGAGCGCACTTTGTTTTCAGGATCATGAAAGAGGAGATTTTCACTGTTTGCATGTCAAAAAGGCTCCTGTGTAGGACATCCCGGAGATGATGGGAGGAACTCGCGCTCGCCTGTTAAGCAATTTTGCAGCTTTTATTGGAGCTGTCATGTCACACAATCAGCAGATAATGCAGCCTTGGTTTGTAAATTATGAACGTGTCAAGAGATGCACTAAAGGCAACGACAGATGCCACTTATCTCCTGCCGCCTGTGCAGTGTGACTGTATCATCAGAAGGGAAATATAACATTTTGATGTTTACATAAGAGAAGTATTAGTATCAGTCACAAATGTAATTCCTTTCACCCATCCCTCTCGTAGGGGATTGACTCCCCAAAAAACATACAATGATTTTTTTTTTTAAAGCTGACAAAACAAACAAACACAAAAAAAAGAGCAGAAAAGCATCCTCGCTGATCTTCTGTCCATTTCCAACATCGCTTCTTGTATATTTTTTGGTGGAAATCCTCTTAGAATGCAAAGTAAATAGATTACGATACAGTGAGGGATTAGGGCTCGCACGGCGCTGTCAGATTAGTCGGTGAGCGCAGCGCGTCGACAGCTCTGACACGACTATGGCTGCTGTTCAGGAAAGGGG
Organism: Aulostomus chinensis; assembly: GCF_037954235.1. Taxonomy (NCBI): domain Eukaryota; kingdom Metazoa; phylum Chordata; class Actinopteri; order Syngnathiformes; family Aulostomidae; genus Aulostomus; species Aulostomus chinensis. Next base: position 4,163,294 of record NC_141335.1, read on the forward strand.
CTCCGCGCGATGCTTTAAAGTCGCTGGTTGGCTCCTATTCATGAATAAAACTTTGGCCCGTAATCTCGGCCAACACACACATCTACACATCGTATACATACACACACACACACACACACACACACACACAGGAAGCCTGGAACACTCAATATCAGTGGTGATGGAAATATAATAGAAGTCTTTATTTTTGCGGGCTGATTAATGGGAGGGTTTGAAACATGTGCTGTGCTGTGCTGTGCTTTAAGGCTGTTTTCTGTTAAAGGTTCCTTTGCTTTCAGTAAGACAGAAAAGATCCTGAGTTCACGTCCAACAAGGCATTGAGGGTTTTTATTTGGGTGTTCAACAGACGTTCTTTGGTCTGAAATGAAGTCTCTCCTGGTTTAGCACACACTGACGTACGATTCCACATCCGTCAGACGCGCCAACGGTCCCGCACGATGATGAGAATCTGGGTAACGGCGTAGCTGAGCGTGTGGAAAAAGACAGTCTTTTTCAAACCGTTCCTAAATGCACCACCTGAAGCGTTCCGGGGTCGTCGTCACCCTGTAAACACACAGAAACACGAGGAGTTACTGTGGTTAAAATACTGTGTTTTCTAGTTTATAGATCAACGTTTTGCCTCTCCTCCATCACACAGCAGTTCCTGAAAGTCTATAGAATGCAATATAAACTCCTACAGAACACTCAGCTGTAGTGTCATTGATCTGCTCTGGAGATCCGTCGTGGAACGCCTCAAAATTTGCCCGTTGATGAGTTGGAGAACAAAGCAGAATGTGGCTCAGCTTCGTTCGTCTGTTTCAGCTCTGATTTCTTTCTGTAAGCATGTCAACATTTATTCTGCTTCCAGTTCCACTGATCAGTTTGACATCGTGTGAACTACAGCTGTAACAATCAAGTAATCGATCAATACAGCATCAGAAAATGAATCATTATTGATCGTTTCAGTCTTTTGTTTTCAAACATTTGCTGTTTCCAGACTCAGGAATATAAGATTTGCAGCTTTTTTTCATCATTTAAGGTCATGTTTTTTTGGTCTTGGGGCTGTTGGAAGGACAGAAGAAGCATTTTAGGCTCTGGGAAAATGTGACGAGCGTTTCAAAATCGTCCTTGACATTTTATGAACCAAACGATTCACTCATTGATTGTGAGAATCATCGGTAGATGAAGACCAAAAATAAACCACGATTGAGGAGATTTCCTCCTCGGGTATTGAACGACGAGGCATCTCTCCACACGGCAGAGGAATGGAAACTGGTTTGGATGATAAAAGTTTGAATTCTGAGTGACTTCAGCAGAAGCGCAGTTTTAATTAGTGGCCGTGAACTTGATTCTAGACTTCCTCAGCTGAGGCTCTGTGCAGCCTCGTCAATTCTGCCAACACAAATGAGAGTAAAAATCAATTTCCAGTCAATTAACTTACATTCCTGCCATCTCTGACACCTTCGCTGCTCCCTGCAGAACCAAATGAACAAGACAGATGATGTTGGATGTTCCTGTAAACCAGCCGTGACACTTTAAACAAGTACAACAACCCCACATTATCCATGCATAATCGCACACGACAGCCCCGCAGCACATAAACACACACCGGAATGCCTGAGCAAGTTACATGCTCACTCAGTAGGTCGGACACGTCGCCGCGTCTGGGTTTAAACGAATGTAAACTGTTGTCACTCATGGCGATCTATCTCGCTCTGAGCCCTGCGTTAATAAGGTTATGATTGACATTAAAACCCCTGCGCGCCTTATACACATATTTAAAACGGTGATGCAAATTCCCTCCAATAGCCTACAGTCCGGATTATCAAATGACAGAGCGATTTGGTAGCAAGACAATTGCTAATCACCCGAAAAATGGAATTATTAAAATGGATAGAGCAGGAGGGAGGAGAGGGAGAGGAGAAGAAGTGGGGATGGTTTCTTAATGGCTGCTTCTGCTAAATGACCAGTTAGTCATCGCAGACATCTGAGACTGGGAGAGAAGCGCACTCAGGCTACATTTAGAGAACACAACAGTCTGAATGTCACCGGAGAATTGTTGCAGGGCTTAACGTGTGGCCCTGGAACCAGCACGACGAGCCGTGAATCCATATAATGGACTGACTGGCTCTACCGGGGGGAGCGGCAGGGACGTCGCCATCCATAATACACCGAGCAGGTCGGTTATGGAGGTGTATTTTCAGATTGTGATTACAAAGACGAGGCAGTAAAATGCAGTGGCGTTGGCTTGGTGTTACTAGGTCACGTGACCCGGAATAAAACAACAACAACAAAACTAATCGGTTAATTTTGCACCAACAGAATGCCATGAACTGCAATGGAAAGAGGTCAGAGGCCCTTGGTCACATGACATGGAAGAAAAAAAATCAATACATACAAAATTTTGCATTCTATGTTTGAATAAAATATAGGAGGCCATAAACTGTAATAACAAGATGTGTGCTTCATTTGCCCAGAATGAAACTTCTATCTGGAACGGATTTGGAGTCTCTTGGTCACAAGAACGGGAACCTACAAAATATATAAAAATACACCGTCCGTCTCATTAAAATATATAAATTATAGACGGCAGAAATTTTATTTACATATTCATATAAAATATAGGAGGCAGTAAAACGCAATAAAAGGGTTGTGTCCTATCGCTGAAACGCAGTACTAATATTTTGTATTGATTTTGTGATAGTGATCTCACACACACACACACACACACACACACACACACCTGCTTGCAGCAGTGTCCTGAGAATGTCTGGGTTCACCACCACATGGAGGTTCTGGGCCTGTGGTCTCCTCCCCTCCCTGGCTCTTCCATCACTACAAAAAGAAAAAAACAGAACTCAGCATCACTTGGGGGTAGCGTGTTTCAGTCACGTATGAAGCTCCATCCATGACATACACACGCTTCCTCCAACTTGTCATCCTCCACCCCTTCATTCCACCCATCCCTCTCATCATCTCTCCATCCAGGACTTCTCTAGATCTGCTACTCCTCACTCACGTACGAGCTTGAGCTTTGTTAGCTGCTCCTGTTTTGGTCCATCCTGCAGGAGGGGGAGGTTTTTATTTCATTTTTGAGGGCTATGGTTCATGTAAATACATGGGCAAACATCAATGTTTCACATTCGGATTATTTTCATGTATGTTTTTCCCACACCTTTAATTCATGACACCTTTTTCTTTTTTCTTTTGTTTTAACAGGACCCGTTCCTGTTCACAGATTCCGATCATAAACATCCATTGCACGTGTGAAACTAAAATGAAAGTGTCTCCTAAACATCAGATGCTTCCCTGCTGCCTAATGTTGACCTCGGCCTTGCTAAGCCTCCGCTGTCATTACTCCACTGACGGAGGAGCTTGAGAGACGCCAGCGGCCATCAAAGGAACTCTGGGATGCTTCCCAGATTCCCATCTCGTTCTCCCTCTTTTCCACGCGCAGAGTCGGATTTTGGGGATGCGGGTTATCGTTGCAGAGCCCCCAAACTGCTATTGTGCTCGCCTCCCTCTCTTTCTCTGCTCTTTTCTCAGCGAGCCAAGCGGGAGAACGCCCGCGCTATAATGCCTCCCCTACTCCATCTCAGCTAAGCTGTCATTGGCTTCACATGAGAAACAATGAAACTTCATCTGAGACCAGATTACAAAGGGAGGGGGTTCAACATATAAAATTGTTCTAAAGGAGGGGGGAAACTGTGCAATAAAACAGCAAAGGCTTTTGTCTCTTTCTCTCTGTGGCCATTATCTTTAGGGAGGTTTGGGGATCTGCTTTCTTAGCCTCTGTCAGCAGGGGAAGACCTGGGGTAGTACAACCCAGCTTTTGGCTGCCAAATTGCCCTAACCCTCTTTACCACTCTTTTTCCTCCTCTCGCTCCTTTTACTGTTTTTAAAAAGAGCTTAGGACAGAGCATCTCTCCGTCTCTTCCCCCCTCTCTCTCTCTCTCTCTCTCTCTCGCTCTCTCTCTCTCGCTCTCTCACTGGACCCAGCTTGTTTAAATTGGCCGATAGGAAGGGATTTGGGATGGATGGAGGGGGCTTAGAGGAACGCAGAGTGGCGGGCTGGAGGTGGAGGGGGCGGGGGTGCGGAGAGTCATCAGTGTTACAGTCAAACAGCCATGAAAAGCCTATGAGGATGAAAAGAACAAGAGCGCCTTTTTATCTAATGCACACAAATCCCATATAAATACTCCAATATGTTAGTTGGGGTATGACAAGGAATGCCTCTCCATCACCCCCTCCCTTCCTCCCTCCCTCCCTTCCTCCCTCCATCCCACAATAATAGAGCTGTGGATGGCTATATTTGTATCTATCTGTTTGTGTGAGAGAGGGATGCTTTCAGTGTGTCTTTAGTCACACTCTCTCAACACGTCGTTCTCCTAGACCAGTGTATTAAACAATCACTCTGAAACAGTGAGTTGTGTCATGGCTCCGGAGACCAAACCGTGGTGAAAATGGACTCTGTTTGGGGTTTTAAACGTGGCTAAACAGCTCTGGGTTCAGCTCCGGGATCGCTCGAAATGTAAAGACCCGGAACTGATGTGGCTTTGACATTTGAAATGTCACTGGGAGAGAAGGTTTATTCTGCGGCTGGGTCATTTGGACACTGATGCTCTCATGCAAATCATATAGAGACAATGGTGGATCGCTGAGGGTGGGGACATGCACGACTCAAGTCCACACACTAAATGAGTCAGGGGGCTTGATTCATATAGGATGAATTAAATATATTGTTTCTATCAATAACAAAACCACCAAAAGTAGAAAAATGTGTATATTTGTATTGAAGCATGAAAGGAGTGTCATTACTCGGTAAGATCTTTGACACATGGCGTAAAGGATCAGGGGCCAGCGAGACAACATGGTCACGGAGAGGTACACCAACATTCAACGATGAAACACACACGCGCAACTCACTGCGTTGTGGGAGTGTTTGGGTACGACGATCCTGTTGTTCTCTGGTTCCTGTCCGACTGTCTGTCCCCCGGGGTGGAACCACACACGCCGTTTCGGCCCCTCAGTGGATCTACGCACACACAGACACACAAACGATGCCCAAGGACTTCAAATTAATGAAAAACAGGACGCGTGCTCTGCTGGATGCGTTGCTCTGTTGCGGTTTGAGAGAACCTGAGTGACAGTGGAGCACTTCCACATTCATCAGATTTGCAGTCATGAGATCTCAGGCCCGGTTCAGACCCAGCATTAGGGTGCGTCCCGAGTGACCCGATCACACGTCTCCAACTACAGAGGCAAACATATCGAGATCTGATCACCGGGGCCACCTTTGGAGGTGGTCTGGCCCACATGTGGCCACATTGTTCTGGCAGTGTGAATGTGTATGAAATGCTTCCTGCGCCACATTGCAGAACCGCCTCACCTGCCCTGGTTTAAGAGGAAAAGAACACATGGATACGTATGCAGACGGTGTTTCACGATGTCCGATCACCTGAAAAGAGCATAGAGCTGCAGAACAAGTGCATCGAACATCTTGGGTGGTTTGGTTTGTCAGTAACACACTGAGAAACAGACCCAGCCTGCACCCTCTCTTTTTCTCCGGCTCTTAATTTCGGACTTTTTAAACACAGGTTAAGTGTTTCTGCACCTCCGGCTCTCTTGTTCAGAGTCAATCCAGCAGCCTCTCCTTCTTACTCTGCATTCAAATAAACCAGACAGCTCATCCAGAACGAGAGCGTTATTCCTGAAATAGATGTGAAATGGATGAATGTGTCAGTCAAAACAACACACAGGAAAAAAACACACATGTACACTCTGGGGGGGGGGGGTCTCTGCACAATTTGAGGGGCATACCCGCTCGTGTCACTTGCTCAGAGCTGTCCAGGTCAGAGTGAATAACGATCGCAACTCCATGTTCTGGTCCTCTCCTCAGCACTCACACATCTACTGGATTTCAATGGAACCATTTGATCTTAATCACCCCTGGAGTGAAACTGCCTGGTGAGACAGGAAACCAACCAGCTGAGGAGCCGGAGTGAAAACAGCTGATCTAGTCCCTCATCACCCTGGATTATTACATTTCACTTCAAGAAAACTGTAGAAAGGAGTTCATTTCCAGTGGAAAGAAGAGACACTGATATCAAGAGCGTATCTGATGCTATTGTTGGGATGATTTCTCAGTTCCAGATAGCGACGCACCAACATCAGTCCTGGACTTGGAACGAGATCGGGCAGAGATGCTGCATTTCTATGCATATCTTCCATTTATGTGCATCTTTTGTAAAGCCAGATGAACAGCGATTCTGCTTTCCCTGTACACACACACACACACACACACACACACACACACACACACACACACACACACACACAAGCCACACACAATAGAGAACTCACATTTCAGCTTAGAAGTGGCGCCTTTTTATAACAGCATCAGAAATCGCTTATAGCTGTCTGGCTGACAAGTGTTTTGATTTGGATAGATACGGCATTGTGAGAGGCAGAGTAGCGAACAAGTGGGAGGGAAGGCTTCTTTCTCTTTCTCGCTACCGTATCTCTTTTCTTTTGAGTATCATTTTGCCAAGAGGAGAAGCCAAGTTGGTTGCCTGATCGTTGCGTCTCCCCCTCACAAATGCTGATGTGACTGCTGGGCCTTTCAATGGGCACAGAGACAAGAGCTTTATCTGAAGATCCACTTCCCCACATCTCTCTCCCTCTCCCTCTCTCTCCTTTCTTGGTCGTTGTGGTAAAAGCCTGTTAGCTCTGGTGTGTCTTGAAGGAAACGTTTGTTTCTGCTCCTCTCTCAGTTCTGTTGGTTGCTTTTCACGCAACCTCCATCACTGTTTGACTTCTTGTCTGATTTTAAAAGCTTGACTGGCATAACAAGGTGTCAAAACTGCGTGAAATCAGCAAAACCTACACTTTCATATGTAAACCAGTTTCAACAAAAACCCCAAGACCAAGTATTCACGCACTGTACTACCTGCTGCCAATAAATGTAATAGAGCAGAGGTTATTGTGAGGCTTTGTTGGGTAAACAAAGCAGAACATGCAGCGAAAAACCTGAATAAATGAATACGGATGTTACACCGCGACCCCGTGGAACACGTATGTGGGATTCTGGAAATATCTTTGTGTTTAAAATGGACTGGGGGCCTGCCATGGTGATGGTGTGTTCAAGGTTTCTGACAGACAATAAAAACAAATCCAGGAAATCCAGTTTAAGAAACACTGCAGACCAGCTCACTCACATCATGAACAACTGCAAATTGCAGAATCACGAGGAGGTGTTTAACAGTTAACTTTGATGGAATGGCTTGGTGGGGGAGCTTCAACTTCTTACTAGCAGGCGTGAACATATTCAACATTAGCTTTAACCCCTGAGCTCCTGCCACCTGTTTGGGAAATTATTCGCTTATTCGCAGTCCGCCTCACCCCCAGACAAGGACATAGATACCCTTCTCTCCTCTGCTCAGATGGCTGCTAGTTAGCTTGGCACAATGAATGGTAATGGATGGGCAGGTTAGCATACCTCCATCCCTAAATACATCAGGATCAGGGTCTTGGTTTGTTTAGACAACAGCCATGAGTAGAAGCAGCAGTTCTTGTTATCGTTGTCAACAAATTTTTTTTTTTCCCATTTGTTTGCTGAAGTCACAATGGAACTTTCGAGAAGCCTGTCTAACACAAACTAACTAGGATGCTTCATAATTCCCTGTTTAACAGCCGATCTCTCCAAATGTTCCCATCCATCGGGACACAGTTTTGAAGTGTCTTCCAGGTCACATGACACACCCAGGTGCACATATACATGTGCATTATTCAGACAACACAGATGACTCCAGGGGTCGTTCTGTATGGTGTGACTATTAGCTCAAGCAAATTTCTGTCTCTTGATTGTTTAAACAGAAAAAAGTTTGAGTCTGGGCTGATGCCCAGAGCTGCTGCACCAAGGGAACTTAAGAAAATCATGTGAGTGGTGACACAAGCGGCTTTTTCCTTGATGATTTGACTAAACATAGCAGTAAACGTGATTCCTGTGAGCAAAGAGTTCAGGCATCCCTGTCCTCAGAACAGTCAGGGGCTTCTCCGATCAAGATGAGCTGACGTCAGGAGAGACACGAGCTGAAATAGGCTGCACCAGAAAGGCTGAAATGAGCCACTGCATAAATGAGGTTTATTTCCAACTGTGAATCACACGAGTCTTCTTGAGATCAAGAAGAATACGTGATGTTTAATTACACCCGCTGCTGCCTCGGTACCTGCTTCATAGTCATAGAGATGAACCCGAGACCATCTGGAGATGTAACCAACCTTTGTGAGTGAGTTTCTGATTCCTGAGTACTCAGTAATTATTACTGGATTATTACACGAGTATATGGATTATTACATGACTACCCAGTAGCCATGACTAGCTCATAAGTAACATGAGTAGTGTGGGAGTGTGTCTTCCACAGATGTGATGGTATCATCTGTTCAATTACAAAGATAAACACTTGCTTGAACACTCAGAAATGACTGTGGTAATGTTATGCACACCCACACACACACACACACACACACACACACACGCACACGCACACGCAAGCAGGCACCAGGTGAATACAACACCAGCCACACACAGGTGGTAATGAATGCCATCTGTATCAGACAACTAGCTGGTCTTGTGCTCTTCAGCACGTCTGTAAGAATGTGGGCCAATCATCTAACTCCTTGTGTCCTAAATTCGTTTTGTTTGCTTTAAAATGGTAAATATAACTTTGTGTACATGTGTTGACAGGTTTGAACACGCGTGAGATGGAGCGAGCCGGAGCTGAGACTCCGGGAGTGTAAAGACATGTTTGTGTAAAGTGAGACAACCAGAAGCCAGTCGCTGATTATTTATGACCCATCTTCCCTGTCTGAACGTTCTCTCTCTCTCACACACACACACGCACACACACAGTGTGTTAAAGCTCTTACACACTCCCAGTTAAACCAGCCACCAAACTCAACTCCCACTTCGCCTTGATCTGAACTGATGTACTGTTGCTGTGAAATAATGGAACCCCTGATTCTGAAGTTATACTTCTACCCCCTCACTGCTGTAGTATGTGCAGTGCTGGAAGCTTCCTGCTGGTGCTCTGTTTATGCTGCTGATAATCTTGCACTACCAAGCACACATTTGTAGAAATGGTGTATTGGTGATATCATGTGTATTTCGCGTGTTTATTTCTCCAATGTCTATCGTGCCGTGAATTTTATGCACCTTTTTCATGTCACTGGCACATTCTAATTAAACACAGCAATAAAGAGCTTCAACTTAACGCTCTAATGGCTAAAGTTCACGTGTTAGGGAACATTTTCTGGGTGCTTTTCCACCATTTTATTAATTAGATTTTTATCTTTCAGCACTCTCTCCACTTGCACAAATCCTTTATTTTTTCATGTTTCCATTGCTGCCATTAGATATTCCTTGATTTAATATCATTTCTTTCCTTGTTTATTCTTTCCAATCATCATCTTCAATTTCGCTCTTTCTTCCGGTCCTAACCCTTCCCTGCCTTTTCTTCCTTTCTTACTCTGCTGTAATCCCTCTCTACCTCTCTCTCTCTCTCCTCTGTCCCTTACCTTCCCTCCTTCTCTGCAGTGCTGTTGTCCAAGGATAGGACATGCTGCAGGTGATGGAGGTAAATCATCGAGGACATAATTAAGAGGCTTACGAGGAGGAGTGTGCGTGTTACGCATCACATTAGGAAAAACAGAAACTGCATTCGAACTGGCCTCACCGTTACCCAAACCCTCATTTTCATTCACCGACAAGCACGCAGACATTCGGCCGTAGGTGTTTGACCTTATACGGTGGAGTTAAATACCTCTTGCGCCTCATTTGGTTGTCTGTGAGAAGACACACACACACATTCACGCACACACACACAATCATAGCCTTGTGGTGTGTTTTAACACTAATGAAGGACTCATCAGACATGTTCATCTAGTTCCCTCACAAATTTGAATGTTTTCTGTTCACCCGTTGGCCATAGGAGCCTCTGTGAGGAATTGTGTGTGTGTGTGTGTGTGTGTGTGTGTGTGTGTGTGTGTGTGTGTGTGTGTGTGTGTGTGTGTGTGTGTGTGTGTGTGTAATCAGGAACTCAGCTTGATCCCCTCTGGTATGTGCTCTCGGGAGTGTTTGTCAAAGAACAGCAACAGAGGCTGAAGTAATGACAAAAAAGGGTTTTTGCTGGTTTTCTTCTCTTTACTGGTTCCTCAGAAACACTTTGCTGCCTTAATGTTTTTTTGTTGTTGTTGTTTTTTGTTTTTTTATTAATCTGAAGTTTAACACTTTGTTTTAAGAATCCAATTTGGGGAGAAAAACCTTCAACCATCAGAAACCTTAAAGTGATACTTCATGCTAAAAGTATGGTTTGACTTTCAAGGACTAACAGTTCGGTGTCTTTATCGAATTTGGAGACCTTTTTCTGCTCTTGAAGTTGCGGTGACCAAAAGTCAGAAAACACCCGTCACATGTTGGCTGTGTTAACTGTCAGGCGAATTTGAAGCAAACTGTGTCCATGTCATAATAAGTTGGTTTGTTTCCAACCAAGGGTTCATGTCAAGGTTGATATCTCTTCGTAAACGCGTCTTTTTCACTTTTAAAAGCGTGCAACTTCTTTTAAAGTCTCATTGTCTTTTTTTTTCTTTTTTTTTTTTAAAGAAGGTTACATGAGTTGGTAATTTTTACGCTGTCAAACATGATCTGATGTAATTCTGCTTCTGAGATGAGAAGCCTGAGAAAATACCTTGGTGTTAGATGTGAGGACGGGTGTTTGGGAGTGGGTGAGTTCCTGAGGTTATCGAGCGTCCACCTTCCGCTTCAGATGTGAGGAGAAATAACGAGTCACATTTGGCGTCTTTCTGGTCAGTCATTATGATTATTTTCCTACCTTCGCCTGCGACGGCCTGAGCCTCCATTTCATTTGCTTTCCTCTTGGCCACGTCCGCTAGCACCACCTCGCCCTTATCGCTGGCAACATAATGGAGGTCCTTTGAAGGTAATGCAAGAAAGAAAGAAATGCAAACGTTAATCTAAAATGAATCTAGGCTCCGATGACAATAGGATTTTTTTTTTCTTTTTTGGAGGGGTGGGGGTGATGTTTTGGCAGGAGACGGAAGAAACAGATGAAATGACAGAAAAAAAAAATGAGCCGTTTGAAGCCCAACATCAGAAAGAGCACCGGTTGGATGAAATGTCGGTTCCTCAAAAAAACTTTGAAATCAGCTTGCTAGAGCGCCCCCACCCCCACCTCTCCGGTTTTGAACCGGGGGGGATGTTATCTGTCACATTTCAAAAGTGGGAGAGGAGGCGAGGGACTGTTCATCTTTCAGAAACGCTGGTATTCTCTCTTTAAACAGAACCATATCCAGCCGAGCACATTACTATATCAGCCTGTGACAATATTGGAAACAGTGTGTATCCTCTGTATCTCTCTGCTTGAGTCTCACACAGCCATAAAGACAGTTAACGTTGCTAAATGATATCTGCAGGAGGCTGATTTCAAGCTGCAATTCTACTCTTTAAAAAAAAAAAAAAACTAAAAAAACTAAACACTGCATCAGACGGCTCTTCCTGTTTTAAAACCCCCCGAGCAGCACCTGAGGTCAATTCATCTTCTAATACAACAGTCAAACACGACAAATCAATTCTGAAACTGTAGTTCACAGTAAATCAGGATGCTCGAAATGAAGGACGCTGAAGTTAAGCATGCATAGTCAGGAACACTTGATTCTGGAGAGTCCAGTTGAGTGACAGCATTATCTCATCATGCAAAGCAGGAACAAAACAGAGAGACAGCAAGAGTAGAGTGAAACCACACTGTCATACTTAGGCTTTATGGTGAAACCACACTATCATAATTAGGCTTTATGGTGAAACCACACTGTCATACTTAGGCTTTATGGTGAAACCACACTATCATACTTAGGCTTTATGGTGAAACCACACTGTCATACTTAGGCTTTATGGTGAAACCACACTATCATACTTAGGCTTTATGGTGAAACCACACTATCATACTTAGGCTTTATGGTGAAACCACACTGTCATACTTAGGCTTTATGGTGAAACCACACTATCATACTTAGGCTTTATGGTGAAACCACACTATCATACTTAGGCTTTATGGTGAAACCACACTATCATACTTAGGCTTTATGGTGAAACCACACTATCATACTTAGGCTTTATGGTGAAACCACACTGTCATACTTAGGCTTTATGGTGAAACCACACTATCATACTTAGGCTTTATGGTGAAACCACACTGTCATACTTAGGCTTTATGGTGAAACCACACTGTCATAATTAGGCTTTATGGTGAAACCACACTGTCATACTTAGGCTTTATGGTGAAACCACACTATCATACTTAGGCTTTATGGTGAAACCACACTATCATACTTAGGCTTTATGGTGAAACCACACTGTCATACTTAGGCTTTATGGTGAAACCACACTATCATACTTAGGCTTTATGGTGAAACCACACTGTCATACTTAGGCTTTATGGTGAAACCACACTATCATAATTAGGCTTTATGGTGAAACCACACTATCATAATTAGGCTTTATGGTGAAACCACACTGTCATACTTAGGCTTTATGGTGAAACCACACTGTCATAATTAGGCTTTATGGTGAAACCACACTATCATAATTAGGCTTTATGGTGAAACCACACTGTCATACTTAGGCTTTATGGTGAAACCACACTATCATACTTAGGCTTTATGGTGAAACCACACTATCATACTTAGGCTTTATGGTGAAACCACACTGTCATACTTAGGCTTTATGGTGAAACCACACTATCATACTTAGGCTTTATGGTGAAACCACACTGTCATACTTAGGCTTTATGGTGAAACCACACTATCATAATTAGGCTTTATGGTGAAACCACACTGTCATACTTAGGCTTTATGGTGAAACCACACTGTCATACTTAGGCTTTATGGTGAAACCACACTGTCATACTTAGGCTTTATGGTGAAACCACACTATCATACTTAGGCTTTATGGTGAAACCACACTGTCATAATTAGGCTTCATGGTGAAACCACACTATCATACTTAGGCTTTATGGTGAAACCACACTGTCATACTTAGGCTTTATGGTGAAACCACACTGTCATACTTAGGCTTTATGGTGAAACCACACTATCATACTTAGGCTTTATGGTGAAACCACACTATCATACTTAGGCTTTATGGTAAAACCACACTATCATACTTAGGCTTTATGGTAAAACCACACTATCATAATTAGGCTTTATGGTGAAACCACACTGTCATACTTAGGCTTTATGGTGAAACCACACTGTCATAATTAGGCTTTATGGTGAAACCACACTGTCATACTTAGGCTTTATGGTGAAACCACACTATCATACTTAGGCTTTATGGTGAAACCACACTATCATACTTAGGCTTTATGGTGAAACCACACTGTCATACTTAGGCTTTATGGTGAAACCACACTATCATACTTAGGCTTTATGGTGAAACCACACTGTCATACTTAGGCTTTATGGTGAAACCACACTATCATAATTAGGCTTTATGGTGAAACCACACTATCATAATTAGGCTTTATGGTGAAACCACACTGTCATACTTAGGCTTTATGGTGAAACCACACTGTCATAATTAGGCTTTATGGTGAAACCACACTATCATAATTAGGCTTTATGGTGAAACCACACTGTCATACTTAGGCTTTATGGTGAAACCACACTATCATACTTAGGCTTTATGGTGAAACCACACTATCATACTTAGGCTTTATGGTGAAACCACACTGTCATACTTAGGCTTTATGGTGAAACCACACTATCATACTTAGGCTTTATGGTGAAACCACACTGTCATACTTAGGCTTTATGGTGAAACCACACTGTCATAATTAGGCTTTATGGTGAAACCACACTGTCATACTTAGGCTTTATGGTGAAACCACACTGTCATACTTAGGCTTTATGGTGAAACCACACTGTCATACTTAGGCTTTATGGTGAAACCACACTATCATACTTAGGCTTTATGGTGAAACCACACTGTCATAATTAGGCTTCATGGTGAAACCACACTATCATACTTAGGCTTTATGGTGAAACCACACTGTCATACTTAGGCTTTATGGTGAAACCACACTGTCATACTTAGGCTTTATGGTGAAACCACACTGTCATACTTAGGCTTTATGGTGAAACCACACTATCATACTTAGGCTTTATGGTAAAACCACACTATCATACTTAGGCTTTATGGTAAAACCACACTATCATAATTAGGCTTTATGGTGAAACCACACTATCATACTTAGGCTTTATGGTGAAACCACACTGTCATAATTAGGCTTCATGGTGAAACCACACTATCATAATTAGGCTTCATGGTGAAACCACACTATCATAATTAGGCTTTATGGTGAAACCACACTATCATAATTAGGCTTTATGGTGAAACCACACTGTCATAATTAGGCTTCATGGTGAAACCACACTGTCATAATTAGGCTTTATGGTGAAACCACACTATCATAATTAGGCTTTATGGTGAAACCACACTGTCATAATTAGGCTTTATGGTGAAACCACACTATCATAATTAGGCTTTATGGTGAAACCACACTGTCATAATTAGGCTTTATGGTGAAACCACACTATCATAATTAGGCTTTATGGTGAAACCACACTATCATAATTAGGCTTCATGGTGAAACCACACTGTCATAATTAGGCTTTATGGTGAAACCACACTATCATAATTAGGCTTTATGGTGAAACCACACTGTCATAATTAGGCTTTATGGTGAAACCACACTATCATAATTAGGCTTTATGGTGAAACCACACTGTCATACTTAGGCTTTATGGTGAAACCACACTATCATACTTAGGCTTTATGGTGAAACCACACTATCATACTTAGGCTTTATGGTGAAACCACACTGTCATACTTAGGCTTTATGGTGAAACCACACTATCATACTTAGGCTTTATGGTGAAACCACACTGTCATACTTAGGCTTTATGGTGAAACCACACTATCATAATTAGGCTTTATGGTGAAACCACACTGTCATACTTAGGCTTTATGGTGAAACCACACTGTCATACTTAGGCTTTATGGTGAAACCACACTGTCATACTTAGGCTTTATGGTGAAACCACACTATCATACTTAGGCTTTATGGTGAAACCACACTGTCATAATTAGGCTTCATGGTGAAACCACACTATCATACTTAGGCTTTATGGTGAAACCACACTGTCATACTTAGGCTTTATGGTGAAACCACACTGTCATACTTAGGCTTTATGGTGAAACCACACTATCATACTTAGGCTTTATGGTGAAACCACACTATCATACTTAGGCTTTATGGTAAAACCACACTATCATACTTAGGCTTTATGGTAAAACCACACTATCATAATTAGGCTTTATGGTGAAACCACACTATCATACTTAGGCTTTATGGTGAAACCACACTGTCATAATTAGGCTTCATGGTGAAACCACACTATCATAATTAGGCTTCATGGTGAAACCACACTATCATAATTAGGCTTTATGGTGAAACCACACTATCATAATTAGGCTTTATGGTGAAACCACACTGTCATAATTAGGCTTCATGGTGAAACCACACTGTCATAATTAGGCTTTATGGTGAAACCACACTATCATAATTAGGCTTTATGGTGAAACCACTTCAGGAAAAACACTTTTTTTTCCGGATTTTAAAACAGATAATTTAAGTGTAAAACACCCCCCATAATTTTCGTTAATAATTCACAAGAGTAAGAGTGAACATTATTTTTCCCCTGGGCAATTTAAGTGCAAGAAAAGCGCTCGTGTATTTAATGCACGGTGCTCTGTTGCACCAGGTTTTGCCATTGTTCAACATCTTAAGAGAGGCTGGAACGAACGAGACTTTGATGCAGTTTGTTTTGCACTTTGGTCCTCCAAATCATCTCCCTGATTGCAGAAGTTTGTATTCAGAGAAAAAGATCTGATCCTTTGCTGAAATTATGACACCAATCTAAACACTGACATCTAGTTAGAGGCGAATGCTTCTTCTTAAAGGAAGAGTCGGCAATTTTCATTCAATACCTTTTTTTTTTTTTTTTGGTCTAATCCCGCCCGTAGCTCCTCGCTATCGTCCAACTCTTCCCGCACGGCTCCTGGCACTTTAAAGCGAATAAAAACAGCACTATCGCAGCCAATCAGCAGCAGGAACGATCGTGCTCACCGCTCGGCTGTGGTGAATTCTCTCCCTCCGCCAGGTCTTTGCCAGAGCTGGATGGTAATAATGAAAAGTAAATAAGCTCAGAGACATTACCTTGCCCACTTGGTATAAATATTTCACGTGCTATGGCAGGCCTCACATTCTTTACCTTGGAGTTACACGTCTTCACCTGTGGAACCTTTGTGATCCTGAGTGGTGAATCCTGCACTCTGGCTCACATGTATGATGTTGTAATGAAAATACCAGGAAGTTATGAACGTAGCTGACGTCACTTGAAGCGCTGAAGAGACGTTTCTAGGTGTCAGGAGCTGAGAAATGAACGCTTACCTTACACTTCCAAAGTTTTGACAGCGCTAAGTCTTTGTTTTGCTCTGCGGGTGCATATGCGTGCGCACGCGTGTGCGTGTGTGTGTGTGTGTATCCTCTCTGGTCATCTAAAAAAGAAAAAGCAACTTCACCTAAAACTCAGCAAATCAGATTGTTGCGTTGGTATACTTTTAAAATCCAATGCAATCCAAACGTATTTATTTTGTATACATTCTAAATTCATGCTTTGTTCTTTTTTCAGTGTATCAGTGTAGATGTTGTGCCAGGATGTATTTTTTTCTACCCTTGGGTCCCAGGGTGAAACCAAATTTCTGTTTCGGGTCTCCAGCTGAAAAACTTTGGGAACCGCTGTCCTAAATTGATTGAACTGTGAGTGAATCACATCCTCATCCTGGCACCCAACGAGGGGCTACTGAGGGTCGCAGGGTTTCCCTCAGGCCGAGTGTAAAGGCCTGAGGGCCCATCAAAGGATACAGCGTGTTAAGGAAAGTCTTCCGCCTCAGCGACATCACAGGACATCAGTGCTCTGACTTAGGGCTCGCCATGGATAACCCTCAGCTGGCTAAAGCCAGCCCCCAGCTGAGCCTGCACCCGGCCCTAATACCCCCAGATTGTAACCCATCTTTTGTACCCCCAAAGGGAAAAAAGAGGGGGTGCTGCTTTCCAAAAGAGATGAGGAGCAGAAAGGAACTGAGGCAGGGGGCGGGGGGGGGGGGTGTGAGGGAGAATGAGAGAGTGAGAGGTGCTGAAATTGAAGAGTATGAATGGGAACAGATTGGGTAATTATAGTGTGGTGCCTGCCCTCTGTGGCAAGGAGTTAGGAGGAAATGTGAAAATGGCTGACAACAAAATGGCCTCAAAAGAGCCTAAATCGGCTCCCAGGACTGAGGTGACGAATTCAGCTGCTGTGACCGAGGATGTGGCCCCTCAATTAGATATGAGGACGGCTTCCTAATTGATAACAAACAGAGCAGCAGCAGATTAAACAGCTGAGGAGGAGAGGAGGCATTACACTGAAATGATAGTGAGAGAAGAGAGAAATAAAGAAAAGAGAGGAGAGAGAGATGGAGAACAAGACATAAAAATGGGACGTGATTCACAGCGAGGGTTTTCATCTGTGTGTGTGTGTGTGTGTGTGTGTGTGTGTGTGTGTGTGTGTGTGTGTGTGGGAGAGAGACAGAGAGAAAAAGAGAGCGAGAAAGAGAGAGTGAGAGAGAGAGAGAAGCAGCAGGCAGCAGGATTGTATGACAGACAGAACAGGACAATATGAACATTTGATGCCGGGGCGCTTTATTCCAGCTTAGCTCCTCATAATACTGTCTGAATCTGGAGAGAGAGGGAGACCCGGAGAAAGAATAAAAGAATGAACAAACGTGGAACTAGAGAGAGAGACAAACAGAGAGCTAGTAGGAGAGAGAGAAAGAGGAGTATCAGCCCGACTAAGCAGGGATAACAATAATACTGCATATAAAACCATCAGATATTACACCCCTTATTTCCCGCCGCTCAAACGCGACACTAATCTTATTTATATAAGAGCTTTAGGGGTTGCAGAGCGTCCAGCGAACCGCACTGATAAAGAGGGGCGTTTTAGTGGGCCATTTTTCGGGATGGGGGGGAGGGGTTTGAGGTGGACGTTAAGAGCCCGATATTGACTGATATTTGGGTTACTTCCAAATAAATGAAGGATTAGTTTAACTGGCACACGGCAGCGCTTACAGCACATTAACAGGCTCATGTCTGTGTGTTTGTAGTCTGACATGTTGGCTGTCAAACAGGATCCATGAAATACATGCGTGAGTGTACAGCGTGGATTTGCTCTTTTAGACATTTAGAGTGCAGATTAACTTTTTGACCTTTTGGTTTCTGACAATAGTGTCAACAGTGTTATTAAAGACTGGTCCCTTACAGAAAACACAAGCTTATTTCATCTGATTACTGTATAAACTCCTATATATTAATTTTATGACTCTTTCTTAAATCTAATACAATTATGCCTCTTTCTTAATATGCCAGCATTAACACAACAGCCGAATTTCGTCCGCGCTGACAGAAAACTTCATCCTGATCATCATCCAACACTAAAGAAGTCCAAGTCGAGAAAGAATTAGAATCGACAAATACTCAAGTGAAAATATCAACTCCGCTATTGGCTGACCTCAGCATACACGCATGGACATTATAACAACACTTGTCTTCTGTGCAAATGTTTAAATTGTGGGCATGTGCCTGTGACAGGACAATACGTTTGATACAGAAGAATCCTCTCATGGGGAGGATGTGTAACTTTATATTGTGAATGATATGAAACATATAGAAGGACCAGTGTCTTCTCTCTTCCTGTATTATTGTAAAAACATCAACACCGTTTGATTTTAAATGCCTGACACGTTCTGAGTATTTTCTTTATCCTCAACAAGTTCCCATCACCTGCATCTCGCTAGTTACTCCCAGCAGCATGAAAAATACACCAGACCAGAGAATTCTAGTTCATGTACTAAAACACTGTTGGATGGAACAAACAACAATACAATCAAATCTGTCAAGGAGACCAGACGCACATCCACACGTATGCAAACATGAACACATGTTTTCACTAATTAACCCAGGCATGATGCCTGGACACACACACACACACACACACACACACACACACACACACACACACACACGCACGCACACACACGCACACACACACACACACACTTCTGACACACTTGGTAACCAGCAGCCAAGTGTTTGACAAACACTTCTATCAGATAGGTGTTAAGGACTTCATGGTTTCATAACGCTAATTGCTCATTTGAGAGACAACAATGAGCTTATTGCTGAAGACGTGTGATACCTCCTCCTCCTCCTCCTCCTCCACCTCCTCCTCCTCCTCAGCATTGCCATGCCGTGCGTCAGATAGGGGAGGAAGATATGGGGTGAACCCTGCTTTCCTTACTGCTAGCATATCTGACAAGAAACAGTACAAGCCCTCACTAGGGAACAAATGAGCTGGCATCAGATTCTTCTATCACACTTTTTGATTTAATTAACAAGCAACATCAAGAGCCAAAGAGGGGGAAGAGGAGGAGGAGGAGGAAGAAGAAGAAGAGGAAGAATAAGCAGAAGAAGAAGAAGCAGAAGAAGAAGAAGAAGGAGAAGGAGAAAAGGGGGAGCGGGGTGAAGAGAAAAAAACTTGTCGTCAGTTTGACTTGGCTGACGAATGACCTAATTGGCTGTATTATCAACTCATTATCAAAGGCTAATTAAGGAGCTACAGAATGGCGCCAATTATGACAAAAAAATTGCAAACGACTCAGTAACCACGGACAACATACACTACATACACCCCCGACCTCCACCAAAACCCCCCCTGCCACCAGTTCCTCCTCCCCCTCAATTTAGCCCGACACTAAAGTGTTTCACTGTAACAAAAGGTTTATTTGTAGGAAAAGGACTTCTATTGTTAGCTGAGTAACAATGAGGCCCGGGGGGGGATGCGGGTCAGGAGTTTGGGGGTGGGGGGTATCATGCTGGGCATTTGTAGAAGAGGTGAGGGTCCGTTATCTGTGTTTGAGTGTGTGGGTTTTAGCAAGTCGACGGTGTGGTATTGTGGGCAAGTTAAAAGTTAGACAGAGTTCAGTGGAGATGGGGGGTGGGGTGGGGGTGGGGGTTTGCCCTCATTAACCCACGCCACCTCGACTCCATCAGCCAACCGGCAGGTTAAAGCAGCAACACAACCTAATTAGAGTGAGGGACAGGCCGAGGGGTGAAATGTCAACGTTCACTCTTTCTCTCTCTTCCCATCACTCTTTTCGGATGACGTGATGTTGCTCTCTTGGTCAGTGAGGCAACAAAAAAACAACAACAAAAACCAAAAAAAAACAACAACTTGAAAACACTTGAACAGTGACATTGTTCCGGATCTGGGATGGAAACTATTTTGAATTATCTGACGTGTTTGGTCTTTTATACGGAAACACCTAAAGTGACCAAACAGTATCATCTTCACTGTCCTCTTCATTAGACTGATTTTAAAAATGAGAAAGACGGTAACAGGAGAATCCAACTCCTGACGCTGCTCACTTCAGCCTTCATTTAACTCTCAGGAGTTCCTGTATTTCTAGAGTGATGCGACGTCAGCTCTCTGCTTGTGGTGCCCTGAATTAAATAAACTGCACACAGATCTCACAGTTTTTGAAAGGTTTTACAGTTTTGCTTGTACAGAGTGAAGCTGCAGCGGTTGTGAACAACATCACATTGTCGAGCTTCAAGGTCACTCTGTGCGCTGCGAAGATCCCATTGTCGATGTGACGTCATCAGAACTTAAACACTTTGATAAGATTATTAACAAAATCCGCTTACTTGATGAGTTAGTTCAGTTTTCTTAAGTGGTAACACACCAAAGACATATTCCGGAGCTCCAAATTTAATGTAGATAGTGCGGTCACATTTATCATTCTGAATTTTACCTTCTGCCTAAAAACAGCTTTGTTAAAACCATGAGAATGCTTTAAGACTATCACTCTTCATGTGCTCCTGACTTTTAAATGTTACATAATTAAAGTAAAAAGAATGACCAGACGTTTTCACAGATTTTTCCACGAACAAAGGTTTGTGCTGTAGGAAGTTAAAGATTTACACTGACAAAGAGATGCGTGAATATCCTCTGATGCATTATGGGAACGATAACCGAACTGATTTGATGACAGCTCAGCGCTGCACGGTAGAACTTTAAACTCCCACCAAGAGGATGGAATTAGTCACAAACACGACTCCATCCCATCACCTGTGTCTTCCTTCTTTACTAATTTCCCTGCATCTCCAGTGAAGAAAACCGTTTGTATGATTTACATCTGTCATATGAAGTTTTCCACCCCCACACCCCCCTACTCTGCCCCCCCCCCCTTCTCTGCACTCTTTCAAGGTCCACAGGCTTGACTCCACCTTTTCAATTCAGCTTCCCAGCAGCACTACTAAGTGGGGAGGGAATTGGAACCAGTTCTATCAGTGTGATTGAGGGAGCAAGAGGTGTGTGTGTGTGTGTGTGTGTGTGTGTGTGTGTGTGTGTGTGCGTGTGCGCGCGCGCACATGTGTCTGTACTAATGTCTAGGGTGTTGGTGAAGCATTGAGCAAAAGGGGGCCCCATGAAAAAGGGGGTCAAGCACATAGAAGAGCATTTCAGCGTGGAGTGGAAGAAAGAGTGAGTTGCAGGGAAGATGAGAGGAGTGGAAAAGGCTGAGCTGAGGCCATAGAGGTTGTGAAAAGATAGGGGCCCATACTGAGATCACACCTGCTCTCTGACATGCAACACACACTTGTGCGGGTTACAAGTCATGTGCAAATGAGAGGTTACAACAGTGAATGAGCAGGACTGAAGCAGGTTGTGTAGTGGCGACCCTGCCGTACGCACACACACTCAATTCTGAGTTAAAATGTTATTTATATTCACGTTGGGATTGACATGTTACATAACAGCCTCAACAAAATCAAGGCCTTTGGGTGAGTGAGAGGAATGTTAACTGTTAGAGTATATGAAAGTCAGTAAGTTGAAAAAAAATGCAAAGCATTAAAAAAAAAGAAAAAAGTGTTGAGTGAAATTAAATTTCCAAATGAGTCCTAAAATCTACTGGGTTCCTCTTCGGCTGTAACTCCACCCCTTCACTATAATTCACGGTAGTTATTAGATAATCCTGCTAACAACAGACAGACAAACACACAACACAACAAACACAACCTCCGTGGGGGGGACCAAGATGGAGTGGCAGGTTTTATTGCAGATATCAAGTGAAACGCAATGAAATCTACTCACCATGAACAGGTCTCTGGCCTCTAAATCTACAGCAAGGAGGAAGGCCTTCTCAAAGCGCTGGTGTCTGCAGAGAACGTAGAAACTCTTTTAGAGGGAACATCTGACAAAACACCCAAAACTAAAGGCTGTCTGGATCAGATTAACAGAAGGATGCTCATGTCTCCACACACCTCCCTATTTTCCAACATCTCCACAGAAAAACTTTCAATAACTGAACTGAGAGTTGGAAGCCCTCTCTCTTTTATTATCCAGAATTTAAGCTGGATCTCCCAGTACAAAACACCTCAACTTCTTCCTGTCCAGAGCCAACATGGAACAAACAAACAAACACAAGAAGAGTGGGAGGTGGTGGTGGTGATGGGGGGCTTCCTTCATTTGATGTTGATTGAGAGAAAAAGAATGCAGGTAGGTGATAAGAGAGGAGAGGAGGAGGGATGCCAGACGACGCACCAGCACCGTGACAAGGGAGGGAGAGAGAGAGAGAGAGAGAGAGAGAGGGAACAGGGGTAATTGCACAACGGAGAGCAGTACGCAGCAGTGTGTGGGAACAGCAGGGTCTATTTCAGTCAAACAGGCATTTCAAAAGGCTCTCATGGCAGCAGGGAATATGAAACAACAGCCCAAACAGGTGCATGTGTGCTGCTTCGCCTTATGAATGACTCAAAGCTCCAACTCTGTGTGTGTGTGTGTGTGTGTGTGTGTGTGTGTGTGTGTGTGTGTGAGAGAGAGACGAAATTCAAAGCTATTCCATATTTTCTTCTTCTTTTTTTTTCTTTCAGAAATTCCAAAATATCAATAGAAAGCAGAAAATAGGCAGTGCTAAATTGTCTCTCAAATACATGTGTTTTTGTTTTTGTTTTTGTTTTGTTTGTTTTTCCTGAAAGACATTTTGGGACAGGACTGTAATTCCAGAAGTTCTGTTGATAAATGAACAAAATAAACGAGTAACACGCCAGCAGCGTTCAGTCATTCATCGGGTACCTACTGGCAACAGATACATTTTTTTAAAGTTTTCAATTAAAGTTCAACATTTTATAGGTCATCGTCTGATCTCTAGCCTAAGGGCGGACCACACTTTTATGTATTCAGACAGGGTGCATTACCTGAGGAGATGGTGGAAAAAGCGGCGAGCGTACTTGCGGATTGGCTCCCGGTACTCCATTATTACTGCATCCGAAAGAGGGACGGGTGGGGCATAGAACACACCCAATACTGCTTGTAGTTGTGCTGCACAGAGTAGAATTAATCGCAGTGAAACAGTAAATATAACAATAAATACATAAAAACAAAATGGGTAAAGCTGTTTGAGATGTGTATCAGGAAACAATTCAGCAAAGCAGAAGAAGAAAGAAATATAAGATGTTTTACAATGTCACAGGATTATGGTTTTATGGTAAATATAACAATAAAAATGTTGGGCTTTAACTGTGTCATCACTTGCCTCTCTGGATGTTGGTGAATTTCATAGAAAAGGTTAATGAGAGCAGAATTTCATAAAAATACAGGGTATAAAAAAAAGTAAAGCAATAATTAAAAAAAAAATCAAAATATAACATTTTGCTACAAAACATTAGGCTAATATTGCTCATTAATTATTTTTTTTTCTTAGTGACTACCACAACAACTGCCAAAAAATTATTCTCCTTTCTGATTCAGGCTCCGTGAATTTTAGGACTGAGGTTTCGTTACATACGGTGAGATGTGTCCACCCACAGAGCAACTCTACACGAGCATAAATACTTGAGATTTAAACAGGTATCCGTGGTATTTTCTGCTGGTGTTCGATGAGAGACCCACCCTCTCTTTCTGCATTCAGCTGCTGCCTCAGCAGGTGGTTGGTGATGGAGCTCAGGCCTCGGAAGCACTCATCTCCCACAGTGCTCCAGTCCAAGGCCTCCAGGATGTGCAGCGCCTCTGTGACCTGGCCGCAGCGCAGCCGCTGCTGCAGAAGCTCCCCTGGACCCATCTGGCCTCCGGTGAGAGCCCCTGTCACGTTCAGCCTGAGTTTTAATTCCAGTTTATTACATGAACAATTAATAAACAACATTCAATTATGCACAATGCTATAAAAGGAATTAAACACTTGATGATGATATTATTACCCATGTTAGCTATAATGTTTGGTTTGTATATCATATCAAACATCGAGAATATCGATGAAAGTTATTTCACATTTTTAGATTGAGAGTATTCATCAATGTGTGTTGATATTTCAAATGTAAGCACTGATTTTTACATATTCTCCTTATACAAGTATAAACACGTAAACAGACCAACACCTCCAACATTTCCATGCGAGTACGAACTGATTCTTCCCTTTTCCACTGCAACGCTGAGGCAGAGTTTAACACTGGACAGTTTGAAGCAACTGGCCAGGAAGTCTGTTTAACTCCAAGTGTATAATTGTTGGTTGATGTGAGCAAATACCAAAATAAAAAAGGAGTAAAAGTGCATTTCATTCATCTGTTTATATTCATCAGATAAGACTGGGGATCTCGCATGCGTGTTCACCTGAATTCAAGTGACTTCCTAAACCTTAAAAGTCTTAAAACCAAAATGTGAAATAATGTATGATGTGTGTGTATGTGTGTATGTGTGTGCGCGCGCGAGTGTGAGCTTTACCTCAATGTCTTAGATCACCTCAAGTCATTTATGATGGGTGAAGACAAAAGAAACAACCCTACTTTTTATGCCTCTTGTCCACAGGTGATTGATTATGCTTTTGTTTGTGAATTTGTGAGAGCAGATTAGGACTCTGCTGAATAATGGAAGGACGAGGTTTTGTACCCTTACCGGCAGTCGAGGTGTCTCATTCTGTGTGCGAGGGCAACGATAGATTACACATACGGGAGGTAAAGGTATTGAATGCCAAGGATGATTAGGGTCCACTGTGACTTGATCAGGACGGTGTACAGTAAAACACTGTTGCCGGCTTGTTGTGAGGAAGATGGATGCGCATGTAATGTGCTGCAAAAGCACATATAAACATGGCTGCTGAATCTGGCCTCCTTTTCCCACATACAAGTAGAAGCTGGGAGGAAGTGGAATCCTACCTGAATGAGCTTATTCCCTGAACAAAATTGAGAAGTGTCACATTTCTGGAGAGTGTGTAAGTGATCACCGACAGCACTGTCAAATTAATTGAAGAAGTTGTGTGTGTGTCTGTGTGGGTGACAAGGCAATTAAAATGACAAGCTAGCAATTAGCAAGCCCCCAAATCCCCTTAAGAGTGGGCTAATGTAATACATCAGCTGAGCGCGGTGCAGTGTGTGTGCGTGTGTGGCGTGTGCTTTGACTTAGGTGTTAATGTCTGCTCTGAGCGAACTCCAAGCAGAAACCATGGATTATTATCAATTCTCCCCCTGCGCTCGTCTACAATCCGATAGCTCAGGTCAGCGTCAGACACAACAACCAAAACAACACCAAGCAGGACAAGATCAGCAGCAGCATCAATAACAGGGGCAAAGAAACCTTACTTGCTTTGTGCATTGTCAATAGGACAAAAAGATTTTGGAGGCTAAAGTTCTCTGAGCTACAAGTGACACTGACATCAGCCGCCTCGCGAATTAATGAGGAACTGTAGCTCAGCATTCTGCCCCATAAAAATAAAGAAGGTTAACACTACATACAAATGTGTTATTAATCTTTCAGAAGGTTAATAAAATCTAAATGCTCAAATATCTTGGAATTACATTAGTCAATTTTAAGAGCACCAGAGCGTTTAAAGTTGGAGACTTAAGAGTTTTTACAAATGAGCCCGTGCAGCTGCGGAGAGGCCACCTAGATGTTAAACTGACGCCTGCTCAATACACCTTTCTGCTTTTGTCGGAAACCAAAATGAAAAGACAAAGCTTGAGCTGTCTATTAACACTTGTCGTGTGCTCACTTATGTAATTGGACATCTATAATATTTCTATTCCCAAATAAAATGAGAATTTTCTTTGCATATCATGCGGCACATTCCCGAGTCTGCCCTTCCGCAGCCTGTACCGGTGCCGGCCCAGCCGTGGCCAACGTGTGCCCAGATGAGATAACTCAGTGCAGGCAGGGGGGGTGGAGGGCTGCACCAGAGAGCGCTGCCTCCTATGGAAAAAAAAAGGGAGAATTTGGAGCTTGGCCAAGTCTTTCTTCATCGCCGCCTCCCAACTCACTCCTTCTGTCATGTAGCGGGCCTTATGAAATGAGTCAATACAGAGAAGGAGTGCAAGCAAACAAACAAATGAGTTGGAGTGTGTGTGAGTGTGTGTGCGTGCGTGCGTGCATGCACCCGTGTACACAGAAATAGAGGAATATACACACATCTGTGAGTGTGAATGTGTGTGTGTGTGTGTTGGGGGAATTATCAGGGAGAAAAGACGTGCAGTGACTTTCTTCATCAAAACCTTGGCAGACGATCAGAGGAGAGGAAGCTATTGTTAGAAGACACCCTCCCCTTTCCTTGTGCACACAGGCAAACGCAGTCAAAACCACACAGTCAAAACCACACAGTCAAAACCGCACAAACTCAAACACACTTCTACCTCTACCCCCACACTCCTGCTTTCAAACTTCCCACAAAACGGCCAGCCACTGTCACATCTTCTTTCCAAAGTCACAATTAAAGACGGTAGATATGTCCTGTGTGTGTACAAGACCCTATGAGTGTGCTTGTGTATGCTTGTGTGTTAGAGGCTGAGATGGCGGCTTCGGAACATTTTTGATTGGCAAACTTTATCTGGGGGCCTCAAGGGATGGCGCAGCCACTGCAAATGATTTATCGGAAAAATGCATCCCAGAATGCACCTGGGGGGCTCTTGCCCCGGGGCAATTATTGAATGACCTCTGAGAGCGTGACTCCTGCCAACCTTCCCACCCGTCAACAAATTAACTTCCTTCAGCAGTACTAAGATGACCCGTTCAGCAACCATATTTACACAGCAGGGTTCAGATACAGTGTGAGATCCAAGACACAGTCAGAGTTTCTGGAGGGAGGAGGACGCCTTCATTTGGATGCACCGTTTGTGAAATTCTGGACAGATTCTGAGGCAACATCAGCTGACAGCTGCCGCAAAAAATATATAGAATTTCTGGTTTATGGGTTTTGTTCCTAGAGGAGTGGACACCCGTATGAGAGAGGTAAAAACGAAGAGCATAAAATGAATCACAGATCTGTTAATTCTTTCACATGAACAGGTAACACAGCGGCAACTGTCATCATTCAACATCATGAAGGTAAATATCGGCCGTTACCGATACGTGGCTGATAATTTGGCACCGGTGTTGGGAAGAGGTGGCGGTGATGTAATGGAAGTATTAATGGTTTTCTATTAAAAGCAAAAGCACGAGATATGAAAAATGAGGAGTTTTTAGTGTGGTTGTGTAGAAACTTGTTAAACTGTTGTGTTACTAAAAAAAAAAGAAAGAAAAAAAAAAGATTGAATCATTGCAATATTTTGCTCAAGATATTTGCACAATATCAGGAATAATGATGATATTATTATGATACAGATACATGTTATCAAAACAGTAACAATAATGGACAAAACTGTTAATTCTAACCCCCCCTAGTATTTGACATTTTGCAGGTATTCATTTTTCAAAGCCTATTTTGGAAGGTGTTTTTCATACCTAGTCGGAATCTCAGGGCAGCGAGTGGTCCCCCATGAAATGCCAACATCAGCGTATCTGTCCCCTCTGGGCCTCCCTCTGGGCCGCTCCCCCACTGCAGAGTCTCCAGGCCCCCTGAGCAGCGCAGGTGCTGATCCAGTCTTAGCATGGCAGTTGGAGCTACTTCCTCTGCTACCAGTGCCATGCTTACAGGTGCCAAACCTACATCAAAGCACATCAGCTCCCCCTGCCCTCCCCCTACCATGACCATGGCCCCAGCAGGATGCCAGACAAGAAGGGTGGGTGGCACGGGGCAGGAGGCCAGGAGAGAGACCCCCCGTCGCTGGTCATACAGCACCAGGGAGGAGTCACTTAAGCCCAGGAGAAGTGTGGTCTCAGAGGGGTGATGTGTACAGGAAACGGGATGGGAAGGCAGCGGGATGCGGGTAACAGACAAGTGATGCAGGCGCCCTCTTGCACAGTCATACACATGGGCATTAGCCCAGGACTCCTCAGCTCCCTGTCCAGTGGGTACCTCCACTGTTAGCAGCTGGTAGGGCTGCAGCAGGCTGAAGCAGCAGTCCAGGAGGGTGGCTTCAGACTTAGTGGAGCTGAGCACCTGACAGTTGGAGAAAACATGGAAGAGAGAAGATTTTAATGTATGTAGTTCAAATGTCAGTTTACTATCTCTCCATCTGATCTGAACCAGTAATGTACAATAACATATCCTGTATAACTGCAAATATTTAGTGAGGCAAATGACATAAAAGTGATATTTAAAGTGATGCAGTTAATCTGTGGATTCAAGGGGTGTGGGGCAGTCAGCCTGAAGAAATATAGCCTACAGTATAGATTTTGATACCGTGCAGACTGGCTGGTTCTCACAGATATAAACTGGCAATAAATGCACTGAAGTCTTTGGAAGTGGAGCATTTCTGCTCTCCATGCACAACTGCTTTTCATATGACATAACACTAAACACATGACAGGCAGCTTGCATCGTCCATCATGATTATAAAAGTATAATTGTTGCGCATGACATAAATCCAGAGAGAAACTGACCAATAGATTTCTCTGAACTATGGGCAACTTTCAGCCCTGAATCTACGGTGGGAAAATAGCAGGGATTTCATCCACCTCTCTCAGTGTTGGTGCAGTCCAGCTGACTCATATCCATGTGTATTCCTGTCTGGCAGTAGACCTGCAGTGACCACACTTCCCATCAATACAGGAGTGGCTCGAAGGATGGTGCCCGTTCTAAACTAAATATACAACCACTAAGAAAATAATATAATGCTCCTTTTTGTCTCTTGGAGTTGAGGATTGAACCAGCTGCCTCAACTTGACATTTCATTGTTGCTGTTTTAACATGGCACAGAAAGAATGTTCCGGGTCGCAGTCCCAGTCGTCCAACAGCTTTTCTGTGTGGAGGGTGCATGTTCTCCCTGTGTCTACGTGCTCCCGTTTCCCTGACTACTCAAGTATGTGATCCTGATCAAGACACTGGCAGAAAGATCTGGAACCGGTCCCTGAGCAGCTCCATAGAGGGGGAGTTAAAAGATTGCAAAAAGCAGAGGACAGATTCCATTGTGTGACAACGACAATAGAGGCTTCCTATTGTCTTTTTTGGAGTTTGAGGCTAAACAGCTCACTATTTTCTCAATAAATGACGGATAAGAAGTGAAGAACATGTGAGAAGAAGACAGACAGGGAAATGAGTCATAGCATAGCATAGCAGCAGCCCCAAACCCCCTGGAGATGGATGAAATAGAGTCTTCCACTTTACTCATAAACACCAGACTGTCAATCAAGACAGCTAATGATAAGCGCTCCATTTTAACTCAAGGTCAACAACATGTACTCCCTGAGCATGCCACGGCTTGGCACCCCGCACCCGGCGATAAACAACCTCCTGTTTGCCCGAGTGAGGCGCCAAGAGCTCAACACTGGTCTGAACAGCAAGAAACCAGCTCTTTTCAATATAAAGAGGATGATACAAGGAGACAGCTTGGAATTAATTGACCATTGGTCAAATCCAGAATATATATATCAGTTGTACCTGGATCACAACCAGCTGGTGGGAGTGAGCACAATGGCCCCGCTAAGAAAGCTAGCACCAACAGACTGAGGGAGATAGGCCGTGTCACCGGTGGTGCTGTCGATAAAACACCCACAAGGAACCAAGAGCAGAACTGTAGGTGGATGACAGGAGACAACAGCTTGTAGTAAACAGCAACCCAGTCCCTTACAGAGCTTTTCAGGAGGGATTTCACCTTACCAAAGCCTCTATCAGAGCGGCATTGACCATGGCAGCTTTGGCTAAATGAGCCCATTTCATTTCGCCGTGTAGACAGAAACAGGGATCGGCTTCCTGCCTGCTTGCCTTCCTTTCCTTTCACAAAGCTGCCCGGCCCAGTTTTTTGGCATGCATTGCCAAAATGGGACTTAGAGGGAGGAAGGGAGTTTATTCTGCCTGTCCGTGGTCTACAGCAGGAGAGAAGCAGATGACTGTCCTCCTGAAAGCTTTTTTTTTTTTTTTTTTTGCTCTCCATAATCCCCCAGAGCTAGCTCCTGCTGCTCCCCAGGGGGTGGGTGCTGCGTCTGTGTTTATTTGAGGTAGCAGGAAAGACGGGCTCAATGCATATGGGGTATCCTCGGAAGGGTGTGGTTCTCTGGATAGCTGGATTTCTGCATGGACAAGGTGACACTTGCATTTAACAAACTGACACACAAACACATTGCAGGCAAGGGACCATGAAGTCCATCCACTGAATGCTGTGACAGGAATCACAAGCCCTACATCAATTTGACAAACCCTGACCCCCCCCCCCCCCCCTTGTCTACCCTCCAAACCCCAACTCATCCTCTCAGCTTTTCATCCTCTGCCCAACTCTCTGGTGCCCGCTGTGCCAGCATGCCACCATTGGGGATGAGGTGCGACTGATTCAGCCACTTCTGACCGGTGACCCTCCAAGGAAAGGCGGAGGAGGAGGGGGCAGTGTCAGCTAAAGCTCAGGAGAAAACAGCAAATCCTGCACGGCCTTGTTCTAACACCTGCAGTAGCTGTGTTCCCATTGTGGCTGCAGAATTCCACTTTTCACTTAAAGTGTTCTGTTTTGTCAGTATCTACGTAGTCATGGGACAAGGACATGGGATCATGTACTGTGGGTGTATGAACTGTTTTCTCTATAAATATATACATACAAATATTAAAATCTAAATGTATTTAAAAAGAAGGTCTAGAAGGTGAATGTAGGATGTGAATGACCTCCCTATACTGTATACTGGTGTTCAGCATACTTCTGCTACAAGTGCAAACAGCAATAAAATCAAATTTTAGGAACCTTGAAAACAAAACAAAACAGCCAGTTCTTAGAAAGAAGAGCAGAGGGGGGAATTCTGAAAGACACCGAGCATGTGTCACTTCAGCTGTGTGTGCCTGTGAGCTGGCCAGAGTATAGTATTGTAGCCAAATAAAGCTATAAGATACAATGTAGCTGGCTATTATTGTAGCTAAATATTCTGCATTCCCTGGTACTGAGAGCATAAAATGGAAAATGAATAAGGTCAAGAGAGGGATTGAGCGAGTGGGAGAAAGGAAATGACAGACAGAAAGAAGAGAGGTAACAGACAGACAAATATGCAGAATAGCTGATGAGAAAGTGGGAATGGAAGTGAGTGATGAGAGAGGAAGCAGAGGGAAAGAATGGGAAGGAGAAGAGTGGGTGAGAGAGATGCAAAGGGAGCAGAGACAGAGAGGGAGAGGCCTCTGGTAAGTAGCTTTCTCCTGGTTATTGGTTTCAGTGACTGGTCAAAACTATTCTTTCCCATTCTTCTTCTCTCTCTCTCGCTGGCACCTTTTTTTCCCCCTCCGTGGCGTGAAAGATAAAGCGGACGGGCCCAACTGTGTGGCTGGCCCTTGTTCACAGCAGTGGCCTTTTGAAGCCAATTTTCCAGCTCACGGAGCAGAGAAAGACAGGGAGAGACGGGGAGAGAGACGGAGGGACTCGGAGGAGAGTCGAGGGATGATGGGATGAGGGGGCTCTGGAGGGGCGGGGGGTGGGGGGGAGATGGGAAGTTTTAGGTATGTGAATTAGGGTTAGAGTTGAAGTACTGATGTGAGAAAAGACACAAGCTCAGCGGGACTACGAACCACAATATTCCTCACACCTTAAATATCATAATTGGAGCTTAATTGTAGGGGGGGAGGGAATATTGTTCACGTGAGCCAAAACTGCAGAACCAGTGTTTCACGTGGGATTTTTACACAGCAGTGGAGCTTGGGGGTAATTCTGCTCTTTACATTCCACACCAGACACTTTCATGGTCCAAAGCAGGATTCCAGAGCATTTCAGTAAATGTGCTTTCTACTGTACATGTATAGCATTTTATATGGCAAATTTAGCCATGTCATACACACACACACACACACACACACACACACACACACACACACACATATATACATATATAAATATATACACATGTATATATATATACACACAGAATTTAGTAATTGAGTCAAATGTTGGTATTCTATTCTTAATACAAAGAAGAATAAATGGGCATGAAGAAGCTCCTTTGTAGGTTTAAATTCATGATAATTTACACTAGGAGCAGTTCCTAATACTTTGTCCATATTTTTTAAATTAATCAAGGTTGAGGATTTATCAGGAATACCTCTCTGTTTAACACGGCTTCCACATAACCCCTGAAATAGCAGGGATGCAGCAATATATCGGCTCTGTATCAGTGTCTGCCGATATGGCAAATAAATTCATTTATTTGCTCATTTAAAATTAGTTGCTGAGTTATTTTTCATAAAGATAAATTTTATTAAACTCAAGCAGCATTTCTCTTAAACATATTCAATAAAACTGAATACCAAAATCCTCACGTTAAAGAAGGGTTAACAGCATTATCGCATTCGTCTGATCGAGGTGTACCTAATAAATCGACGACTAAGTCTATAGTCTTTCTAAACAAATTATTGAATTTAAGGTTGTTTCTCGTGGACAATCTGTTTAGGTTTTTCATGTTTTACCAGAGACAAATGCCATGCAGCACAGTGCCAAAGCAAATAGTAATTAAAAGACAGAAATCATACAAACGCAGATCAAACAACTGCAGAAAAACTGTTTGGTG
Organism: Aulostomus chinensis; assembly: GCF_037954235.1. NCBI lineage: Eukaryota > Metazoa > Chordata > Actinopteri > Syngnathiformes > Aulostomidae > Aulostomus > Aulostomus chinensis. Next base: position 4,196,390 of record NC_141335.1, read on the forward strand.
GCAGATAACAGGATAGTCATACGGTTTAAAAATCAAAAATAAGTATGTTCACAAACATACGCACACAAAAACAAGAAAACAGTCTGTTTATGTTTCATTAGGAATATTAAATTCCTGTAAGCGTGTGTGTGTGTGTGTGTGTGTGTGTGTGTGTGTGTGTGAGAGAGAGAGCGAGAGAGAAGAGAGGCATGAAGGAGGGATCATTAAAAATGTTAACTGGCTGCAAAGAAAACAAACTGTATATGTGTTTTTCCCTCCTTCCCACCCTACACCCCCCTGCATGCCGTGGCTCCACTTATCAGCATGAGGAGGGTGGGGAGGTGTGTGTGTGTGTGTGTGTGTGTGTGTGTGTGTGTGTGTGTGGAGGGGGGCATAGGAATTAAGACCACATAGGGAAAGAAATCAGACTTTTTTAAATGCCGAGAGACTGGCTAGAAAATTGGCTTAGTGCTGCAGATAGCGAACTGAACAAAAGGAACATATATATGAGCTTGAAGTGATTGAAGTAGCTGGCGTCTCCCGATGTGTGCCCGGCGTTTGATTCCTGCCACGGCTCTCACATAAACTGCTCGCTTAATTTCACACCGCGCATCTGAAAAATGACAACAAACGCTTTCATTAGAGCACGATGCTGCAGCCCCACGAAGAGACTGTAATGTTCTTGAAGCGTGGAGGAAGGAAGGAGGAGAGGAGGATGGAGGAGGGGGGTGCTTGGAAGGAGACTGAGAGAATAAACTAGGTGAAGGAGTGTGATAAACGTGGAGAACGTTCCAAAAACAAGAAGCGGATAAAGCACCGAGCAGCATCTGCTTTGATTATTTCAATATTCATGTGCCCCCCCACCTCCGATCCATCCCTCCTTCTCTCCTGCCTGAATTTGTTCTCCTCGCATGCAATTGGTAACGCTCATCTTTCCTCTCCCTTGCAAACTCTTGCCCTTCTCTCGCTGTGTTGTGGTGAATATTTTGCATACGCTTAGCAAGGTACATGATATGAGGAGTGGAGTTCAGCCCAGATCGGTAATTTAGGATCTTTCATCTAATTTCGGCATCAGGCCAAGTAATGTTAATACAGAATGGGTTCATAGGTTTTGCCAGAGGCCACGAGGATGTGTGTCTCGGTGTGTGTGTGTGTGTGTGTGTGTGTCTCAGCTGCGTGGATGCGTAGGCGTTCTCCTTCACGCTGTACCACGGCTTAGCTCCCCAGCAATATTTAATATGGTGATGCACAGAGGTGCAACACAGAGGTGCCACCCTTTAGGTGACTAACCCACCATCCCAAATCCCATCCACAGCAACACAGGTCTCCACTCACAACTGCACCGCATTTATGTGTGTGAGTGTGAGCCCACGGTAGAATAAACAGACGGACTTGCATATCTAAAACTTAAAGAGTAGAGGGGACTTCTTTTTTTGCCATATTTTATGCCTTTCTCACATCTCAATGCCATTATTCCTGCACACTGTCCTTAAACTTTCAGCTTCCCTCCAGTAGAGTTAACTGTAAGTTTAAACACTGAAATGTACCGAGACGTACCGTCGCTGCTAAACTGATCTGCTGAATTATTAAAATGATTGGCTGTTGACTTTACAGATTTCACTTGTTCTTTAAAAAGTCCCGTGAGATGTTAACAGTTCGAACAGATAGGAAAAGGTTCAGTACATCTCATTGTGAGTACTGTAAGCACAATTCTAGCCTGGTACATAACTGAACAGATGACTTTGAATCATTCAAGCAAATTGTGTTGAGCATCAACAACAACTTGAACTTGAGGGTTTTACGTTTAGCCTCGACCCACCCTGCATCACGCTGCATTCCTCCAGCTGACGACCTCACGCTCCATCTCATCATCACTTCCAACACTCACTTACCCCTTTCCAATTAGCTTGAACCTAGTGCTGGTTCTGGGCTGGTGCTAGTGCCAGTTCAGAAGTGGTTCAAATTGTGAGCTCTTAGAAACATGACATAACGCCTGTGGGTTTCCTAGTAATGTAACGACCACTCTGATTCATCAGCTGATGATAATGAGTCTTAATGCTAGTAGACCTTCATTAGGCTCTTGGGGCCTGCTGCCAGTCCACAACCAACCCAAGTTTTATTCATGACAACCGGATTTTTGTGTTTTGCTGTAACAGAAACTAAACACACAAGATTGGAACTTATATTATTTGGATCAGTAGCATGTGTACGTGTGTTGCTACCTTCAGACCCTCAGTAGGTGAGCAGCTGAGCAGGACCAGGTTGTTTCTGTGAGTGGTTGTGGGTGTCCAGGGCCACAGCTCCTCATCAGACTCATCCTGGTTCCACCAGCACAGCGCCATGTCCTGGAGGTGGTTGAGACCCACACGTCTGGGTAGCCTACGTCCCTGCCCGGTCACCTCCACAGTGACCACCTGGGCATCAAAGATGCAGGGTATGAGAAAAAAGGTAAAAATGAGAAGCAAGACAGACCATATAATGATCAACGCTGGCAGGTACAGACACAGCTTCAAAGTTCAAACGTATCTTAAAAAGAAGGGGATGATTTCAGAGTTTCTACCTCTTAATCTGAATTCACACACCTGAGGGCTTTAAAACATCTACATCTGTAGCAGCTTTGCTGTCCTTTGTTCATCCTGTTTGTGTTGATGTCTAAGGTTGTTTTTCATCTTCCATTATTAATGTCTGCGTAGGTTTCGTTCTGTCGGGCTTGTTGTTTTAGTGATGTGCATATTTTTGGGAAGGTCCGCCACGCTCTACGGGCCACAACACAGAGACGCACAGTAATGAGCTCTTGTGGTGCTTTGGGGGGCACACAAGTGCACGCGCGCGAACACACACACACACACACACACACACACACACACACACACACACACACACACACACACACACACACACTTGCATGCATGCAAGCAAACACACAAAACTTGGTATAGCTATCTTACAAAGGACATTTATTGATATAATGCATTATCTTGCACATTATTATTAACTGTCAAAATTACAACCAAGTACATAACGTAACCATAACTCTAAACTGGGTCTAAACCCCAGTCTAACATGAACCCTAAAACCAAGTCTTAAAGAGATTGATCTCCCAAAAAAGTGTGTTTTGCCTTTCACGTACTGACATAGCGGTGAGTATAGACACACGTGTGCGCGCGCACACACACACACACACACACACACACACACACACACACACACACACACACACACTTAAAAAACATATAGTACTGTTTCCAAAGGCACTCTTAAAGCAGGTGAAATTGCAGGTCCTACACCGTGACCCTGCCTTTCATGTACACCACAGCTCATTCCCTCCTAACAGGGACACACACACACACACACACACGCACGTGCAAGCACACATACACACGATCCAATATTCATACAGGCCTTTCATACACTTCTTATCTCCGGTCACATTCACTAACACAATGAACCATTCGATGGCTAATACACACACCCACTCTCACCCACACCCACACCCACACACGTGTCCATGACCTCAGCTGCGATGCAGAAGAGTTGCCAGAACCTGACAGATAGAGGGAGGACAGAGGTGAAGGAGGGATAAGAGGGAGGAATAAAGGCTGGTAATGAAGGAATGAGGTGTAAGGAAATTAAAAGAAGGGTGACAGCTGCCTTTATCAACTACACTTTTGGGAAATGAAAATAACGCATGCTTGAATGAACGAATGAAGGACAAAATACGTAAGGAGAGAAAAAGGTAGAATAATTTGAATTTTTGACATAGATCAATGAGAGGTTTGTGTCAAGATAAATATCTGAAAGCAGTCAGTTGTGAAATCAGAATCACTCTAAATAAGCTTGTTGTCAAAAGCAGAACACAGGAATGTCTCATTAAAATGCTTTTACTATACAAAAAATGGTATAAAAACCCAGGAACATGCAAAAATTAGTAAATCGATAAGCTGTATTGTATGAGAAAGAGCAGATTTGAGGTTCAGTGGTCCATGCCTGCTCTTCTTGCCTCTTGGGGGGGGGGGGGGGGGGATTTGCTGAGGACATAGAGACGAATGAAAATGATGGAAGTACATGTGATGATAGAGGGAACAAAGAGTTGCTCCAAACAGTTGAACGGGAGATCACCAGCAGATTAGAAATGGAAAAGAAGAAAAAAAATCAGAAAATCACTGGGTTAATAACTCACTATCTCTTTCCCCCCTTGCCTCCCATCCCTCCATCCCACCCATCTTCCCAGATTTTTTTTTTTTTTTCACTGGCATTTGCTGGTCAGCAATAATCAAAAACCACTTTCTGTGGGCCGGATTAGTTTACCCCCCCCCCCCCCCCACGCCCCTCACTCTCTTCTCCAGCTTAGCCCACTGGACCAGGGCGATGTGTGTGTCTACGTTTATATTGTGGGGGATGGGTAGTAGGACATACATGTGCACACATGTGCATGTTGCAGGTTGCTCGTGTGAAAAGTGGAGTGTGCAATGGGGCTTTGTGTGTGTGTGTGTGTGTGTGTGTGTGTGTGTGTGTGTGTATGCGTGTGTGTCAGGAGAGAGCATCTTATCAGGGAGTGTTTGTAGAGACAGATGCAGGGAAGGAACAATTGCATTTACACACACACACACACACACACACACACACACACACACACACAACCACAACACAAACACACAACTGGCTGGCAGTGATGTGATAATGCCAGGGTTAGCCAGCTAGTGAAGGACGACACCATCTAGTTTTGTTTCTAGGGTGGGAGGAACACACACACACCCATACCCTGAGATCAGATTGCATCTCTCTCTCTCTCTCTCTCTCTCACACGCACACTCACACACACACACACACACACGTTCACAATTTCTTAACAGAGATGAGAGATGTGTCATGAGTAAAAGGCAAGTTGAACCACCTTAATCTCATGAGATTTATGGATGGATGGGAAGTTCATCAGCGACTGATGAAATACAAAATAAAAACAGGAACACTTCACACATTCAATCACACCTGTATGATAAGGAAACACTATTTAAAGAAGACAAATTGTTTTCTACCATCTGGCCTTAGTCCATGTCACAATCATGCAGTATTGATGCCCTTTAAATAGCAAACACACAGGTGATCCACTTGAAGGTACCTGGCAGTGTGCCTGGCAAAGCAACCAGACACATGAGAACTGAAGAGCATCCAGTTGTGTAACAAGACAAGAAGATGGAAACTACAGGAGTTAAAGGTACGCACCAACATTTTGTGAAATAGACTTATCGTTCCTTAATATTTATTTCCAGACAAGAACACGGACAACTTTCTCTCATCTACCAGCCAGACCAGACCTCCATCGGACAGGTGACTGCTAGTTAGCCGATGGTAAGCAACTTGTTAAGCAAAAGCTGATAAATTTATTCTGCACATTGCTTGCAATTAAGGTAATTGTACCGTGTATGAGGTGCTGTGTACAAGTGGGTTTCATTCCCAAGGTGGATTATTCAACTGTTGCCTCAGTCTGACAAAACCCAGATTCTAAAACTTTCGGGGTTTTGTGAGATTTATTATTGAACAAAGTACAGTATTACCCCCCCCCTTTTTTTTTTTAGGATTTTACCTTCACTTTATGTACTGACTGAATTGTGCTGTTCAGTTTAGCTGGTAAATCCACATTGGGAGTGGCTACAACGTTGGCCATCAGCTGGGCTGCAAAGAAGTTCTGTCTTTTGGCCTCCTCACCAGACTCTTCGTTTGGATCATCTTTCCCTCTCGTGTATATACCTTTGCATCGAGCCATATTACTTATGCACACCACATCAGTGAATTCCACTGTACCTTGATTTCAGAGGGTGAGACTTTGTCTGCTCGCCGGCCGGTCTCCGGAGAGTCCTGGTTCTTTTTGTTGAGGTAGACTGCAGCCACTTGGCTCTGTTCCAGGAAGGACAGCAGGATCAGCCTATCGCTCAGCACCGCTGGGGATGACATCAACACATTTATCACTGAATGTCCTGATTCAGAACATATTAAAAAAAAACACTTTATGTAACTGAGTTGACGCTCAATTAAAAAGTGTATTTTGCCTTTCAAGTACTCACAACCAGGTGTCTTGAGCTCATGAAGACATTTTCCCAGGTGCATTAATTCTGTCGGGCATTACAGTGACCATGGACGAGCACGTAGAGCACTGAACTAGAAGATTATAGTTTTCAGCTCAAATCAAAATTTGTTGATTGAGGATGCAGCTGGACAAAGATTTAGATCACACCAAATGATGAACTTGAGATTTTGTAGACTGACATTTTTGGGCAGTTTTCTTAGCCATCAGACACCATTTGCTTTGAAAAAAATATTCGTTACACAGTGAACCAGTTTTTCTTTGTTGCTGAAATTTGTTCCTAAGAGAAAGTTCTGTCGTCCAATCAACTTACGTCAAAATCCATCCACAAACTTTTCACCTATCCTAATAAAAGTTAAACCAACACCGGGGAACAAAATTACCTCCTTGGCGGAGGTAATAATTCACTCAGTGCTAATAATTTCTCCAAATCTAATCCTTTTTTGTTTTCTTATTCATTTCTTCCCCAGGGCTGATGGAGGCATAATTCAAAGTCCCTTGATGTTTCATAAAACAATATATGGGTTGCAAATTTATGTCAAAGGCTCCGACATTAAATCCCATAGTCCCTGGGAAAGAAAGAATCGATGCTCTCATACATTTCTGCATTTTCCACTGAATTTTTATCCAGATGGAGTTTTGTGTTTGTTCTTCTTGCTTTTATTTAGTTTTGCTACATCATGTCGTCTTTCAGTTCTCTTCCATCTCCATTCTTCCAGTCTTTTCCCCTCTTTGACGACTTTTCCTTTCCTCTAAGTTTTCTCCTCTCCTCACTCTACCTTCCCCGGCGCTCTCTTTTGCTTCCCTCTGTCTGCGTACTGCAGGCTCCAAGGCCTTTTTGTGGTAGAAGAACACACTTGATCCTGTTCAACTCTTCAGGAGCTGCATGGAAACGCTGATTAGCAATTAAGCCCCCCTCTCCTTCAAATTAATCTGTTTATGAAACCAATTAAATGGAAAGGAGGGGGGCTGTTACACATGTCTCTCAGATATCCTGCTTTGAGTTGAGTGAATAAGGCTGCACACCGAGATTTAGAAATCTAACAAGCATGGCATGTGTGTATTTATACACGTGAGGGTATTGGTATGGTTACACTTCAAATCAATCTGCTGTGTGAAAATTCCAAATTAATATGCAAATATTCATGAGGGAAGTGAAACATTGCTGGAAAATACAGAAAAACTAGCATCTTAAACCAGGTCAGTTGAGGCAGTGCGGCGCCTCTGTCCTTATGCTGAAGTTGGATTATAAAGCATTTATACTCAAATGGGTTCAAGGCTTAAACCATTACAAAATATACTCATGAACGATGCCTTGGCTTTTAGAAACATTTAATGCAATAGTAAGCGTCTTTGTAATAGATTAAAGGCAAATCAAGTTAAATGCAGTTTAGTATTGATCTCTATGGGTGTCTATAAACGGGATTAGGATTAATCTCATTCATTCCCAAATGAAGGAGTGGATATGAAACCAGGCTGTGGCCCAATGTGGGACCAGGTGGCTGGTTTGGTATTAGGGGCCAGCCAGACCTTCACATCCCTCTCCAACACACACCCACACATGCAACTCATCGTGAGTACATTCACTCGCAGCCCTCCAGACGCCACACATACGTTCATGCTGCCGAGTGTGTCACTGAATTTCATGCACAAACCCAGACGTGTACATACAGTATACGCAGACACACTTGCAAGTATGAAACACATCTTAAAGGATGTACAAAGTCCTCACACACACATACATACACACACACACACACACGCACACAGAAACACACACATACAGTCCCTTAAATCCATTTAATGCCATCTCTTCAGCAGCATGTTGACATAAGAGGCCAATGGGCTTAACCAAAGCACATTTAAACACGAGTAAATGAAAAATCACTTAAGGATGCTTAATCATGGAGCATATGTGCAGCTTGCCCCAGCCGTCGGCCAAAGGAAGCTGATAATACTTTGATGGTGTAAAACATATGTAATCTACTGCTCCGTATGATGCAATCGGAGCTCATGGCAGAAATGCAGAGATAACGGCTGGTGACAATGCAAACTTTAAGAGAGGACAGTAAGCCTCGGTTGTCGTGTAGTGGAACAAAAGCAGACCTGGCTGGAACTGAGTGTTGTCTCAGAGCGAGAAATACATACAAGATGCTTTACATTTATTTCAATCCATGCAAATTGAAAATAGGATTTTCTTCTGCATTCAACTGCTGAGAAGCTTTTTTCTCAACAACAAAAAAAAAAGAAGTCAAATGTCTTCTTTGCGGGTTTTTTCTTTTTAAATTTAACCAGGTAGACACCAGCTGAAATCATTTTTAAAAAATCTCTTAAGCAATGTGACTTGTTAAAGTTAAAGGTCAGTTACACAAAGGTTATGTACTTTAAAGACTTCTTAGAATTCGGCTTCGCTGTGATAGAATATACAAAAACGCAGTGTTATTTATGTCAGCTATTTCTTTTAATCCAGACTTAGGCTGTCATCATGTTTACTCATCTCTCTCCCTGTTTTCATTCGGTCAAGTTTTAGTTGACATTTTATTTTTTGGAATTTTTTTTATTTTTTTATTTTAGTCTCATGTGTCAATGAAAATTGACCTTGGTTTCTTTGTGGTCAGCCTTAATGTGCCTCTTCAGGGTTTTTGGGCAGCTGATTTTTATTTAGTTGTTGTCCTAATCTTCTGACTGAAATGTATATTAGTTTTAGTCATATTTTAGCTGGCTTGATCACACACAGTCTAGCACCAGTTACACAACACAACATAATTGCAATATTAGTTGTACATTGTAAGTGTGGTCGGTGAGATTCGGCCTGGCTTTCTCCTCTAATTGTCAAAGGCTAATTTAACAAGTGACAGATGTGAGACCAGCTTCTAACCTGCTACACACACACACACACACACACACACACACACACACACACACACACACACACACACACACACACACACACACTCCCCAGACCCCACCCTCTCACAACCATTACTCTAATAATTAGTGCCTCTGAGGCTTTGAATGGAGCACGGTGGGAGGTGAGTGGCTGGATGCGTACCTGTGTGTGTGTGTGTGTGTGTGTGTCTGTATTCCTGAATGTGCCAGAGTGCATCTGTGCATGTGTGTTACAGTCTGTGCATGTACATTAGTGTAGTTGAATGGACTTCAATACGTGCTTGTTGGTTTATGTGAGTGAAAAAAATCTGCGCTTGTGATTACATATGTACTTCTGTGAGTGTGTGTGTGTTTGTGCACTGCGGGGGCTTTATCAGGTGTCTGGAGACCCTGGGCGGAAGCAGGGAGGGCGATGTTAGGAACAAATAATTGATACAGAAAGAAAGAAATAATTAGCAGATTTGGGCCAGTGTCCACGGCCCCTTATTCTCTCCTGCCAGGTCTGCAGAGCGAGGGAGCGCAGCGAGGGCGGGAGGCAGCGCTCCCTGGAGGAACGTGCAATGGAGGAAAAACACTGATGGATGCTCTTAAGGGAAGGCCCCTGGACACACAACACAAAAGGATTTGCCCGCAATTAGCTACCAGAGTCGCCTCGCTCACCTGTGGCACCTGTTATGTGTGTGAGTGCGTTTGCATGGGGATTGTGTGAGTGTGTGTGTGTGTGTTTGTGTGTGTGTATGGTAGATGTCAGGCTGCATGAGGGGTGAGCAGGTGTAAGCACATGGAGTGAGTAAGTGTTCAGTAGATAGTTTTGTGGTTTGAAACATTTTAATGTAAATGTCTTTAGGTATTAATGTGCACTTGTGCCCGGCCATATGCTCAAATTAATGATTGCATTTTTATATCTGCTCTAACTTTCGTGAAACTCTAGAATATTCAAGCCATGAACACGTCAGAACCATAATTTCAGGAGATAAATTGATAATATTCAGTAATACTGTGATATGCGAATTCACTTTCAAATCAAAGCGGGGCAGCCAAAGGACCGGAATATGGCGTTGATATTTTTGGACATACACAGTAAATAGCTAGATCTCTAGTAAATCTAGTCAAAGCAGGTTTTGAAGCAACAGCACTGATTAATACTAAAACTCTTGTTATCAAGAACGCGCGCGTGCATGTGTGTGTGTGTGTGAGTGTGTGTAACTAACCATCAGTCACAGTGTTTGCTGGCAGTCGGCCAACTATCGTTCGGTCCACGTGAACTTGTTCAAGTTGAGGACCATTTAGGGTCAAAGTCACCAGGACTCCAGTGCTCAGCATCAGCTGCAGAGTAAAACACACACACACACACACACACACACACACACACACACACACACACACACACACACACACACACACACACACACACACACACACACACACACACACACACACACACACACACACACACACACACACACTCCAGAATTCAGAAAAACTACTATAAGCAAGAGACGGAACAGTAGTCAGAGCAGAAATGAATGAGACTGCCTGAGCTGAGCAAGTTGACGTCTCTTATTTGACTTGAGTTGTGGTCATGACTCCTCTCTGAGGTTCAACACTAACTTCTTACAAAGGATCAAAAAACATGCAAAAGACATGTCACCATACGAGACGGGTATCTTTAAACATCTCTCCCTGAAGAAGTCTTTTCACATACGACACTAATCTAACATTTCAAAGGTCGAGCAGGGGCTTGTTTCTACTGGAGAAAATAACATGTAAATTAGGCAAAAGATTTTGTCTGATAGGCAACCTGGAAGCTTGAGACGTCCCGGTAAATACAGTCCAGGGAAGCTCTTAATCTGGTCAGGGAGGACCGGGGAGTTCATTCGGCTTCTGTCACTACATGAAGCTGCAAGTGTGTTTGTGTGTGTGTGTGTGTGTGTGTGTGTGTGTGTGTGTGTGTGTAGGAGGGTGTGTACCTGGCAGCTGTGCTTGTTCCTCCATCTGCTGCGAACACAGGTATTGGTTTGCAACAGTTCCTGAATGAGCATGAAAGATAAACAAGGAGAAGAAAATCAGAGACAGTGAGGGACTAACATCGGAGGTGTGATGGAGAACGCAGTGCAAACAGATTCACATTGATTGTATTGAACCTGACGGCATAATCAGTGCATGTCACAGTGCTCTAATTTGTGACACCCACAACTGCATGGAAGAATCACGATAATTTAACTATAATGTAACTGCTGATCAACTATGAAAGGAATCAAAAGTTAAGTGATCTGGAAGAAGATGTCGTCAAACAGAGATAGTACACAGCTGTATTTATACACCGCTCACAAAAAAAGTACTTAGACTATATGTTTTTTTTCTAACAAATCAAATAGAGTTGCAGGCGTCAAGAAAATAGATGCCTTGTCCAGGCCTGCTGGTAGCCTGCCTGACCTGCCCAACCTGGTGTGGACAACAAATTTGGAAATGACATTCAGGTTTGTTCACATCAGCTGGGAAAGCCTACTTGACTTGGTGCTTTCTAGTGGTTTCGGTTAAAAGCAACATAAAAATAAATGCAAATACTTGCTCTACTGCTCTCTACTCCTGAGTCGGGCCATATCCTGTTGAGAGCTGGGGTTTGCTTCTTTTTTTGACAATCCATAAATTAACTGTGGCTGTAGCAGCTGCAGAGTTTAGAGTTAATACGTCTCTGTGTTGAGCGTTCATGGTTTTACTCTACCTTTACAGTGGCAGTTATTTAATTTCTGTAACCTTATATGCCTGTTGTACTCATCACAATAGCTCTTCCCACCCAGTGTCAGATGTTTGTATTTGATGGAGTTTTCTTTCCTTTTCTTATTGATTCTAGTGATGTGCTGTCAACACAAACTAGTCCTCATGTTACCATTTCCATTGTTCCAGGTTGATCTATTTGAATCTAATCGCAACTTGTCGTTAACAGATTAAATCTGAGCTGAAAAAAAGACACTTACTTCCCCCATTTTGCCTGAATACAGCGAAATACATCACCAGTCTCTCTTGCATCTCACGTCATGTATGTGCACCTTAATCCCACTTTTCCCTCGACTCTCCATGTTGTGTTTCTAAACAAGGGGCCTTCACATTTGCCTTTCTGCACTCCTCCTTTGGTCAGAACGCAGTTTTATCCCTGAGCCGTCAGTTCGCACATACTGTAAATGCTATTATCAGGGACAGACAGTGCGAACTGCAGCGCTTACTTCATCTGCTCCAGTGAGAAAAGAGACAGACACAGGGAAAACTGTATTTTCCTTCATGAAATAGTCCTCAGGATGTGTATGTCTGTCTCTCCCAAAGTAGAACAATGAACTTGAGTGAAACAATTGAATAAGTTTTCAACTGTCTTTAACATCCTGCAGCTGAAACTTGCATTAATTGTTTGGATGGTTCACAGTCAGGAACACTTTGGTTTTACTGCACACAGCAGAAACCTGCGAGAGAGTTGATAAAGGATGCAGGTAAGAACCGGGAGCATGGATGTGTGTGTTTTGCGTGCACTTGTGTGTTTGTGTGCGCGCGTGCATGTGTGTGTTTGTGTGCGCGATTGTGTGATTGTGTGCGTGTGCAAGGTCAGTCATTCCTGCCACATTCCAAACCCAGCTGGGGTGATTGGATGGGTGGAGAGAAGGACGGGGAAGGAGGAGAAGGGTGGGGTGTGGAGGTGAGCTGGGGTGTTTCTAGTTTCAGACAATGGTTACGGGTGAGAGGAGGGAGGTGGATGGGTGGGTGGGGGGTGACTGAGTGTGTGTAACAGCCACAGACAGGTTCCAGCAAACAAAGCTAGGTCTGTACTGCCCCAAGTACAGAGGCGGGAGGAGGAAGAGGGGGGCGAATGAGGGGCAAGGAAGGGAGGGAGGAGGAGGAAGAGACCGAGGGAGGGAAGGAGGGAGGAAGGAAAGGATGAGGGGGCAGCCAGCAGGTCCCTGATCCCCTCAAATATCCCCCTCGATGACAGAGCTCGGCAAAAAGAGAGGTGATGAGAGAGAAGAGGGAGAAAAGAGAACAAACGAGAATGACAGGGAGAGTGAAGGGAGAGGGAGAAAAGAGAGAGAATGCCCCTATTTGTTAATCAATCAGCCGTTTCGGAAAGGGAAAACTCAGAAAATCCCCAGAGGCAGGAAGAAGTCGGGGGAGGCTAGGAGGGATGATGGGGGGATTCAACAGAAGAGGCGGGTACCTCTAACTCCTTCAGCGAATCACGTAGCTTCTCTGGTCGGCGGTTCCTGGGGGTCCACGAATAGCCCCGAGCTATGGGGGGGGGACACAAGAAAACTCAGGAGATCATGTGACTGTGAACTTTTAAAAACAGAAATTGGAGAAATCATTTTAAAAGGAGAATTCACAGGAATGTGGCAATTAAAAAACGGAAAGGGTAAGAGTTGAACTTCATATCTCAGTAGAGATCTAAGAATGAAAAGAGAGCAAAAGGGCAATGACAAGTCGCTCATGAGGAGTACAAGGATGGAGGAATATGGAGCAGGTTCAAAATACGATGGTGACACTGCTTTTGAATAAATGTACAGGGTAATGGCCGTATTTTCCTCACAGCCTTGAAGCACTCATGAACTTCAGCCCCACTTCAACGGCAGGAACAAAGACACCAAATCAAGAGCTAAAACATTTAGACAGTCCATCGAGTAGAAGGAAAAGAAACCACTAGTTGGATATTAATTAATCATTCAAGCATAATCTCAAACGTTAGCTTGCAAATGTGAAGATAAGCTGCTCTTCTCTGTTTTGTATCTATGACGGCAATTTAGTTTTCCTAAAAGTGACAAATATTTTCATCAAAATTTAATCCGACAATTATTTCCACCATTAATCAATCGTTTTTGTTTCATCAACAAAATGTAAGAAAATTGAAAAACTGCTTTAAGATGGTCTCCTGGAGCCAAAGGTGACATCTTCTTATTGCCTCTTTTGTCCATCGAACAGCCTGAAACTCTTCAGACTCTTCTTTTTTTTTTTTTGTCATTAATGACCTGAAAATGGAGCAAATCCTTGCAAGTGTTTGACATCCTGCTTGGAAAAGACTAAAATGATCAATCTCTGATCAAGAAATGCCAATTAATTTTCTTTCAATTGCCTAAATCGTTTAATTGTTACACTTCTGGTTTCTTTTGGTTTATACATTGTTGAGCGTGTAATAATTTCAAGATATCCCCTTAAGATATGAAAAATATCATCAGTTGATTGACTGCTGACGGGTTTGTTGTTTACTGTATTTTTGATCCTTACAGCACTAAAAAAATCGAATACTCATATCGATCTAATACTTTTTTATACCTTCACATAACTAAAGTCAACCACTTCCGCTGTCAACAGAGAAAATGAAGGTAAAAATTCAGGAACCTATAAGTGCATTTAGGTGTTTTTGTACCATTAACTATGATTACTTCAAGTTAAAACTATCACTACTTTATAAAAATTACACTGAAGTAGTTAGCAGCAATTGAAGTTTTACATTTCTGTCAGCCATATCCCCAAAGCAGCAAAAGTCTCAAGTCTGCTGCTTTCAGATTGAAGTAGCTGCACTGAAGGAGAGGAAATATTCAACTGAAAGCAAAATGTCCCTTCAAAACACACAGACTGGTCCTTGAGGAGAAGTATATACTTAATTGTGAGGACTTTGGCACTCTTGAGTTATCTCCCGAATGCAACCTCCCAGTTAGCAGCACATATCTCAACACGTGCCATGCAAAGGCTCCTTCATGTTAATTTTCCCCTCCATCTCTAGTGGTTAAACAGAGGGAAGGAAGGATATGAGGGGAAAAAAAAAACAGCTAATTGAATTTGTGCATCTGCTCTCCACACACACATATAGATGAACTTCAAAATGGGTTGAAAAAATAGGAAGGAGTGAGTGCAATCGCTCCTCTATCTGTTTATTTTACAGTCTCGGGTTTCATCTTGACTGAGATGAACCATTAAGGAGCGGGGTTTTCCCATTAAGAATGAGTGGAAAGAGGAGGTAAACAGATGCATGCAAATGAGGGTGGGGAGGGTGGGGTGGGTCAGGGGAGAGAGGAGAGAGGGGAGGGCAGGGGGATGAGTGTTCGTCTCCTGATAAGGGTGTTTGTATTCCACTAAAAGCAGAGTGTGAGGGAAAGAGAGGGAGAGAATAAAGGAAGTTGGATTGTTAATTGACCGCAGTGATATCTGGAAGATGGTGAAACTCACAGAGAGAACTGAAAAAAAACTTACCTTCACAAAATTGGAGCTTCTCACTGTAGTAGTGATGCTTCAGGGGATTGGCTGAGAAAAAACAGAGGACAAGAAGGGTTGGATTTGGAATTTATTTGGGATGATAGCATGATGGACATTTGTGATTCTGCTTGTTTTATAAGATGCACATAAAGAACACATTGGAGCTCAAACGTCGTCATAACTCCAAGGGGCCATTTTGGCAAAGTGCATCCTACAATCGAGTCTCTTGGCCCAGTCACTGTGAGCAAGAAAGTGGCCACTCTAGTTGCTGGCCCCTCTGGCAGGCAGGGACACCTCCAGGATTAGTAGTATTAATCAGATAAGGGGGTGAGGGGCCAGACAGGCCCAGACATGGGCACCTGCTCAAGGGCTGGGTGGGGAGGGCTGCTGGGTTTTGGCTGCTGGGGACCCCCGGAGCCGCTCCAATGAGCCTGGGTCTCCCTCTAGTGGAAAGATTTAGAACTAACATCTCACATATAAAAAGAAACACAATTGACTTGGTAACCACTAATCAGATTACTTCATTCTCAGTCAATCCAAACAGAATATTGCCCTTATTTCTTAAATACTCGTGGAAATGCTGTAAAATCGTTAAAAAGCATACTAAAGTACAAAGCGTTGTCTTATAGGTTTAAATATCACCTGGACTGGAGCGATCAGAGAGCCTAAAAGTAATTTATTGTTATAAATGAAAAATTTTCACCATAGCTGAGCACTTGCCATGTTTTTTCCCCCTTATTTGTTCAACCTGAATGCCACAGTGCTCATAGAAAATATCAAACAAGGTTTAATCTGGCATAATCTACAGTATATGCAATGGAATCATGACCTGAGCTATCATTACAATCCTGTGTGAAAATGTTGTGATACTTTAAGATGGTGATTCTGCTCCCCCTGCTCCATCTCCCCTCTGCTCCTCCTCCTCTGCTCCCCCCTCTCCTCCCTGCACTCTGATATCAAGCCACACTTTAGTAATCCTCCAAATGAAAGGATTTGGAGCGAGAGCATCGTTTCTCCACTGAAGATTGGAATGAAAGAGAAGGCAGCTTCTCAGATGAGAGAGAAGGGAGAGAATCCCGTGATGAGACAGAGAGAGAGAGAGAGAGAGACAGAGAGAGAGAGCGAGATACAGTACACAAAATAAGAAAGAACAAAAAAATATGTGGTGAGAGAAAAACAGACAAAGAGGGAAATCAATGAAAGACACAGAAACGTAACATGAGCACAGCAACAACAGGGAAAACATGCAAATGGAGAGAAAAGGGCACTGAACAATAAGAGTGGTAGATAGCAATGCCTTCAACAACAGAAAGAGAGGAAGGACATGGCTATAATGAAAATAACTGAACTCCAAACTCTAAAAAATAATTCAAATTAGCAACCGATGAAATGATGAATAAATAGAGCACCTGACTCCAAAGGCCCCTGCAAACACAGTGACAGCATTTTAGCAGCTAAAAAACTAGATATTTCTCTAACTCAAAATGTGATAAAATATTAGACTTTTGTTTGCCACATTACCAGAAATAATTCCCTACTAGTCTGTGAAATGTGTAACTAGGCAAATGTTTGCCAAAATGTTCACTATATTAACTCTATGAGGTGATAAATAGTCAACTCTGAGTTTGTGACTTGAAGCTTCCACTCAAAAATATCCACGAGTGTAGGGTTAAATAAAATTTAAATTGAAAAACTATCCAAAAATAACAAACTTTACAACATTGTTTAAGGATTACAATAATCTAAATTAATTGATTAAATGTAAAACTATAAATGACAAAAGTACATTTGATTTGTGATGCTTTTTGTGGTACTCAAAGTTGCTTTACAATAAAAACAACAACAACAACAACAACAACAAAGGTACCAAGAAAATACTAAGAAATAAATAATGCATAAACATTACTTTCTACATCAGCTTAGGGAAATGAAAATAGAAATAAAAGCAAAATACCACTCAGTACAGTGTGACAGATGTGGGTGTCATTGGTTCAAAGTCATCATAGAAAATTTGCTTTAGAAACTTATATTTTTAGAAGAAATAAATAATTTGGTATCCCCTCTGATGGATGCAGTTAAGAGATTTGCACACTTTGGAAGATTTAAACTTAAATCGATATTTTTATAAACATCAACATATGATAAAAAAGGGATAAATAAGTGAGAAAATAAACTGTACATGTTGAACTGTAAATACAGTACTTGTAATGTATAACGGTGATTATCTATTTTTATGTAAAACACTTTTGAACAAAGCCACAGTCACGCTAATTCGACCACACACATAAGGCAAACTGCTATGATGTTTTTAAAAATGTCTGAACAAGTTGCATTATTTTCCAGGAATATGTAAAAACTGTAATTCGTAACAGAATTTTTAGGGTGTGGAACACAAACTCCGTTGAGGCCAATCAGTGTCAACCCATAAATGTTGAGCGATGTGGCTGATGGAACAGCAAAGACAAATTAATACTAAACAGAGAGAGACGGAAGGCTGATACAGGCTGCTCCTATGCTGTGAGGACCGCGGGGGAGTGATTTGAGCACTTCCTGATGGTAAGGGAAGCCTCCTGGCCCGAGGCAATATGAGGCTGGACTACATGGGGCCTCTTGCTATGTGATCTATTCTAGGAGAAAGTCAACAGTTTAGTTTTCCTATCGCTGTGTGGCAGGACCCCAGGTCAACAGCAACACAGGGAGTGTAAGAGATAGAACCACGGACGCCTAATAACATGTGTGCATACAGTACGTGTGTGTCTGTTTATGTGTGTGAGTGTGTGTGTGCGCGCACAAGGTTTTAGGGTTTAAATCCTAAATACTAATAGCATGTGGTTAAAGACACTAAAAATACCAATAATCTTAATGTGTGTGAGTGTGTGTGTATGTGAGAGAGAGCACAAAAAAATCTTGTAAGTAAATCCCATACATACCAAAAACAAGACAAACACAAGTTATCTTAAACACAAACAGACATCCAATATAAACACTATTTACCTGGCTCTCCTTTATCGTAGTACTGATAGGTGCCAATATCTGTATCTGTGGGGAAAGAGAGAGAGGGAGAGGGAGAGAGAGAGAGGGAAAGAGGGAGAGCGAGAGAGAGAGAGGGAGAGGGAGAGATGAACATCTAGCTGTCAGGGAAAAGAAGAAGACAAATCAGCAATTTTGCACTGTGGGATAAACAATCACTATCAGCCAGTGGCCTGTCCCGTCTGCCAGCACCACGTTTAGATAAGACCCTGGGAGGAAGGAGGGGTGTGTGAGGGTGAGGGGGGGGTGGGGGGTGGTCCAAGCCAGAATGGAGGGGGTGTTTTAATAAAGACAGGAGTGTGCCTTAGCCAATCCCTCCTGAGAGAGCATTATTTACACACATGCAACATATACATTTAAAAGTGGACACACCAAGTCAGCAAACAGCTAAAAAACACATTTGTGCAAAGAAAAACACACACACACACACACACACACACACACACACACACACACACACACACACACACATTTGTCCAACATATACATGGCAAACACAACACACACAAGCACAAACAGATACACACTCAAAATGCTGAGCTGAGCTCTTTTTCCTCCCAATGTTATTCCTGCAGGCCCAAAAACCATGAGCAGCCAGACTCAGATTCGCACAACACATCATTTCTTTATCACCACTGTTGCTGCTTCTGAGGCCAGGTCACACTGATACAACAGGAGAGCTGATGGTGCGCGCGCGAACACACACACACGCGCGCGCGCACACACACACACACACACACACACACACACACACACACAGTATACCGTGTCTGGATACCCCGGCACCTCAAGCGACCATAAATTACAAGTGTTTGATAAACAAGTGATATTTTTATCTGCACCGACATAGAACACGGACATCCTGGCTCAATGGTGGCATATTACCACCTTGATTTCATCTCCTGATAATGTCTCAGGTCTTTAGAGAATGCGTATAAAAAGTAAAGGTGAGTATTAGCAAAGACCTCAATATGAGTGGTTGCACTGCTCGGTTAGTCAGTTAAATCTAACTTGACTTATGGAGCCTTTCCATGAACTAACATTTTTTAGAGCCTTGTATTAGTTAGAAATAAGAATCATAGGTCACCGGGTCAAGTATGGATCTGTATTCAACATCTGTGAGGTCATAATAGAGAATGCATCCACTGATGATTTCTGCGGAGGAAATGAACCACGGAACCACCAAACAAGCCGCATGTGTGTAGCTGCTCAGTGGTCAGGAGTAGAGGGCTTATGGGAGTTGTATGCTCCTGTACATCATGATCACATGTGCACAAACGTATAAAACATTAGCATCATAGATGCTGATGTTGAGAATCTATATTCTTATTTTCAAGGTGAATGTGTATGATTAAAGTAAGGTGGTGATAGGGTGCGTCACACCTCAGTAACCAGGCTTCTTTGCTAAGATGTATCCATCCACCTTTTTAAAGATAGCAGAAGACACATCAGGAAAAAAAATTAAACAAATAAGGATGTGTCAACTAGGATACACATTCCGTCATACCTTTGTGTATACACATAAACTCACACACATACAGTGTACACAAATACACACACCGTCAGCTGCAGAAAGACACTATCTTCGTCTAAAGCTCAGCAGACTGTGAAAGGCAAGACAGAATGTAAGGGAGGAGAAAACAAGAAAATGGAGGAACAGAGCATTTCTGTCTGAAGGAAGAGATGGACTGATAGATGGTGAGCAGCATAAAAACTGACAGAAAAGTCAAACACAGACCACACCCACTCAACCAGACAAGGAAGCACTGGTTGATATTTGTCTGCTTATGCACCATGGCAACGCAGGTGATGCGATGTGCAGCTGACTTAACACATATGTGATATGTGGGCTTACGGAAATATTTTTCTCAAAGTCATGCATACAATTCTATATGTTAAAAAAAAATATTGTTCGATGTGATTCAGGCAAATGCTTCCATCCTTGATGCACTCATCCTTCCTGAAACAATGTGCTGTACATTAAAGGACCACACCAACATTTTGCCATTCTCTGAGGAACCAGATGAAGATAGAGCCTCTTCTCTCATCTGTGCTGCACTAGTGACCTGAGACCCACAGACATCTGCTGACTGCTAGTTAGCTCAGCAAAATGAACGATAGTGGATGGGCAGGTTAGCATGCCTTGCTCACTCACTTTCCAAAACTTGCAGTTCCTTCTCTTTTCACTCTGGTTCAGATAGATCAGGATCAGGATCTTGGTTTGTCCAGGAGTAATCCTCCTCATCCTCTCCTACAAACTCAGCAGTGATTAAAAGTAGCAGAGTCTGTTAGTTGTCAGCTTGACCCAAGTTTTGAGGTGCTGCATCAAATCACTGCACCCAGCCAGGAAGGTTCTTCCAGCTGTGTATCTGATTCTGAAATTGAAATATTTTGTCATTTTGAATTACTGAATCATAAATCTTATACAGTGTTAAAGAAGGTGAAAGAACACTTTGGAGAGCAGCTGGAGGTATGCTATCCTACCCAAACGCTATCGTTCACTGTGCTATGCTAACACGCGGTCAGTCTGTCTCTGTGGGTCTCAGTTCTATGATTCAAAGGTGTAAAACTACATAAAAGGCTCAACATTTGAAAATTCCACCCATGCAGGGCCATTAGGAGCAATGAGGGGCTCAGTATCTTGCTCAAGGATACTTGACATGGTCATCGGGGGAAGTGGGGATTGAACCAGCAACCCTTTGGTTGCTCGATGTCAACTCTACCTCTGAGCCATGCTCCCCCCCCTTTTTTTAATTAGCAAAGAATGTTGACATCCTTTCGATTACAAGAGCAAACACGTGTGCAGTCCCAAATGGGTTGATTGTTTTTTTTTAGTTTCTTGTGGTCATGCTTAACAGCTTTACTTTTATCAATGTACAATCAAATGCAGTGAATATAATATAAAGAACAAAATGTGTGGTGCAATTAACGACTGATTGTATGAGAATTTTAAGAGAAACAAAGAGAAAGTGATAACAGCCAGAGAATTGGTGTTGACTGAATGTCAGATTGTTAGAGTGGATGTAGGTAAGATGGAGGGATGGTGTGAAAACAAAGTGAGTGATGACAGGAAGAGACAGAGCAAGACGTCGAGGGAGAGGAGAAAGGCAGAGAATTATTGAGAGGTAGATTGAACTTGGTGATAAGTAGTACCTTTGACTTGGAGAGAGCTCTTGGTGGACCACAAGTGCAGCTCAGCCAGGCAGAACGCCATCTGACGGACGAGTGTAACCCGAGTCTGCAGAGGACGAGTGAGAAAAAGAACTAATGAAAGAAGGAGAAAGAGACAGGAGTGACCAAACACAACCAGAGATGCATATCTTGACGAGACAACATAATAGACTGACATAAATAAGGCAAAGGGTCAGACGAGAATCATGGAGATGCACATGCCTGCACGTGTCTCTCTCTCCCTCACACACACACACACACACACACACACACACACACACACACACACACACACACTCAGTAGATGATACTACGCAAGGTGCTAACACATTTACACACATTCATTAATTGATGGCAAAGGCATCAGGAGCAACTACTGGTTCAGTATCCGACTGACATAGACTCTGACACTGCTTGGAGAAGAAACCAGCAACCATTCAAGTACTGGGACGTTGTGTTACCTGAATGCAACCTCTACTCATTCAATACCTCAGCTTAAAAAAATAAAAATTGCCTTGTTGGTCACATTATAGGTCTTTCTTGCATTTGCAGTCATTTAAGCAGTGAAAGAGGAAGTACAAGTGGCTTTACTTTCCACAATAGTGATGCATCAAACTGTATAATTCCCTTGTAGCACCAATATATGAGTTCCTGTACCTCTACGACTAGTGCACACACAAACAGTCGGAGAAGATATCGAAGTGTTCACCCACTTTGGCAAAAAACTAATTCAGAGAAAAACAAAGAGACTCCTACATGAACTCGGGCTGACACTGGGACAAGGTCACAGGTGGTGATGCTTGCACCTACATTCACATGTCACAGATGTGCAGTGATGGACACACACTTCGGAGCTGACAGCTCAGACAAAGCATCCACATTCCACACATCAGCTCATAAAAACAGGACAGGCCTACAACCAGCGCTGGTAATCTTTTAAACCATCCCAAGGAGGTTATGATTTTACTCCTGTTGGATTATGAAAGAAGTACTGTGCCAATATCCTAATAATTTGGTATAAGGGTGGAAATGCTTCATGGACCTTGGAGGTGGTAAGCACGGTAGTTTATTTAGATCTTAGATTATGATGACTTATGTTTGTACATTTATTTTGTATTTATTCATTTCCCTCTCTGTGAGCATTGATCCGAGTGCTCACACGGTGTATTGAACCACATTAGTTATAAGGAATTTATGGCTCATTAAAATATCATTGACAAACCCTTTCATACACCACAGCTGCAAATACCATTGCTGATAACAATATCACTGGTGATGTTGTTGCATCTACAATACAGTGGGCGTGTTTTCTATTTCTGGGACAAAAGGCGAGTCAAGGTCAGTTTATTCCAATGTAGGCGATCGAAATTAGCACAATGAGTTTAACTGGTCAAAAGCTATCCTCAAAGAAGCTGCAAAGGCAAAACTTGAGGAAATCAGGGCCACTGACGCTGATGAAGATAAGCCTGGTCCCCGCTAGTCAGGGAGATGCACCCAACACCCACCCCCCATTTTAGATTAGATCTCTTGACTGGTGGGAAGCTAATCAGCTGGCTCCCAAAGTGCTACCTCAGCAATATCAAGAAGTTACTTCACATTTTCCTACAAGGGAGACTGAGGCCACTATGCCGGTTATACAGCATACTCTCCATTTAACGTTGCTGCTTTCAGAACAATACTAAACATCCTATTTAAAGCATGTTACAACTTGTTGGTTAACGATTGATAATGGAAGTGTCAGCGTCTACTTAAAAGAAATGGTCACATGGCCATCCACAGGTCACTGTTTAGGAGGGAACATGGATAGGCTTGGCAAGGACTGCTTTTATATCCTTCTGTGGAAAAGTGCAGCTCTTGTATAGGCCCTATTCATCCAAACTTCCCCTTCATCAGATCTTTACACTGTATGCAGACATTAGAGACTCTCTGAGTTTATGGGATTGTAGATATTTTCATTATCTTAAGTACTGTTTCTGCTACGCTGAAGACTGAAGAGAGTCTGATTTTGGTAATATTATTGAGCGGTCGACTGCGGGTTACTCCAGTGTATAAGACTCTGTAAATGACACCCTATGGTCAGAGGAATCTCTGTATAGCGTGGCAAAGGTGTAGCAGTACTGCTGTGTCGGCCATTCGTTTCTAATGCTCTGTCTCGCCATCCTCTCTCTCGTTAACGCTGAGAGAGGAGTCTCTCTTATCTTCCCCCTCATGCTCCTTCTGGTGTGGTGGGGAAAAAAAAAAAAAAGTAATTTTGCCACTCAACCTCCAAAACTACAAGTCCCAACAAAAATACACACAGATAACACAGGGTGCCATGGAAACGCTGGGGTTAGCATGGCATGGCAGCAACGAGTTTACTGACATAAGAGGATTTTTTTATCCTTTCCAAACCAGGTTTTTGAAGGACATCAGCCATTTTGGGGGGAAAACTTTTATTTTTTAAAATTTCAGTTAGCTTTCATTTAGCTGCAAGTCTGGTAAGTCTTAAAACGTTCACGAGATCTTTGTGAAGCTATCTGAATCTCATGAATGATGTGTGTGTGTGTGTGTGTGTGTGTGTGTGTGTGTGTGTGTGTGTGTGTGTGTGTGTGTGTGTGTGTGTGTGTGTGTGAGTGTGTGTGAGATGAGAAGGTTTGGGCAGGGTGATGTGTTCTCAGGGTGTCATCACATGTATATCAGCTATCAGCTCATCTGATTAACACCTTTCCACTCCAGCCAGCTGAATATACATTTGACAGTTTCACTCTGTCCTGCTCACTGCCACTAAATCAAACCTCTAAGACAAGGGGCTGTTGATTTACCTGAAGCTAGGATGGCTTTCAGATCTGGTGAGTGTCCATTTACTATAGTTTCTCCGTCCAATTCTGCAGAACAAATGGTTTAATGGAATGAAATCTGTCACAACTGTGTAGCAGATTAAAAAAAAAGACAGAAATACTTCCAGCCTCTTCAAGACCGATAGTGTACTTTTGAAGCAACAAATGTTCCTTCTCCAAAAATTAAGCGATAGCACAGAAGTGTTCTTGTCTCATTCCTCTATTTTTGAGAGTGAAAAAAAACATACAAACACCAAGAAACCTCTGTCATATAATTCTTAGCACACTTAACTATCTACATGAACTCAGACAAATGAGAGCTACAGAGATTCTCAAAGACCGCAGGAGGAGTGGCATTATTTAAATAACAAACAATCCCAGAAAGACAAGGATTTCAGATAATTTTGAAATACTGGGGAAGAAGATGTCAGGAGCATCTTTTATTATATTTTGGGACTCACAACATTTGTGACCACACCATGGCATAAGCATGCATACTCACACACCTACGTATTCTCACAAACAGTACACACACGCAGCATGCTGCACAGGTCCTGGACAGCTGCCACACTCATACTGACTTCTGGTTGGGGTTGCTGTGGGTTACCTGTCCCCTGCAGGGCTCTGTGGGGGTGTACAGCCTGTGTGCAGAGGGCTTGGGTGAGGGGTGTGGGCGGGTCTAGGTTATTGTACCCTATCTTTACACTAGTAAAGAGAGTGCTTTAACATCAAAGGAGCGAGGGAAAACATAGGACTCCTCTTTCAAAGACAGTCCACAGGAACTACGACCTTGTCTGGTCTCTGCATCTCTTACTCTGCTTTTCATGCACTGTCCCCTCTAGGCAGTTAGCGAGTGTGTGTATGTGTGTGTACATACGTGGAAAGAGAGCAACAGAAGCGTTACTGTAAAAGTGTACTTGAATATGTATGTCTTTGTGTGCATGTGTGTGAGTGGTTTGTGGCAAGCGAGCGTTAAAGACAGAACGTAACGCAAATATTTATCTGAGACTGGTTCTCTCAGAGTCAAAGGAGCACAAAGGACGCCTGTGTGATCTGGTTTTGTTCTATAGCGTGGATGCTCTGATTGTTTACATGGATGTTAGACTGGTGGTATTTCCAACATGCTTTTGCAGCGTTTTCTTTTGGATGAGATGGTGAAGACCTGGCAGGGCAGCCTCTGGCACACTCCACAGCCACTCTCATCTTAAAGTGACTACACACATCACTTCCTACATGCCAAGATTGTATCGAGGTTTAAAGCACTGCCAACTAGTGGCAATTAAAACATCAGATTTGTGAAATATGTTAAGTGAACTTACAGCAGTGTCACTGATTAGGAAACAGATGTGGGGTAATAAGTGTTTAAGGCCTCAGCCCAGAAGTGGTGCTTCAGTGCAACAAGAGAGAACTGAAATGAAGACAGACTCATAGGAATTTGGTTTGACATCTCAAGAATCCTTTCAAACACACACAAACACACAAACACACACACACACGCTGGAGGCAGTGCTGTCAGCTGGTACAGTGGTCCCATCACTGTGAGGAGAGGGATGTGGTAAATTACAGGGTTAAAGAGCTGCCATAGGGTGACTGACTCAAGACCATCACAGCTTTGACTTGTTCCCCCACCCCCAATGCACACATCCACTGACTGTTATAAGGCTTTCGCTAGACCACAAACTTAAAATTAACCATTACAACTACATGCCTCATTATAACATTAACTCTGAAAGCTGGCTTAGCCTTCAAACGGTCCTTTGAAGTTCTGAAGACCAGCCAAAAATATCCTCACAATGCTGAAAAGTCTTCACTACAATGGTTTCAAAGGAAAGGAAAGGAAAAGGTTAGAAATGCACCAGACAAACAAAGAAAATCCCTCCTTACCTTCCAGGTTTGTGTAAATTTGTTACTTTCTTTGTCAAGAAAAGAATTGCATGCCCTCATCGTCAGTTCTTGCATCATACAACAGGGGGTTGATTGGGTCAAATCTAGGGCTGTACTTTAATGAATTTGATACCTATATTTACATCTCTGTTTACGTTTTTATATTTTAAAATAATAATTCCTGTTCATCTTGTTTGTTTGTTTTTTAATTTTTTTTTTACCAACTATCTTGTTTGGTGCACAGGTTGAAAGAAAAGGAAATAATTCAGTAAATTTCTGATTCACACAACATTCCTGGTCCTCTGTTTAATTTAGAGATTTGCTACATCCCTTCAGGGCTTGACAGACCCCTCACAAAAAAAAGCTACACAATATTGCTTTATTTTATTACCCCTCTGTCCACTCCTCCCTTGCTCTTTCTTGTCTCGTGTTTTTCTCTGGTATTCTCATTTCGAAAGCTGGAAGCTGCTGTAAATTTTCACTCTCGTTCCGGCAATTTTTACTTCTCTCACTCAAAAGAGCAGTATTTAAGTTGTTTTCTTTCTCTCTCTCAAAGGACAGCCTTTCAGACTTTTTCTCAACAACTTTATCTCTCACAGACGCTCTCTCAACTACTGCCTGGTCTTGCTTAGGCACTTGAGAATTTTTGGCTTACATGGAAAACATGCAAAGAGCAACCAGGAGGTTGTATCAGAGAGAGATAGGTAAGGTAACAGTATAATTGTGAGTGCATATTTTCCAATCTTACTGCCTTGGAGTTCCTGCCAAGTCTCAATCACAGACTGCATGAGCAGATATTCAGTAAACATGCTCAGGCACTCAAGTCAGTCCTACATCCCACACGCTGTCCAATCTCTCCTACCTCTGATATGTGAACTCATACGGTACACAAGCACGCATGTATGCATGGAAATGCATACACAGTATGATGCATACTCTCCTATCTTTTAACCTTCTGATACCTGAGGACATGTACACATGTACACATTTACATACATATGAACCCACACACACACGCGTGCATGCGCGCGCGCGCGCGCGCACACAAACACACACAGACACACACACACACACACACACACACAACAAACTTGTACAAGCTCTTATCTGTATCCTAGAGGGAACAGTCCTCCAGCTTCTAGAGTCCTATCAGAGCACAGAAAGGTGGAAAATCTGAAAACAAAAGATGAGTCTCTGAAGAAAGGGCGAGAAAATGAGACATGAAACAACAGATAAAACAAAGAATCCGAACTCTAAATGGGAGTCTAATGTAGCAATGGGAATATCATTGGGGGGGTTCTGGTCACAGAGAGAACAGATAAGCAAGGTGTGAGGGAAGGCTGGGAGTTTCAGGACAAGTCCTTGTCTCATAAACATAACAATCACTTCCAACATACCAAACCAAATAGAGCACAACTGCTTCATCGATTCGAGACAGTGGGACAAAACTGGGCCGATGCTTATACTTACTCTCATCTGTCTTTAATGATGGAGAACAATGAAATAAACGTATGATTTATTGGATTTTCCCAATGTTTTGGAAATTAACTGGAATTTTCACATTCCAGTAAACATGTTTTTTGTAAGCAAAAACATAAATGCATCACCTCAATACTGAACATCAATTTAAGTCAAACTTGATTTCCACCTGTAGTTGCAGGACCATTCTCTTCCTCTACCACACAGGAAAAACTTTACGGAGCCTTTATTTTACAACAGCAACTTTAAATATAATCCAAAGAACTTTTTTTACCTGGGCGTAAGAGTGAAAGGTTGCACTGCAAAGCCCTGCTTCCCACATGAATGGGATGAAAAAGTTGAATCAGCCCATGCAAGAGTCACTCTAATGCCCATCAACCTGTCTGTAAGCACCCTCTTCAGAGAAAAGGTAAAGCATCTTAAGCTTTAACACAAGGAAAAACTGACAATAGCAAAACTGTCACGACATTGTTTAGAGGTGTTCTGTGGTCAGTAATGAATACTGTAGCCTCTAGGCTTTTCGGGCCTCAGAATTCTAGTTATGTTCAAGTCAAGATCTGTTCTCCATCTTCTCTTCAGTTCCTCTGCTTCAGTGTGTTGAGAACCTAGGGCAACATAAAACTCAACCCACTGGGAAAAGAATAAGATGTGACAACTGGGATCTTCAAAGCAGTGTATACACTTGCGTGCGTGCGTGGGTGCACGCACACACACGCACACGCACACACACACACACACACACACACACACGAGCAGTGTATCATCTCACCTGTCTCGTCACAAGACAGAGGGGTTTGGTGGAGACGAGTGGAGGGTGGGCAAAGTGGCGCCAGGCAGCAGGCCGAAAACCTTTCGTTCATTCACACACTTAACAGAGTCCCACAGGAGCCCATTCAGCTGTTGGTAGGGGGAAGAATAGAGGTGATGGACAAGCAGAAGTAAAAACGGGGTAAAAGGTAATACTATTCAAGAGAGGCGACAGGTACAGTCACTCCGCATGCATGTACATATGTGTGTCTGTCTGTGTGTTTTACAAGGTATGTCAATCAGCAAGAAAATAAAGGCGGAGTGACATGACCGCCAGGCAAGCTGCGCTGTCGAGTGATGTGTGTGTGTGTGTGTGTGTGTGTGTGAGAGTGTGTGTGCGTGCGTGTGCTCGCTCGCATACTAAGGGAACAAGTAAATCACTGGAAGTACCATTTCAGGTTCAGAAGATGTGGTGGAGGTGGTGGAGTTGAAAAGTTCAGGTGTCAAAAATATCAATGTCTGCATGTGAGCGATCAAGGCCACACAACTTTCATGACTGAACGATCTTTCAGTCAGTGTCATTTTTTGATAACCATGCCAGAGAGTTGAAGAATGTGCACTAAAAGAGAACAAAGCTGCAGCATCAAGTTGCTTTCAATGTATCATCTCATTATCATTATTATTTTTCTCTATTACAAAGAAATGGAATGTTATTCTCCATATCAAATAGAATCAATCCCTATTAAGGAGTTTTTTTTAAAAATGGCAGACATCTCACTTTGGAACCCAAGTTCATTTCTGTTCTTTTCTGAGAACGAAAAAATTAATTTGTAGATTACATTTAGAGAGTGTGAATATTCTGATTTCAACTTCATTGAAATAAGAACCATGAATTTAAAAAAAAAAAAAACATTAATTTTAGGTGTTAACATTATCTTACACCATGAGTTCGTCCATTTGCTTGTGTGCAAGAAATGGAGCGAGGGAAAGACGGACGTTGGGAGACAGAGATGAGAGGAAGCTTTTCTAAGCAGATGTGTAAACGTCATTAGTGGAGGTAATGGAGGGAAGAAGGTGGGAAATGGGAGGAAAATGTACTCTAGCAGAGGTATTTACCCAAAGCCTGGAGCAGAAACACAAACACAGCACCAGTAATGACAGAGACGAGGAGGCAGAGACCGAGAGAAAGAGATGTTTGGAGGAGAATTTAAAAAAAAAAAAAAAAAGGTAGATAGAAGCGAGTCAGACCTCTGGCTTGATTATGCCTTCAAACAATCTGCCATATTAAAAGGAGACTAAATGTCCACATTCAGACAGGATTCCACTAAACCAGCACTGGTTGTCTTCCCCTCCTGTTCAGCTAATAGACCTAATCCTGGCAAGCGTTTCACTAAAAGCTGACCACATCTGCCCTACAGCAAAGCCCAAGGGCAGGACAGGCAATACTTCTAAACCAGCTGCACAATTGCTGGCTGACTTCAAAGAGATTCTCAGGGACTGTGTGTCTCTCCGGTGTCTCTCCCCTGTCACAGCAAAGGTGACGCGTGTCACACGAACCGTGGTTTTGTTTATGTTGTTGGATTTTCTTCTTTTAAAGCTGTTTGGTGCCCTGTTGTTCGCCCCTCACCTCTTGACCATAAAGTAGTAACACTAAACGTGCACACACACACACGACAAAATATGTCTATTTGTACATGCATTAAACACAAACAGATAAGGTTCAAACAGACAAATGCCAACACTTACATGGAATTTTTTTTAACAGGAAAAGCCGGATTCAGATGCATTCACACAGTAAGTAATCCAACTCTCTTATACCTTGTTCTTCATATCTTATCACTTTTCATTTCTTGCGGGACTGTGGGTGTAAAATTGCGTGACAAAATTTAAGACAACCGACGAACATCTGCATCAATACCAGGTCACATGTGGGGCTCGGCCAATTTATCCGCCTGTCACACGCCTATCACATGACTATTCCTTTACTTGAGAAAAATGTGTTGAAATCTTGCATTAGAAACTAGGGTTGCCTTTTATTGTTGATTAAAGTTGATGGAACTGGCACCCATTATTGGCCTGCAACTCAAGAAAATGTTCATGTTAGGACACTAATGTCCTTCACACGCCCACAGAAACATACGGTGCATCTCAGTGAAGGCTTTTCACTACCTGTGTGCACAACCAGATATGCACTTTCAGGTACACACACAAACAAACACCTGTCAAGGGCTCAGGAAGATGAGGTCCTTTAAAGTTGTTGTCAGATGCACAGAGAGAGATAGACCCTGGCAAAAAGGAAAGGTCACGATGAACGTCCCCTAGACTTCTCAGCAGTCTTATTTCCCCGTCACACACTCACACACACGCTGTCTGTCACCTCCCAGACGAGGCCATGACACCTCGGACACCTCTCAGCAGGCAGTGCCAGCTCTTTCTCGCTCTCTCTGACAGGTTGACATGGCGCAGAGTTCTTGGATGTCGATGGCACTCGGTCCAAGAGGTTTGGTCTCTTTGCTGTGACCTCAGAGATGGATGGTGGTGTCATTATCTCCCCTCAACCCCTACTGCAGGATGCTCCTGTCTAGAAGTAGGAATAAAAATCTTTTCTAGAGTCTACTCTCGCCTCGTATTCCCTTGACCTGGCAGTTGTCTATCATACTTCATCACTGTAGGGTCAAATAGTTATTTTGGAGTGTGGTCTTTATTGGTTTCTGTTCCAATCTAGACACATTTTTTTGGTAGCAGGTAAAGGAAATTATCTATTATTATAATCAAATAGTCATCTTAAAGAAACAGACTTTTCTGCTATAGAACTGATTTCCTTTCCAACAGATATGATACATTAAGCTCTCTCTCTCTCAACCCAAACATCCACTAATGTGAGAACACATCCCGGCTCAGTCATGTGTCGTCATGGAACTTTTGTTTGCACGGCCCAACAAACACTCAAGTAACATGTCGAAAACACAGAAACACAGCATTTGTCATTGTGTTCTTTGTCCTGTGTTCACTTTGATGAACATACAGAACAAGACTTTTTTTCAATCAGACAGACAGACAGACAGACACACACACACACACACACACACATCCTAAAACAGCGATTTCAGCTGTTCATACAGGACAATGACAGGGCTCCGCCTGTAGCACTTGGTCAAGTCATGGCTTGTCAGACCCTGTATCCTCTTTCCATTGAGGCTGACGGTTATGAGTACCACAGGGGCCTGCACTGGGCCCCATGTTAAACACATTCACCCTGCAGTTAGACCTGTCTGACGTCAAAAGTGCAGGCTCATTTTTCACCTCAACAGCCATTACACTTCACCCTGCACCGACAGTTCACCACATTTAGGTACATTGTTACTGTAGGAAAAGACAAAAACAGCTATCTTTTAAAATGAGCTTTTCAAAGTTTTGTCCACTTTGCTTCTCTTCACATCTTACTGTATTTTCACCCCTCCTGAAACCTTACTAATAAAACATAAAACACAATAAAAATGTCAATCATCATTAGTCTCGTTTGACAAAATATTTTGGTTCATCCCTGCACATCAGCTGTGACTCTGACAATCACAGCAGAAAGAAACAAATGCAGAAATTGTGCTGTATCGAAGCAACTGATTTATACAATAGGTAGTTTTCTACTGAACGTACTTGGGGCACTAGCCAGGTGCCTTGCATGTTTATAGAAACGGTCTACTGAACAAGTGTATGAATGAGCACCAAACAAGCTAGGAATGTTGAACATCCAGTTCCCTCATCTAACAGTCAATGGGAAGAAGGAAGATATTTTAACATTTTGCTCGACAGCATAAAACACATATTGCTGTTGATGTGTCTTAAAAATGGTGGTAGTTCAGTGGCTTAGTAAGGATATTAAAATATCATCAAGCAAAGCTGATGCAAAATTATTACATCAACTCATGAGTCCAAGCTGAATCAGAATCAAACCCCGGTCAGTAATTTGGTTAGGCCCCTGAGAAGTACCTACTGTACCGCAAGATTATTTCTCCCTCCATGTTATATTTTTTACCTTCACCCAGCTAACTGTACAATAGAGAATATTACGATCATAGATTTTGACAACAGAAATAATGAGAATCACTTGTGCCATTTGAAATTTTCCAATTTCTTTCCCACGTGAACATTTTGTCGTCTTCATCAGAGGCTCAGTGTGACAAGAACTTGAAAGCTAAGCTGCTAAGAACAAGTCATCACATTAAAGCATCGTTTTGTTCAGACATGGAAAATGATTTTGACAAATGGCATGCAACTACACGGCATCGTGACTGTTGCAAAATGCATATTTTACATAGCTGATGCAAGCAAATATGTTTTTACGAGGATTTACAGAAAGCAACATGGTTTACCTAAATTAACAAACTTTAGTAATACTATCCCACGAGTGAGTGAAGGGCCCGGGACCGAAATCCCTCTGTAATGTCCTGCTGAGCCTCTCAATCTGACCCACGTGGGTCAAGCGATATGAAGCTCTTCAGCTTTCTGTGTGTGAAGACGATTTGAGACAGTGTAAATAATTTCTAGTGTGTGACCACGGTGATAAATTTCCCACGCCTTTCTCTTTAATGTGTGACATACCCCATCCTCACACACACCTCCTCCCCTCCAGTCCCATACATGTACATAGGCTTAACATCGTCTGGGCGGGCCGATCCCACTGGCTCACTGTCGGCACGGCAACAAGCACTATCCTGGCTAACATCTGCTGCACGACCCTGGGCCGCTCAGAATGGGCCTTAATCCCCACACAGCCATGTTGTGGGGGAAAACATTCTTTCCTTTTAGTGAGAGCAGACAAACAGGGACAAGCGGTGTTGCTGGTAACCTGCAGGCAACCAGCCTCTTGGAAGAACCCAGAATGTTGTCTGTTACGTGGCCCCCAATTGTGCCACGGCCCTTTATGGCTGTGCAGAGGGGTATGACCGCCAGCTTCTGCAGCGAGTTTCCGTCACTGGTCCAGTTGGATGGATTTGGGTTTTGAGGTTAATGAAAGGTCGTGCTAGTGGGCTAGGTGGGGTGGGTCAGGGGGGAGTTTGTCAGCCAGCATTGGTAAACTAAAACAACAGTGGCATTGATAAAAACATGAACCACCTTCCACCCTCAGCGCATCAACTGGCTGTGGATCCAGGACACTGTTGCTGCAGTATTTTGGTCATCCTTCAGTGAGTTTTAAAAAAGTGTGTTTGTTGCTGGGAACAGCAGAGGGAGAGAGAGCACTCAGTTAGGTCAGATGCAAATTGTGAACATATGGCAGTTTGGTTCCCCCTTGTGGGCACTGTCAAGAGAGCAGGGGCTGCGGTGGGAGCACACATTTCTCACTCAGACAAATAGATTCTCACACCAAGAATCTTTCAAAGCTTTACCACTACAAGTCAACATATCAGCCATGCAACAAGCAAAGCCATGACTCTTCATATTAGTGTTGTTGATAAAGATCTTCAGTGGGAGAGACGCACTGAGGAAATGAAGACACTGCTCTATCAATCAGTCCATCAACTGCTATGAAATATGTATTTGTCTTAATATGGAGTTTGATTCCATCAAACCCATTTCACGGACCATTTCCTTATTCAAACACCTCGAGGAGAAGATGGAGAGAGAGAGTGGAAGTGTGTGGTCGAGGCTTGCTCGGAAGAGGAAACACACCTCCAATGATGGTTCAGTGTGTGTGTATATTGTGGGATTTAATTGCATAGTTCTGCATCAGTGCCAAGAAGTTACTTGGTGTGTTTGCAGAAGTCTGCGTTCTCTGTGATTGAAGGCTTTGTAGCTTATTTTCCACTGCAAGCTACCACGAGTCTTTCTCAGGTTTCAACCA
The DNA here is from genome assembly GCF_037954235.1 of Aulostomus chinensis. Classification (NCBI taxonomy): domain Eukaryota; kingdom Metazoa; phylum Chordata; class Actinopteri; order Syngnathiformes; family Aulostomidae; genus Aulostomus; species Aulostomus chinensis. The sequence goes on from NC_141335.1 coordinate 4,230,537, forward strand.
TGGACAGACAGAGAGAGAAGCTAAAATGAGGTAATAGGTAGAGCCCAAACCATCAGCTCTCAGCAGTCCACAGATAGAACTGAACTGGTGTACATGTCAGCCGGTGTACACAGATATGGATTAGAGCTCAACTGGTGCTGTATTTTTTTTACATGGTGGTGTCTGCTGTATTTATGTTATATATATATATATATATATATATATATATATATATATATATATATATATATATATATATATATATATATATATATATATATATATACACACCTTAATACAAGGAAGAATAAATGGGCATGAAGAAGCAAATCAACAGAGATTAGTACTGTTCTCCCATCTCATATCAGAGTCAAAAGTGAAGTTTTACTACAATTTGTCAATGTAGTTATATAGATAAGTTTTGCGTCGTCGTCACTGTGACAATTCCAAATTTCAAAATAACCATTCAGTCGCCAGTGCAGTTATTGCAGTCAAGCCTTGTGCCGCAGCAACAAGTGTTTTGGGAGTACATCCACAACAAATCCATCAACACCAGTTCCGAGTGCTGGGAAAGTCATACAGTAAGTCATAAGTCATACGGTCATATACTGACATCTAGTGTCATACAACAGTTACTGCAATTAAAGGATACAACATGATGAGCTTTGTACTGTAGTTTCATTTTAAACAACACAACTACTATCTGCATCACAGCCTTGGTAATACAGGGAACAGACATCCATCTACTCTCTGATCTAAAGCTTCATCAACCAATCTTAGACTGGAACATGACACTGCTAAGACACAGATATGCCAGGAAGTAAATAAGGACAGGGATACAGAAGTTGATTATGATGGGAGATAGCAGTCACCATGATGCAATCACCTGCAGCTGTGTGTGTCTGTTGTTTAGGTGTATACTTGTGTGAATGCAGCCTGCTATCTCACCATGTCTGCTGGTACACTGTGAGGGCTATTTTGTCTACCGAAGCAGATAAGAGGGCGATATTGAGGTCAGTTAGTGTGCTGGTTATCTACCTCCCGCCTGCCAACGCAACAGGGTCACTCAGGTGCGCTCTGCAGAGACAAGTGGAGGAACAGAATAGAGGGAGATAAAGGAGGACAGGACAGACATCGTGAGCAGAGGGAGGTGAAATGATGAAACAACAAAGGAGGAGCTGGAGTGGACAAAGACGGGGTTAGAGGAGGAGACAGACAACGCGGATTTAGAGATGTGTTTGTCGTCATGCCATCATGCACCTATCAAGATTTTCATAGCTGAGAATAAGTGTATGTACTTTGTCTCTGTGAAATTGCACATGTTCAGAATGCGCATGTGAGGGAATGCACGAGAGCATGGCTTAAGATTTGTACATGTATGAACTCTTCCGACTCACTGGCACCAGATATTATCATTTATGGTCTTTTCATTCTGATTTCTTTTCAAACACAAAATGTGTCTAATCCGCTCACCTCCACCTGACAGGGGGAGACTGTCAGAGAAGAAATAAACATTAGATTTGAAGTTTGACTCATGGTTTTCATGGGAATGGAGCTGATAATAGAGAAACATAAACATGAAATGTAAAAATATTTATTACTCTACACACAGGAAATAAACAATGACAAGCCAATACATATCAGTATATATTTAACAAAAATTACTGCAAGATAAGTGGTTTGAAACAACAACACAAATTACACTAAACAAAAGAGTTCATTAATCTTAACTGAACCACCTGCTGTACAACAGCAAGTATTTGAAAAGCAAATTTCCATAACTTTTTTAAAAATGGACTGATTTTATGTAATTCAAAAGCTTTTTTCAGGCTGGGAAATGGCTTTTTACAGATTCCGTGACTATCTGAATCTCCATTATCTAATCAAGATTGACACTTTGATGGCATATTCTTAGTTTCATGGTTAAAAGCTCATACTGTAAACCACCTACAGATGTAAAACTGATTCTACACACAGTAGATCAACATCTCCAAGGGATGTGTCAGATCCATTGACGTGGGGATGTATGAGGTAGTCATCCACAGTATGATGGGCTAAGGGAGCCAGCTGCAGCTCTCTAGCTCAGACTGCACTGCTGAGCACAAAATCTGCAGAGGAATTTATCTTATCTTCCATATCAACTTAAGTTGTACATCTGTTTACATGTACACTATTTTTTATGTTCTTTTTGTAACATTCTCACTATTTTATTACCTTGCATCCTAAGCAGTACAATACTGTGCGACAAAGGTGCGGATATGATCGGCTCTCTACACAGAAGAAGTACTGACCCACATCTACTGAGGCTGAGACTCGTACTATGAATGACTACCTCATACAACCTCTCTTCATTACATCTGAAATATCTCCTCAATAGGTGACTTTTAGCGATATGAATAAGAAGAACAATGGATTAGGAGTTTCACTTAATAGTGACACAGCAGGCAAAATGACCAAAATGTACTCAGAGCCCTTTGCAATGGAAGCAATGTACCCACAGTTTGACCCTGCAGCACTACACCAGCCAACAGACAGCTGTGATCACCTGTTTTTCCCACACTGACACTTATAACAGACACAAGCAAATGCCACACACAACAGAGGGGTAACACGTAACAGGAGCTAAGAGGAGCTCTGCCAGCCAGCAGCCAGCCAGCAGCTGCTTCAAACAGCTCTGAATCAGGTGATCACACACACACACAGCCTTTTGAGAAGGGAAGCTCCCGTGTCAGCCTGTCTCTGGCAGATGGAGAAAGGAAAAGCAAGGCCACTTTGGGGTTTGGGTGGGGAATTGGTGGGCACTGGTATTAGAGACAGAATGGTGGAATGGTTGGAGTAAAATATTAGTATGATTTGAGAATGTTACCCATGATGACTGCGAGAGGAAAAATGGATGTGGACCAAATTATTTTCATGGTCTTTTAACAATTTAATCAGCACAGCGTGTAAATGAAACTTAGCAAACACAAAGATATCTACTTTGCTTTGCTAGTATGTCCTGGTCCAAAATGGTTAAGAAGCTCTGGACAGACAAACCTCCCTTGCATTATTTGCATGTTATTCCCACCAACTGTTGCTATAAATTAAAGGCACAACATGCCCCTAAAACACTCAGACCCTGTGCTGCCAAACTTAGCTGCACTATATATAAAGTGAAACCTTTTTCATAATGTATTCATCAAGCACCAAGAGTGAATGATTGAAGGTCTCACACAGTTGTACAGGTATACATCTCCACCTGTAACTGTATTCTGTAATAGTAGTGTATGAGTGTTAACAACATCACCTGGCAAAATGAAATGAGTGGTGCTGAGAAATATGGAAAAAATGAACTTCCTGGAATACAGAATCCCTTTTTTCAATATATCACACCTGCTTCGGTATGGAAAATAACACATCAGATACTTAATATCCATCTTATTGGTCCTGCATAGTAATGTTAGTAATTTCCAAGACATTTCAAAGATTTAAGAAATCATTTTGTTGAAAAGTCGGACTGAATCACTTTTACTGGCACAGATTTATACGGCAAAATGGTGTGTCACAATTATCTAAAGCAACAACAAAAAAAGAAGAAAAAAAGGCAGTATAATAGATATATGGCAAAATCACAACATTTTTGTTTGTACCATTAAGCTCTTTGGCAGGGCATCCCAACCCACACAACCAGGCTGTACCAGAGTCTGACTCCTGCCAGGTGTAACCCCATCTCCTGGTTTAGTTCCAGTCTGTAATATGCTTGTGATGAGGCCATGAAATATTGATGACCTTGCCCACCTAACACTCTTGCCTCTGGAGGTCCTTTCAGCCCAAAACATTATTTACATCTGAATTAATTGCTACCACCCCTTCCCATCCATCAACCAGTTTATAAGTCTAATATTTGACAATTGAAGGAACAAAAACAAGATGTTGTTTGTGAGTTAAATAAATTAATTAAATTCATGTCCAGGATTATTTGTTCTCGTGATAATTCAATAGGTCAAATCTTCTGGTTCTGAAACTTCAGTATCTCTGGCTAATAATACACAAAAAAAAACTTCTCTCCTGAAAAAGTAAGACATCAATTTCGCTGTTAAACTAGAATCCGCCTCATGTAATCATTTAATTCGCTGAAAAATACACAGTAAATGGGGGGGGGGGGGGGGGCAGTCAGCAAGAGGAAAAAGTAACAAGCTAGTTTATCAAGTATTGTTTACCTTGATGATATTCTTGACGAGGGTCCTGCACTTTCATGGACAGCTGCTCATTTCCCTTGCATATCTACCTGAGCGTTAGCATCAACTGACAAACTTAACCTAACACATGCTTTTCACTGGAAACATTGAACTCTTTAGTTATCGAATTCCGTCTGATAGCCCTCGGACGCCATTTGCAAACCGTTCACGTAAAACATTCACATGTAACCAGTTTTATTGGACATGGACAACTTATGTTTGCTGAGCTTCTATCTCTCCTCCGACCAAGTGGCTAAGCTAAAGCTAGCGATGCTAACCACTGTGGTCGCTTAGCAACAAGCCGCACTCTCTAACCTGCCAAACGCTAAACTTAATAACTGACTGGCTAGCTTGTCGTTGGCTATATTATGTCAAGCCCGATTATACAGTCCAGCAAGAAGTATCTCTCTATTAAAGTTCCCGGAATCAGTGTAGCAAGTGGGACATCACATTCCAAAAGACTACTGTTACCATAAAAACTACAAACCCCGAGATCCCTTATGCCGTCTGCTTGTTACAAGTGTCGTGATAATCTGAGGATTTAAATCAGAGTGACCTCGAACGGAGCCAGCAGTCCAAGCTGTGTAATCATGGTGAGTGCACGCAGCGAATATAATGGTCAGACTTTTCTTAAATATTCTCAGAATTATTCAGCTAAAACGTAACTCTGTCTTAGTTAAGTTGTCGCAAAGTCAGTCAGAGTTAGCTTTACAATAGTATTTCAACGATACTTCGTAGTTTCGGCTGACGTAATCAACTGTGGAATAGGTTCCTATAGTTGGTATTTGTGATTAAACAATCATATTACGCATTTGTAAGGAGCTCGGTGGTATTTTGTGGGTTTGAGTGAATTTGAGATGAGTTTGTTAGCTTTAGTATTTCCTGTATTATGTAATAGAGAGAGCTGTGTGGAAGGCGCTGAGTCTATTTTTGAACTGACCTCTTTGCTTAGTTAATCCTGTAGACAAGTATGGAGTCACAGCCTGCATGCGTTGGACAATTAAACTGCCACTTTTATATCGGTCCTTTTAGTGAAATCAATGCTAATAGTACTAACAGCTTTGTTCTTTGCCTTGTCTTGCAGTCTGAGCCTATTAGAGTTCTGGTGACCGGCGCTGCTGGGCAGATTGCCTATTCACTATTGTTCAGCATTGCCAAGGGAGATGTCTTTGGCAAAGATCAGGTAAGAAGGGCTCCGTCTTACTTGCATAAGGTACTCTGTAGACTCATCTCATTAGGCAATGTCACAAGACATCCATCGGAAACTGACACCATACAGAAAATGGCTGTTAATGTCAAAAAGTCATATTTGGGGGTGACATTGAACATATGTTGTGCCTTTGGGGATTGATCAGGTTGCAGCTGCTCACCCATGCACCCTTGGACAAGCTAGTATTGTCCTTGACGTTGGTGAAATTGATCCAGTGCCAAGATTCTTAGGCCAACTTTAAAGCCACTCGATCCATTTGGCACATGGCCTTTTGTTCCACAGACGACTGAGCCTCACACAGACATGTCACTGAACATGCAATATATTCATCTCCACTTAAACTCAGATCAGCTGGTTTTGAATCCCATCCACTAACACCATTCATCCCACTTCCTCTGTATGCCAGGCAATCACCCTTCTCCTTTTGGATATTACACCCATGTTGCCGGTCCTGGGCGGTGTTGTCATGGAGCTGCAGGACTGTGCTCTTCCACTTCTGAGAGGTACTCGCATTAGGGTGGGAGGGGCAAAATAACACAATTGTCCTATTATTATACTGTGTAGTAGTACTGAAAAGAGATCAGTTTTTCTTAAGCACTTGAATAATTTGATATAGAATTGATTTTTATTTTAAAGTACACCTTGACATGGCTGTACACCATCCCTGTGGGAAAACCATCATGCTGTGTGAAATGTGGCACACAAAATTGAGAATAATTTCCTCCTGCTTTATTCTACACTATATTGCTGTTTGGGTACTATAGTTTCCCGATTCCCTCTTACTGCTTGCATGACATTACCATTACTAGTATTAGTATGAGTATTATTGAAATAAATGACACTATGGAATAACTGGCAGGTAAAAATGAAATGGCTGCCACTTCAACAGCAGAATAAAACGTAACCAGATTAAATATGAGATTATATCATAATCTCACTCTGGCTGCTACTACAAGCCATATTCACACACTCATAAGCATACTGAGCACAGACCACATTACCCTGCTAGGCAACACTCGCACTAACAAACAAATGAATTTGAAAGCACTTTGCCGAGCACAACCAACATGGCTGAACATGAAAAAAAATAATCTCGAAACTCCAAACCGGTAGTTGCTCCTGTGTCTGCTGTGTCCGGCTTCCCCTGAACATGGGACAGAGAGGAAAAAAGTATTCACATCAGGACACTATGGTTGTCTCCAAATACCACTGGCTAAGTAGGAAGACCCCTGTATTATTCCAAATAGTTGCTGATAAATTCCCAGTGGGACATAAAGGTCACAGGTGAGGTTTATTGTGTGTGACAATGACGTTTAATGTCCCCCCACATCCCCCATTTCCAGAGAATGATTGGTGCTGCGTTTGTGGCTCTGTGAGATACTGGTAGGTGGGCTAAATATGTGAAGTAATTGTCTGAAAGTGCTTGATTAATTCATATTTTAAACTACTTTTATGGCCTTGTCTGTTAAGACTGGTAATTGGACAAATGCTGACGATATTATTGATGTTCCCTACAGAAAATACTCTTAAGAAAACTTGATGTTTATGGAACTCCCATAGGTTTTAATGAGAGAATGGAGACACCCCTACTATTAGACATTGATTCAGCTGTTTCCTATGTAAAAGTACGACTAAATGGGACTATGTCTGGCTGTCTGGCTGCTTGCTTCCTATCGTGGAATTAATCTCAATACCTGAAACCTGCATTCCTTCGAACAGCCAGCAGAGGGCAACTTCAGTGGCAACAAATCTTCATAAGTCTGAGAGATCATGATCTTTCATCCTGCTTGAGTTATTACTTCAGTCAACAAGTTTATAGTCTCAGTCGCTCGTTGCAAGTCTTCCTCAACATTCTGTAAATCATGTTCCCATTTATCCCACTTTCCCACTGAGGATGGGTTATGTGCCTGATGGCGAACCTCATTTTGAAGCGTTGGGAGCATTCTCACCAAGTGTCAGTTTTTTTTCTTTGTTTTATTGGTTCCCACTGGGGGGTTCACGGTGGGAAGAGATAGAGCTTAAGACATCCGTGCAAGCTTTCCTAAATCCTAGCAAAGATGGGAATTGATTTAATTCTGTTTGGAAATTTGCTCAAAAGCTGTCACTCAGAGGAGAAAATATGCTGGAATTCTGGGATGGTTGAGACTGATGTCCTTCTTTGAGACAATGGCTAAATACGGGCCCTCGTTTCTAACAGGCTTTTTGGTCTCATCAATGTAACCGCCGTCATGACATAATTCGTGAGGCGCCATTGTGTGCCGTCTCCATTGTGACCTGGAATTTTTCCTTTGAAATGGTGTAGTCCTTTGCTTTGTTTGGACAGGGGCTATGAGAGGCCCCCGTATTAACAAACTGTGCTGCAAAGACAACGCGTCGTGCACTGAGATGGGGTCGCACATGGGATCTGTCAAAAATACTTTCCTCAAAATTGTACGTGCGTATGATTTATGAATATTGGTAAAACGTTGCATGATGTTTGGTTTCAATAAAAATGGATGACAGATTAGAAGAATATTGTAAATGATGATGGTAGTAGTAATAATAATGCATTTTATTTGTGAGCGCCTTTTGTGGTACTTAATGTCTCTTTACATTTAAACCAGAAAAAACACACAAAGAATAGAAAGGTACTTTTTCTCAGGAATTCTGTCTGTATTGGTGGCCGAGAAGCAGTATTGGCACAATAGCAGCGGTTGCTACACACAGGATGTTCAACTGAATTTGCTTGATTTTGATGTCATTATCCATCATACATCTTTTTGTGTGCTCTTTTAATGGAAAATCCCCAAACAATATAAATGTTTATGAAAGGAACCAGTTACTGATTTCTCTTTCTCCTGCCATAGAGGTTATCCCCACCGACAAGGAGGAGGTGGCCTTCAAGGACCTGGATGCTGCCATTTTGGTGGGTTCCATGCCCAGGAAGGAGGGCATGGAGAGGAAGGACCTGCTCAAAGCTAATGTGTCCATCTTCAAGAGCCAGGGAGCTGCCCTGGAGAAGTACGCCAAGAAGACGGTCAAGGTACTTTGCTCTTTAACTCTTCTTTTACTCTCCTCTTTTTCTTCTCGTGTTGAAAGCTGTGGAGCAAAACTGTGATGCGAAGTATTTGATTGCCGCTGTTTTTATACCACTTTCATAAAGGCTTCTTCTCCAAGAAGAACTTGTTTCAAATCCCCTTTAAAAAAAAAAAAAACTAAAATGGAAAATTAAATTTGAATTTGACGACATAGCAAAGATGAATTGAACTGAACGCTGTAAATTACATCAATCTGTACGAGTTGTCAGCCCCTGAATGGATTACACGTCCAGATGCACCAGCTCTCCTCACTTTACTTATTAATATTATGCTCTAATGTGGACCCAAAATAATCTAGAACTTCTTCCTCTTCTATTATAATGCCATTTGTGAACTGAGCTCCTCTCGTGACAGCGAAACATGAGAGTGTAGCATGTTCCATTCAATAGAAATGTAGGGGTGGATGTTAAATGTTTTATACGGCTTTAAAAACAACTTCTCAGGTGGTAATGGGACAAGTAGGGAAGGAACAAAGTGAAAACATTCTAAATTTAATCTGGCATCTTCATGTCTAGTTAGCCCCTTAACTTCTGGCCTTCCTTTGGATATGACTTTCAGTGGCAGGTCCCTGTGATGATGGTAACACAAGTTTTTGTGGTTTTTTTTTTTTTTTTTTTTTTCAGGTGCTGGTTGTGGGAAACCCCGCCAACACCAATTGTCTGATCGCAGCCAAGTCTGCTCCTTCCATCCCCAAAGAGAACTTCTCCTGCCTCACCCGCCTGGACCACAACAGGGCTCGTTCTCAGGTTCGTGTGTGTTTCTTTGGAACCCTCCTGTACTTCTTCTCTCCCACAACCTATGAGAGGAAAGGTTCATTTACTTTTAGCCTTCTTTGTCAGAAACCTGCTCTCTGTCCTGGGTCCTGCAGGTAGCAATGCGCTGTGGCGTTCCTGCCACTCATGTGAAGAATGTAATCATTTGGGGCAATCACTCATCCACCCAGTACCCAGATGTGCACCACTGCCTGGTCAACATGTCCGGCAGCGAGCTGGCCTGCTTCGATGCAGTGAAGGATGATGCCTGGCTCAAAGGAGAATTCATCACTGTGAGTTCTGTTGTTTGGCGTTTATCATGGTTTCTATAGTATGAACTTGCCAAGATTGCTAAATATTTTACGTTTATGTACAATTTCATCAATGAAAGACCTGAGCTGTTCAACAACTTAACACACACTCTAATATGCATCACAAAAAGTGATAAATGTCCAAGGAGGGTTTTTTTTTTGTTTTGTTTTTTTTTTTTATTAATGTGTGGAGGGAAACTTGTTTATTTGTAGCTCAAAGCAAAGCTCAGTGCCAACCTGGTTCCGGTGTTGCTCCTGTATTTCAAAAGTAACCTGAAAATGGTTTTAGTAGAAAGACATCTGGCTGTTTATTGACTTGTTTTTACTCTGCACTACATCTACTACTCCCTCTAACCTGCTGAAATATATAAAATTGTGGGTTTTTTTTCAGTCTTTTTCTTTAATGCTTTGAGCACCTCCTGACAAAATTCCACCGATTCAAAACCTCGAGAAATAAAAAAAGCTCTTTTATAGTAGATGCTCAGCGCTTCTGATCCCTTCTTTCAAATGACCCACGTTGCCTTCATTGCAGACGGTGCAGCAGAGAGGTGCTGCAGTCATCAAGGCTCGGAAGCTGTCTAGTGCCATGTCTGCAGCCAAGGCTATATGTGACCACATGAGAGACATCTGGTCTGGCACACCCGAGGTAAACCTTTATGTATTTCACCGCTGTTTGTCTGTCTGTTAGCAGGATGACACAAAAGGCAGATCCAAATCATTTTTCTCCTTCTGTAAACGTTCCAGAGTTTTGCTTGTCTTTGTTTTTGACAAATAACTTATTTGCCAGAACACAGACAAATTTGTTTTCTGTCACACTGTGCATCCATCTTAGCAGAAAGGCTCACATTCGGCCCCATGAGCCTCCACTGCCCCATGAACGCCATTGTTAAGTGACTGATTTAAGTAGTTTCTCCTCTCTGTTTAGGGTGAGTTCACCTCCATGGGGGTCTACTCCTCAGGTAACCCCTATGGAGTTCCAGAAGATCTCATCTACTCCTTCCCTGTCCAGATCAAGGTGAGAGTAACTGAACCTGAGTCAAGTCCCCAGAAACTCAGTGTGTTATCAGTGGACATTCATACATTGTGTCATCAAATGCCTATAGATAAAACTCAAGTAACTTGAACTGCATGTGGTCTTTCCTCAGAACAAGTCCTGGAAGATAGTGGATGGCCTGGCCATCAACGCCTTTTCCCAATCCAAGATGGATGCCACAGCAACAGAGCTGATTGAGGAGAGGGACACAGCTGTGAGTTTCCTCGGGGTATGACTAGACCCTGCAGGGTCACCCGACCAGCACTTAGACGACTCCAAAACTCCAGATGCACGCCTGTGATGACGCACTCCATCAACCCACCGCATTACTCTGTTTGTATGTGTTTGTGAGAGAGAGCGTAAGAATGAGTGAGTCAGTTTTTATGAGTGTAAAGATGGATTTATACTTGTACGCTGCAAAGTTATGGTGTGTGAATGGAGCCTACACACACAGCTTTAGTCATGCTGATGTGCGCCTGTTCAGAACAGCACAGCAGCTAATGAACATGCCTCAAGAACAGTGATTGCCAGCTTCGATTACCCGTGTTGTCTTCCACAAGTTTCCAGCGTCAGTGCAGTTGTTGGTGATGTTGAAGAATGGCTCAGTAATCGTCGGCTTTTCTGTTAAACCAGGAATACGAGATCTAGCAAAGCCATTTCTCCACTTTTGTCCACCTTCCGTTTGCTCCGTTCACTGCTGTCTGTCACAAACTGGAAAAAACAAAAAGAATGTAACCAGGTGATTAGGAATGATTACACAGCACTGGTCTCCTAGTGGACACCTTGCCCACTCGTGGTGAGGCCGGTGTACAGCAACGCACAAGTATAACTCCACTCTATCTAGTAGGTTCACCACATTTCTTACCAGCTAATTTCTCAGCGGATGAGTCAATGGACAGTTGTTACATACGTCAGTAATGTTTAAGTTCTCAAACACTGGAATTGATAACTTTTAAATTTGTAACAATAAACAGTTTAAAGGGTGTTGTTTGTATTTGTCGATTTTTATTGTTTTGAATGTACTTTGTGTCGCTGTGGAGACTGTTACTGTTTACCCTAACTATACTCTCCATGTTCTCCCACAGTCCACTGCACCGTTCTTGTGTGTGAGTTTTTGTCAACATTTATCAACTTTGAGATTTCAGAATAGTATTAATCTAATTATTGACCTTTCATAGCGGCAGTTATAAATATGATAAATGATTAGGGAAACTGGAAAAAGAAACCTGCGTTGAGAATAGCAGGGACAGATCAATATAAGGTTTGGCTGGAGTGGGAAGTATGCAGCTGTGTTGACCTTGTGGTAAAGCAAAAATCCTCTCATCAAAATACTGCATACACAGTACCACACTGGGTATGGAAAATACAAAATAATTTACAGTTATTTCTAGCTGGGGTCATGAGGTATTTCAGATGGCAGTGTTGGAGAAATCTGACTTCCCTTATCATGTAAAAAAAAAAGAATCTCCATTATAGAACTGCTTGACTCAATGACAGAATTGTACTGTACACGGTAAAAGGATTGATACACATTTTATGGCTCAACTCAGGTGTGAGGCACTTGAACCAGTAAAATACTTTAGCGCAATGCCCCTATTCCACCAGATGGGGGTGGTGTTTCCCAACTTTTCGGCGACATCTTGCAGCACCAGGAATATTATGTAATTGGTTAATTTAATGAGGTGTAATCGTAGATTAAAAAAAAAAATCCTAACAATTTGTTGGGTCCATCCACAGAAAAGCTTCGGTATTCCAAAAATACTGTGGTAAATTTATATGAATGCTGCCCGGCCAGAGTGATACAACTCCTGATAATATGTGAATGTACCTCAAATGATACTTAGAAGGTGGTATACAATGACAACTGTCAGTCTGAGGATATATAGTTTTCGCAGTTATAGTCCCAAAAATTAAGAGCCCAAGGATGTTTAACCCGGAATTGCCAAAAAAAACTACATATCGCACGTTACAGAATCCTATTGGCTTTCCCGTACTACGTCATTGAAAAAACCTGTTTTTCATTGGTTGCCATCCGCCTGTAAGGTCCCAATTCGCCCCCCGAAAAGAGTGAGTGAAAAACTAATCACCCTTTTTTCTTCTTTTAAGTTACACAGTTTTTTCCTCTTTAACTTGTGTTATTTCTTTAATCGGTCATGTGCAAGGGAAAGGCTTGCCCAGTGCGTTAACATTTCTTTTTTTTGGAAAGCTAAATAAATATTCGTTCCCGCTGTCACTCCTCTGCGGGATCGCTGTGGTCCCTTCGACCCTCTGGACCAGGCCAACGGCTCATTCCTCCGCAAGCATCCTACAACCAAACAGTAAGAAAAAATGGCGTTTAAATACGTTTATACCTCCGCGTGCTGCTTTCTTGACGCCAGCTAGCCAGATGTGCTAGCTTACTAGCAGTAGCTACAACGGCTCCTCGCGCTGCATTTGACTGAAAAAAAACCCAAAACAACAACAACAAAAAAAAAACAAAATACGACCGTTTCCTCCGTGTGTCGTTCACGGTTACCACTTGAGTTAATAGGCACGTTCTCATGTCAGTACACCCCGTCCTCCTACACCTATCCATCATTCACTTCATTACCGCAGCCGCCACTGAAGTTCTCCGGCTGGAAGGTCAGGCAGATGGATTCACTTGTGTTCATCTCGCCGGTTAATGATTGACGGGATGTAAGTAATGTCGTATGCGGTGTTTAAAAAAAAAAGAAAAAAGGCTGGAAATCACTGACTCCGTGGCAATAAAATAAAAGAGAAACCTGGCCTGGGTAGGAGAGAGAGGAAGAGAGAGTGAAAAAGAGAGAGAGAGAGAGAAGGGGGGGGGACTGACCAGAGGTTACAGCCAGTAGTTGTGACGTGGTTTAAAGCATTTGGGCAGGAAAATGAGAGGCAGGCTGCTAGTTCCAATCTAGCTTCATGTTGCTGGAGCGCATTGGGCAAGTGCCCAGGGAGATAAGTGTGATCGGATGAATGTGTCCTTGTTTTTTTTTTTTTTCTGCTCGTTTTATGACTTCATGAAGTGGACAGGGACATCTTATCCTCTGGAGCTCCGGTGGTGAAGGGACTCAAGAGCTCCTCTAAATGAAGATTTAGCCGGATTTTTAGGGGATCTTATTTTACGGGATGTTTGGTCAGTGACACTTTGTGTGTTCAGGATCATTAAACTTGAAAGGTTTCCGTTTGTGTCGGATTTATCTTTGGGTTTTTTTGTTTTTTTAAAACCATATGTGCTGAAGTGGTCGCTAAACTTGGCAGCTGAAACATGGCACTTTATGTAGAAGGTAAGTGAAGTAGTATTGGGATGGTAAAAGTCTTAAAAGGGCATTACTTACAGGTATGTTTTCCTATTTTAAAAAACAATGTCAAAATTCCAAAGCAGAACCATTGCCTTGATTGAATTCCACCACATTCTAGACAATAAGCAGTGTTTGACTGCTGCTGCTCTCACTGGTTTGGCTTCTTAAACCAAGTGTTCTCCAGAGAATTTGAACTTCAAGCTTAATTTTGAGGAAGGTTGAAAGCTCTGAAATGTATGTCACTAAATATAGAACAAGGCTGGTGATGAATGATTATTTGCATCATTGATTAACCTTTTCCTTATTTTTTTTAAATGATTTTTCAATGAAATATTTAGTTTTATTCAAAGTTTAGAAATTGAAAAAAAATACAGATGTTTGAGGACAAAAAAAAAAACCCGAAATGATAATCAATTATCAAAATAAAATTCTCTTTTGATAAACTAGTCAATGATTTGTGGCAGCTTTAATTGAAACTTTCATAATTAAGGCAGTGTTGTTCCAGTTAAGTGAAGGTTGAAGAATAACTACTTACAGTTTTTTATTATAGATGCTTTAATTAACTCTGAGATGATGGAACTTCCCTTCTGTAAACAAACATAACACTTGAAAGTCATTTTAATCTTCTGCACCTGCTTTTATAAGAATCACACTGGCCTTTTAAAGGTGTTGTTTGCAAGTTTGATAACCAGCTATCACGTCGTACTCAGCACGCCAAACTAAAGGGGGGGGGGGGCATCATCAGGAAGTTGGGGTGTCCAATGGACGTCGGATCTATTGTGGGTTGTTAAAGGCCAATATAACACCGATAGATCGGAGCAGGAAAAAGCTGATAGATGATATTCGAAATTATTGACCAGCACATAAAGCTCAATTGAACCTCTTTTGGCGGGCAGCAGGTTCTGTGAGAATGCCAGTGACAAGTTTTAGGGTTTTCTTTTTTTGTGTTGTCTGCCGCTTTATTTTATCAACCCTACTTCTGCTGTAAGATTTTTAGGAGAGAACAGGACTTCCAGGCCACAGTTGGTGATCTGCCAATGAGCGGTCCCCTCTCGCAACACAATTACTCAATCAACATGACTGTGATTTTGATCAGTGTGGTTAAAAACTGTAAATTAGCTGCAAATGATATTAAAAACAAGTCTCTCTCTCTTCCTCACACTCTTAGAATGCTTAAGAAATGAAAATGGCTAAGATGCCACTCAGTCTTAAATTATGGGGTTTTAATCATTCAGCCCTGATATGATGGGGATTACTGTATTTTCATACACTGAGGCTTGATTTTCATCACTCTTTTTTAACAGAAAGCATACCTGTATCTTTCAATGATCCATCCCACACAGTGTGAAACCTAATCTGTCCTAAAAGGTGAATCTGTGGTGGTTTTTGCCACACGCATTTTATCTTGTGGTTTTGCTCTGAGTTCAGAATCTTGTTGCCTTGACTTTAAATCAATGGTTTGTCTTCACCAGCTTTAATTTTTGGGGCAATATTGATTTAGGTTTCCTGTGAGTGCAGGCATCAGCTGATAGTGATTGTATCAATGCTCTTAATCGGTCCAAAACTAACTTTAAAGTTTGTTCACCATTTATTCACTGCCAAGAGGAAGTATTGTGACAAAGAAATAATCCCTTGAAATGTCCATGATGTTACAACTACACTTACCTGTACATACCTCTGAGCTACACATTCGTCATCAGTGTCACATACGACTGTTTGTTCATGTGCATTTGTTAGCTCGACACATGGGCCAGGTTTTTACAAGTTATTCAAAGGCCATTGTGATCACGAGGGCGTTGGTTCTTATGATAAGTGATACTCAAGTGATCCCAACATTCTGTATATGTTCCTCAGACCTGTTCACACATTCGTGATTAGAGACCGACCCGTCTAACATCTCTGCTTTATGTCTAGCAAAGTAATAAGCGTGTATCCTCAGAAATAATACAAGATATACAGTAGGTCAGACTATATCAGGATTTGATTTATTCTGAAGAACTTAGCTAGTTGCCAAAGAAACAACTAATCTTTCTTTTTTTGTCACATTCCACGAGATCAAGCCAGGGCCAAGAGATCCCAAATTAAGGCATGGGGGGAGGGGGGGGGGGTATGAAGCAAAGACTGAGATGCACTAATGCAAGAAAGCTGTGTGTCACATTTGAAGGCTTTTATCTGACATGACAGTTTCCTGGGTGAGATGACAGCAAAGCCTCTGATGTGAACAATGACGTACAACCAGATGCTGTTTCAGACAGAGTGACTGAGATGAGAGGAGTACAGACAGAGATGAGAGACCAAGATGACAGTCAGATTTACTGAGTGACTGAGATGACAGTCAAAATGAGTGAGATTGAGGATTCTGATGTCAGTGGTGATGGTGAGCGGCCAGACAATGTCTCCTGTCAGAAAGACTGGGATGACAGGATGATGTCCTGACATGACAGGATGCTGCCCTGATAGCTCTGATGCTGTCTGACATCATCTGGGTTTCGCAGTCTGAGACAAAAAAACAAAACAGGATTATCCAGTTAAGTTTTGTGACATCACACAACCCAAAACCTCAAAAGCAGCAGCTAAGGTAGGGATGGGTCTGTGTGTGTCTGCCGTGGTCCAGGTAGCAGCTAATTGATTACCACTGAAGCGATCTGCTATGACTGCCGTGTTGCAGCGTTGCGGACATGGCTGGTGTATCTCCCCTGTAAAAGGTGGAGGTGAAGCAGTACCCCGGAGTAACTGGAATAAGTTTGAAGACAATTGTGATGCAGTGTAAAACCTTGTCCTCTCATTTCTGCAATGTCACCTGCCCAGGTCTGAGTAAAGGAGTGATAAACCAGGGGATGGCTCAGTTCCAGGAAATGATGCGGCAGCAGCTGGAGAGCTCCATGCACAGCGAGCTGGAGAAGCTGTTGGACACTGCCACAGGGGCGGAGAGAGAGGTGCTCTCTCACTTTATTACTCCCTCTCCCTCCCCCTTTCCCTCTGACCATCTGGTTGTGATTTAAAGGCTGGTGGGGTCACAGGCGAACACTGGAGTGACACATACTGTGTCACAGTGCCAATGAGGGTTCCACCTACGTGCTTACACACACCCACACACACACACCCACACACACACACACAGAGTCAAAAAGTTACGTAATAGAACCGCAGACAGTGACGTTTTAAAGCAAACGTTCAATCAGTTTATCAGCTTAGATCGTAGAATATTGGGTAAAAGATAGTTACACCCCAAATAAGAGCGTGTAGATTCATTCTGTCTGCCAAAAAAGGAATTCTGGTGTTGTGAGTGCACATTGGTCAGCACACAGCGCCCAAGGAGTTCAACTCTGTTCCTCAACAGCTGCTAACAATGAAGCTTTCTATGATTTTTTTTTTTTTTTATAAAACAATCACAGACTATGTGTCAAAGTTTTCACCAGGAAAGTTTGACTGGATGAACACACACACACACACACACACACACACACCCATATATACACATACATTTAATATTGTTTATATAAACACACCCAGGTTGAATGTCTTTTAGACTTTGCCTGGGTGTGTTTGAACTATGAAGCTGTCACAAAAGATGAAACGACACTGACAAAAACAGTCACATCAGGAGTGCCCAGGACTGCAATTCATACCGATAAGAACTGACTTGACTTGACCTTCTTCTATATACACTCGCAGTTGTAGAAGACAAACACTTCCATTGTCGGACCCTGCCTGAGCCGGGCAGGTTTCCAGTGTTAACAGATAAAAATGTAAATGCAAGGCAAACTAGTGAAAGTTGTCTGTTTATTCTGATTCCCTCTGAGGAGAAAAACCTCTCCAGCATATTTGAATTTGTTTGAAAATATATTTCACATTTGCATGTTATAAAGGAATGATACACAAACCTAGATGTAAGAATTCAATAGGACTAGTATGTGTTGGCTACATTTTATAAATGTCAGCAAAGTGTATAAAACACGCTGTAAGATTAAAAAAAAAGATGCATTTCTCATCTGTTACTTGTAATGTATTCATACAATATCATCATTTTGTTGAAAATGAAAGTTCAACATAAACAAAACACATACCCTCATACAGAGAGAAGCAAATACTGCGATTGTACTGCGTTTTGATCTTGTAGCTGTGATTCTGTGACTCAGTATATTCCTCTAAATAAACCACTGTTACAAAAACACGCACTACAAGTTCCTAGAAGTAGTATTTGTTGGTTGTACTAAGGTACAAATCTTGTAATTGGTGGCAGGTCTATCAAGCTCAGGTTTCACTGCACCTCACTGTGTAATTTTACATGAACACACCCACATTTTTTGAAGCTCTCAGCAGTAATAGAAAACATTAATAGACCTAGTCCACTAACTGCAGTATAAGCAACCAAAGGTGAGTAGTATTAAGAGCCTTGATAGGAGCCAAGAAGGGTTATTATGGAAAACCTCAGTGGCTTTCCTGGCACTTGGTTCAGCAGCTCGGAGAGCAGTACAGGAGGAGCTCAGGTGGACGGCCCAGAGGCCTGACAGAGGCAGAATCCAAAACCAAAGTAGTAAAAGTCCAGATGCATAAAACCCAGAGTAGCTTCAAGATTGCACGCACAAGTTCAGAAATACGCCTGTCTGCTCCTCAGATTCACGAAGTCCTATGTGTTTATGGTTCTGTTTCATAATTCACACACGCAGTAGCCTCACTTCCACTCCCACAGTGGAGGTCGACTACACCTTTTAATTTCCGTATTGATTTCTGTTGCTCATTCATTCTTTAGACGTGGCAACAAAAAAGACGGCGACCCAACAAAAACAACAGAACTCTGCTTTCAGAGTGTGTGAAAATTGTTTGGCAGTCTCTACAACGGACCCGCCGATAGCATGAAATGTGTACTGTACCAAAAAAGTAACTGAAACCAGCAGTGCAGTTTGATCTGAGTTTATGACTCTGGATGGAGTGAAAAAAGACATGTACCTCATGCTCGAAGCAAAAAAAAAAAAAAAACAGCTTGGGGCACAATTATGAGCCACAGGTGGGGGGTGGGGGGGGGCACCATCTACCCATCATAGTTGATATGCTCTTCTGATAGCATCTAAACAACCGCTGCTGTCATAATGCACAGCTCTGGCGAGTGACAGTACTCACAGTGACTTCTGACTGATCACACCTGGATCCACAACACACTGTCACAGTGCAACACACATACTTTCACCCACCACATAAAGATGATTCATAACCTCACCGTGAAATTGATCAGAAAAGGAAATTTTTGAAATAATAATGTAACGTCACATAAATTCTCACTTTCATGTTATTTTCTGCCACCTCTCCATCAGGCAGAAGCACATAGTGTGAAGTACCGCATCACATTCTTTTAGAAATACCAATTTCTGAGCAGAAAATGCATTAAAACATCCGACTCCAGTCAGGGACCATGATTGAAACCACAGGAAACCTCCTCTTACCTTTTGTGGGAGGCATATATAAGTTAAAACTTTGTCTTTTTTCAGGTGTGCAAGAAAGACTTTGAGGGCTTCAAGAATCTTTTCCACAGATTCCTGCAAGTAAAGGGACCTTCAGTAGAATGGATCAAGATCCAAAGACCTCCAGAAGACTCGGTGAGTGCATTTGTTGTCTGTGCCTGCAAATCTCTTTCTTACTAAACAGGAGAAAATGAATTTGTAGTTGGAGGCAGGCATCCCTCCGGAGGCTCTAAACAGTCTCAGAGGATGTTCAGCGAATGGAAATGGAAGAATATTACATTCATTATCAAAAGGACATCATGTAGAAGAGCTGAAATGTTATTTGGTTGGAGATAAAGGTCAAAGTTACAATAGTTGTAGGGAGTTTTTCCCATATTCCCAGAGTTTGACTGTATTAAAAGTCCAAGGAGAGATCATTACTATAAATATGTTGCAGTTTAGAATCACCATCCTTCAAAGCAAGAAATGTGTGTGTGTGTGTGTGTGTGTGTGTGTGTGTGTGTGTGTGTGTGTGTGTCTGGATCTCAACAACAACAGAAGTAAAGCACCACGTTTGAAGTCCGGGGTCTCAGGGTCTCGTATCTGAGATGACAGCCGGAATGAGAGTGAGGCAGATGAAAGACTGCGCTTTTGAGATGACAGGACTTTGGATAGTTGTGAAGCTGTTTGTCTGGCCCCGCCCCTCAAACAAAGGACACAGGAACTACTCATGTAAAAAGGCAATATTAAGATACATGGGCTCAGTTGTTGAGTGTCTCTGTGATCAAGTAACTTCATTACGATCCCACTGGCATCCTTGAACTCAACTACTTCTGTGTTTGTTTCTGCAGGGAGGCCCACAGTCTCGGTCTTCTAATGCCACTGCCCTAAAGTATTTACCTGGACAGCAATCATTTATATTAGATAAAAGTAAATAACTCCAAATGTCAAGCAGAATTAACTTCGAAGAAGAGATATGTTGAAATAGATGATGAAACACAATCCAGATTGTCCGTGTTGAGTAAGAATTTGAGTACTGTGGGTTTTACAGCAGTAGATACCGAAACACAGCACAGTGGTTAATAACGCTGTGAGAAATTGTTGCATAACTCAGGAAGGCGGTGCTTCTTTTTTATCAGTTAAAGTAGATTGTTATACTGAAGTGCACCACTCATCACAGTGCTGATGTTGGCATGAACGCGCAGTAAAAACATGAATGATCCCACTTGAGTAGTTTGGGGATTTCTCAGGTTCCGCTGATACTACTGTACTCTCTTCCAACTGCTCAGAACTGGTTCAGGTTTTTTTTGTACAAGAGGCAATGCACACTTGTTTTTCTCACTGTGATATCACCGAAGTTATGTGCTAATAATAGTTTGAACGACAACTTTTGGAGATTGCAAGGCCTTAAATTGTCGGCAGAAAAAGGTTGTGTAACTGCAGGTTTTTTATCGGAGCAAACTCACTAGATAATTTCCACTGAAGGTAAAACATGATAATGCACAGTAAAGTGTACTTTTTTAAAGAATATAGCGCATTTCAAATAAAGATAACCATTCTTGGTTTTGCTTGAGCCGCATGTCAATCATTCACCTATTTCACTGTTGCACAGAAAATTCAGGCAACAGTGACAAAGTTGGTTATTAAGTTTTATTGCTTCTACTGATCAAGGTGTACTGGGTTCCTTTGGAGACAAAAGTGTCCCTTCTCATAGCTTTGTACTCTGTACCTCAGTCACTGGTTCTCAAACAACCAGTTCGTATGTTGTAATTGAAAGCATTTATCAGAACTGAAACCATTATCCTTGCATTTCCTTGTAAACAAATGAATCAACTGGATTGTGCATAAGAAGATTCAGAATGTTGCTGAAGGGTAAGAGTTTCTTCCCTTTCTTAAAAATATTCTCTTTAGTTCCTCATTGGTTTTGCGGGTTATTAATGGCACCTCAAGCACATGGCTCTATTTTGCGAGGTCAGTTCAGTGTGAGACGTTACACAGTGCTAACTGTCCCTCACGTCCTGATCACGTCCCTCACCATCCTGGTGCCATATGGAATATTGCTGGAGGAACAATGCTGTTTGATGGAAAGAGCACACAGGTAACAGTTTCGAGATCAGAGGTTTGATTCCCATGAGAGAGCCCAGTGATAACATTGAGTGCATGTCGGGAATTAAGCTGATGCTGCTCTACGGTGGAGCTTTTGAGTGGCTCAGTGGAGTGAGCTGCAGTTCCTGGATCTTCTGCATTTCAAAGCCATGACGTGCAACATTCGAAGCCTCAGAGAGACATTTTGCAGAGCAGTATGATCAGGTTAAAGGTAGATGAGGAGGGTGCAGTACATTTCAGACATGATTTTTGTAGCCTTGACTGTAACTTGGTTCTACTCTGTGCATACCTGAAGTGGCATTAAGAATGTTGGCATTATTTACCTCTGCAAAGGAGGTACCACGAGGAGTTACCTAATGTCTGTCTATGTCAAAACTTTGTGGCCGATTTTCACCGGACCTGGTGGAGACATGGAGTACAGCCTGTCACGTTTTGGGGCTGGTCCTGGAACATAGTTTTGTTGTTGTTGTTTACAAACTCTCAATGACATCATCAAGTATGCGCAACCATGCGCTCCGTCATCAACAAACAGTTTCTCTGTTGTTTGTAGTTGGTGGCAATGTGGCATCGTTAGCTTAAAGCTAAGTATGTGTTTCTGGCTCTGTCTGCGTTCTTGATTCACAAATAAGTACTGCATCAGTGAAAAATTATAATTAATAAGCTCAGGACACCTATTGATGAGTACCTGGAAGCTAAAATACACCGCTTGGGTTAAGTATTGCTTGAAAAAAATCTGCTGAATTTTGCCAAGCAGGCCAAATATTTCTGTGGTTTCCCAGAGTTGCATGAATGCACAATAATGCTGTGAATCTGTGGTACGTGATATCCGCCTGATAATGACCCATCACGTCCCAACAGAAGTGGGGCATCAGGAAGGAAACCTAGCACCAGGAAAGATATGTTTTTGTTGCCCGTACTAGCAGAGGACAGTTGACGAATCCTCTGAAAGGATTTATGTGTCACCGCCACAAAGACAGTTATCCTTAACTGACTTTAAAGTGCCCCACTTAAGTGTTCTGGCAGGTATTACTCATTCATATCAGACTCATTTGATTTGACTTTTCACTGTCTTCTAGGTAGTAAAAAAAAAAAAAAAAGTTTCCTGTGATGGTGCTGCTGGTCACTGACAGAGTGCCTAGTCGTCAGTATTTTCTTTGAGGTGGTTAGCTGGAAAACCTCCTTCCCTTCCACTCAAAGCATGTTTTGTAGGTCATCCATAGTTTCCAGTCACAGGGGAGGCTCTCTGTGCTCTTCTTCAGTTTCCAGAGTGCTGAATGTCTTCTTCCATCTCAAGGATTCAAAGGTTTAACAGAGCTGAAAGTGCTTGATCTCGAGGGAGGATTTTTGAAGTCTGATAGCAGTGTTTTGTGTCAGTCAAAATGTGAATGAATAGCGAGGAAGTAAATGTAGCAGCAGATGTACTTGTGTCTGTTTGCTGGCTGTGTTTCAGACCCTGAGGAGCTTCTTCCCTCTTCCTTTTTTCTTTGTCTTGGTCTCTGCTAAACTTACCAGTGTACTGAATATATGCATAAGGATATATATTTGTCCTTATATTACAATAACTGCATGAAAAAAAATCGAAATGTATGATCCTGATCCCCAAATGCTTTTTGAAGAGTTTATATGGAAGTTTTGGGTTTTTTTTTACTTTCATTTTGTCTTTTCAAGTTGGATTCATAACAGAATAATGAAAACTCCTGCTGATGATGAAGGGCTAAGATGATTAAAGTTAATAGCATTTTGCATCTAAAACCATGCGGTAACATTGTCCCAGAACAAAAAAGCCACATCTCATAATGGTACAGAAAGCGATGCACCCTGTGAGCCATATCTGTACCCAAATCAAATGGGTTCATCCTTCGGTCAAACGCATCTTTCCACAAAATTTAATTTAAATCAGGTCAGTAGTTTTTGCATAATCATGCTGAGAGACAGATAAACTTAACAGACTCAGGCGGGGGAAACAGAACTTCTGTGGTGCAGGTAACATGCGATTCTTGGGGTAGACAATATGCTCATTTCAATTAGGATACTGAAATTCTACTTACTTGTGTAATTTATGAAAAAATCTTCTGTGAATACTCATGCATGAGTTATTGTTGTCTGGAAAAAAAAAAACACTTTTCAAAAATGGCTCAACCCACAGAGTAATTTAGTGATCTGTTCATCATGTTGGTGTTGAACACTGAATTAATAGATTTTGGTCAGATTTTTACACCAGATTATATAAATTGGCTTCACTAAACTACCCAGTACGCTGACTTAATATGGAGAGAAGATGGGTAGAATATAAATGAAGTTGACAAAGAAGAAGTTTCCCAAAGAAATTGAGAGTTACATAACAAGAGACAGAAGCAGACAAAAGATTAGAACTCGGGAGTGCAGAGACGAGAAGTGAAACATAAAGTGAAATAAGCACACGGCGGTGACACACAGTAGCGAGGCGGGAGTCTGTGAGAGAAACAAGCGTCCTTTCTGCAGCATCTCGTCCCAGTGAGAGCGAAGGCAGGAGACCTCAAGGAAAGCAAAAACTTGCCCAAGGCGCTGCAAGAGCCTACCACAGGGTTCAGAATCCATCCTCAGCCAAATTAATTATTCATAGCTTTTTAGCCTCTAAAGACAGCTTTGACACAGATTGCCCACTCGCCTCCGAGATGAGAGGAGACGACGGGCTGACCTGGCGGAGAAGTAATTCACTGGTAGATTTTTGGCATCTTAAGAGCGTTTAAACTGTGCACACCAAAGAGAATTGATTCAGGAAGAAGTGGGTGAAGCTTTTATCGGTCACTAATGATTGATTAACGAAGTCAGCAGTATTGTTGGTAAACACAATTGGGAGTGTTTAGCCCGGCTCTGTGGGTGTCTGATTGACGGCGTCTTCACCTCAGTGGTTGTTCTGACTGTCAGCTCGTTGGTCTTGTTTTGTACCCCGTGGATCCACATTCAATCCCAGGGTGGGGTATCACCCTCCCAACCCTTCAGACCAGTGTTACACTCAAGAAGCTGCATAAGCAGGTCAAAAA
Organism: Aulostomus chinensis; assembly: GCF_037954235.1. NCBI lineage: Eukaryota > Metazoa > Chordata > Actinopteri > Syngnathiformes > Aulostomidae > Aulostomus > Aulostomus chinensis. The sequence continues at coordinate 4,254,982 of NC_141335.1, forward strand.
CAAATTTAATGTTTTGTTATGCAATTGTAGTGAAATCAAGCCTGTAGTTCCAGTACATTCTGTCGAGCTCGACTCCACTCATGCAGACAGTTTCCTTCCTCCTTCTGAAGCTAATTAACATGTTGTGGAAAGCATATTTTAGTTGTGTAACATTTCCAGTCCTGCCCACATGATCTCCTTCTATCCAAAACCAATATCCATCCCTGGGCATTTTGCTGTAGATGAAGTTGGACTCTTTTCAGGGGCTCACTTATATAGCTGAGACAGTCAGTCCAAGTGCATAAAGAGAACACATCTTTTTTTTTTAGCCTTCTTTACTTGCACACAGAGCTTTTTGTCTCTCCTCCTCTGTGTGTTATCCAGAAAGTGAAATGAACATCTGGTAGACGAGGGCGTTTCACTCTGGGGGTGCAGGGGTAGGATGGGGCACCCAGCTGATCTACACAGCTTGCTCAGCATAACTACACACTCGTGGCTTAGCTTACATTCTGCAGGACAATCAATACTTATCGATGTGTTTTCTTTCTTGCAGGTTAGTTTTTTGACAACGGAACATGTTTTCCACTTAGTATTTCCCGTCTCAGTGCAGGAGCAGTGTTGGAGTCAGGCTATCTGTTGTATTTGTAACTTCATCCTCCTTGTGGGGTGAGGTACTGTAGGAGGGTGGGCTGGGTGTGGGGGTTGTAGGGACAGGGTGCGGGGGTGGAGGATGAACACCAGCGTTTTCACCAGGTCTGCTGTGTGTCTGCTGCCCCTGGCTTCTGTCTCAGGGCCATCCTGTGTGATTTCCCTCCCAAAGAACTAAGTGTTGTTTTTTTCCCCTATAAATTCACACACATGGAGCACATTCATGTAAATATTCATGTGATCTAATATTCACCATCAGCTGTGACACATTCATGAAGTATGCAGGCCGACTCACGCAGGGACTAACATACCGACACATTCCCTCACACCCTAACAGCTAAAAGCTGTTGTAACATCTGCTAAAGGTTTGTCCCTCAACACTCCTGCACATTTCTTACCACTGTTAAACGTCATTCTGCAAATTCTTGCTGTGAGAAAGCGATTCAAGTCGGATTTAACTCACTGTTACTTGTAAACCTCTGCTCTTATCATCCCTGCACTCCTTCCTGGTCTGTGGTTGAATATGCTGATGTTAGAATATTTGTCTAGAACTGTGACTACACACACACACACGAACACACGTGACACACACACATAGACCCACCTCTGAAATTTGCTTTCTCGCCAACATAAGTGCTGAGGAGTACATTGTAACTGTGCATTAAACAGTCATGTCTGCACTAGTCACAGACAAATGTCAGGTGTTAATGTTTTTTATGCATGTGATAAGATCTTAAAATTGCCTGTTATGCTAATTTCTGGCTCTGATATTTTTAATCTGGGGATCCATACTGCTAGACTAGTAGTAGTAGTTGTAGTAGTTGTTGTAGTAGTAGTAGCGTCTGATTCACTATTCAGAAAAAAAATCCTTACTTTGCTTTATTTTTTTAGCTGTTCCTCAGTTCATCTTCGTTTAATGTCACCTTTGATAAAAGCCTTCGCTCTCCTTCCAGCCTGCTCAGTGGCAGCGTCTCGACTGGGAAGACGTTGGGCTGTAGACAACCATGTAAAGACATCCGAGATTAGCTAACATCAAATGTCGAGATCTGACGAGTGTTGAGAGCCGTGTGAAGCTTTTTGTTGCTCAGGAATATCCCAACACCTCCTTCTGTTATTGTTTTAACCTTTTTGCTGTGTGGAAGCAGTAAAATCAGTGTAAGAATAAAACCAATTGGAATTTAAAAGACCTTTGATTGGTAGTTGATTTTTGTGATGTGCAGTAACATCATAAAAACTCTAAAGAATGATTAGAGTCAGAATGTCAAGAGCATTAGAATTCTGTATACTGTATGTGGACCTGTTGTGACTCTGCGGTTGTCTCTGTCCTCTGACCTCCAGATCCAGCCTTACGACAAGATTGCAGCTCGTGGTTTGCCCGACAGCGTGGCTGACAGTCTCAACAAACTAGTGGTGGTGAAGCTGAACGGAGGCCTGGGCACCAGCATGGGATGCAAGGGCCCCAAGAGTCTGATCAGCGTCCGCAACGAGAACACCTTCCTGGACCTCACTGTGCAGCAGATAGAGGTAAAGTACCATACCAGGGCCTGACTTGAAAGCCTGGATGAGCGATGAGAGCTCTTCAGACTGGCTTGAAAAGGATTTGGAAGTCAGGAGCCCACAGCAATGCATTTACAAGAAGTACTCCATCTACTGACAGCTTTAATGTATCCGTATGAGATGTTCTTATGTTATGGAATGATGACAGGTAAGGTTGGCAGAAATGCAGGGGTTGGATGACGTCTAACCAAGTTGTCAAGACACTCGCCATGCTGAAATGTGGTCTAAGACTGTAATCCAGCAGGATACCTCAAATGATGCTAATGCTAGAAGACTCGGCGCGGACCTACAGACCTGATTGGTCTACCTGGCTTTGTTTAGGAACATTTCCAGGGTTTGTTTTTCGAGGTGTGTAAGATGATTCCAGGTGTTAACACACTCAACCACAGCACTATGACTATGAAACTCTATAGTGCTTATTGCTTTAATAGATTTGGTGTTTAAACAGAGAGTCATAATGTAGAGCCGAGGCAGGTCTGGCAACACAAGAATGACAGAGTAGGAGGTCTAAACGTGCTTTCACTGCAGCGACCACACAGGAGACACACAACGATTCCTAATCCCCAAATACTTTTTGATCCTATCACCAAACCTCAGTGCTAATTTCATTTAGAGAACCAAAATGAGCCGTTGAAATATGACTAATCAATCCAGGAACCCTTGAAACACTAACTGTCAGTGTATTGAGATAATCTGTGTGTTTTAGTTGTTGTCTCAGACTTATGGCTGGAGGCGTTCTGTTTTTTTCAGCTCGTAGGTCTGTGCATCACATTCTCTGAAACTCCCTGAGGGAATTTCATCAAACAAAAATGTCCACTGGTGCTCAAGGATGAACTATAAAGGTTTTGGCGGTCAAGGTCACTTTCTTTCCTTTGTCAAGCACAGCCTCTCTTTTGCAAGTCATCCTCTGTCCGTGAATCAGGTTTAACAGTTCGGTGTTGCCTTAGTCAATGGTTTGTTGCACACAGCAGTGAACTGGTTCTGTCACACCAGCACTTACGATGTGACACTGATGTCAGAGTGGGTGGGGCAGCGGTGCAGGATGTGATGTAGTGTCTGTTGTAGTGCAAACATGTGGTGCTGTTTGCTCAGATGTAGCGCGACTGCTTGTCTTGCTTCGTTTGAGGAGATGAACCCAAAGCTTATCGCTATAATCACTGAAAAAAATGTTTTCTTTCTCTCGTGATGGTCCGTGTGTGTGTGTGTGTGTGTGTGTGTGTGTGTGTGTACACCATTACTTCATGTATCTGAAGCTCAGAGGGAGAGGCATGTGTTGATGAAGTGAAAGGAGTTCAGTGTGATATCTGGAGGGAATTGGAATGAAAGAGGATCTGTTGGTGTGATGGCGGGCAGGTCCGAGGCCTGGCTGGGAGACAGAGGACCCTGTGTGTAGACCAGCTGTGTATTTACTTGTGCTGGATCATCAAGACATGATGTGTATTAATCAAAAGTTATTCCCTCCACCAGCAGCACAACCAATCCCTTGTAGCTTTTTAATGCTCAGCCGACATGTTTTTGAGTCTAAATGATTAATAGGAACAAATATAATTCCAATCTGTTCAGTGGCGAGAGAGAGCAGCATGGCCATGACCACGCTGCGTAGAGCGATAGTCCACAGCAAAGCAGGTTCACTGATGGGCTCAGGTTGTTCTTCAAGCTTGCCAACATCATGAAAAAGACAGTTGGAAACTGACGTAGTGAATGTACAGTGAGCTGAACCGTCTCTCATCCCCTCCTTTAGTTTAAGATACATTTTACAAAATGAACATTGACGACGAAAGTGAGATGACTCCATGATGTTGATTTCTCTGTTGATAACCTCTGAGTAGAACTTCAGCCGGACTTCTCCAGTCCTTCCCAAGGCCACATGAATATTTGTCTAATGAAACGTGACAAATGTCAATGTGCTGCATCTCTGAATTGTCAAATATTTAACAGAGACACCGTAGGTCTATTGCTTTTTAAATAATTTTTTCAACTTTACATTTACTAAACCAACATTCCAAGTAGACTTGCCAAGCTGACATGTCTAGTCACGATCCAGTATCTAAAGTTTGCATCAGACGTCTCTCAAACAATACAATATTTAATTCTAAGTTGCATTTTTTACTCATAATTAGCCTGAAACAAGCATTGCTTTCTCCTGAGTTTTGCGAATTGCCGTGGGGCATATTTAGATTTTGGTTAAATTTCATCACAGACTTGGAAATGCTCCAACACCAAAGCTTTGGCTCTAACTGCTCCTTCCCTTGACACTATTGTGCTTCTGCTCCAACTCCCTTCCTGTGATTGTTGAGAGAGACAGGGAGACATCTGTCATCCATCTTTATGGGGAGCCTCATCATAATGTTTGGCACATACACAATTGAGCATGTGACCATCAAAAACCAAGCCCTTCTCCTGTACACTCAGGAGACACTCCTTTCCCTCTTACTGGTTGCACCATCCTTGCTTAGCACTGGACTGGTTCCAGTCATTTTTTTCCTATTAATCACTGAGACCTTAACTGTGGGAAAATGTACAGAATTGCGCAATTGACAAAAGTTTGAAATATTAGTTTGAAATCCGGGTTTGTTAGTGAGGTGAAGATGCAGCCAGAGCTGGTGTGTCTGTGTGTGTGCGTGTGTGTGAGGGTTGTGTAATTTAATTTAGTGTGTGTGTGTGTGTGTGTGTGCGTGTGTGTGCGTATGTGTGTATGTGGATGTGGGGCTGCGTTTCATAACAGCCCCGTGGGACGCCTCTCTACTCTCAACACATTGGGCTCTGTGTCCCCATTGCTGCTCTCCATTTTCTGCTCGGGTCTGGTCAGATTACCTCCTGACTCAAACAACCTGTTTAGAAAGGGAGAAAATGGACCTCATACACGCCGACCCGTGACCGCGTCTGCTGCGTGACAACACCCCTCTCAGCCATCACGCAGCTTCGGTCAGCGGGACGCAGGTTTATTTTGAAGCCTTTCAGTGAAGAGGTCTGTTCACACTCACTGGAGGCAGACCAGGAGGGAGGGTTTACTGGAATGGTGCCACCTAGCTGCAGAAAATTGACTGCATTCACCCGAGTCCTGCTGGGAAAGAAGAGGAAGTCTAGAACAGACAGTTGTGAAGTGTTGCTTCAGTCTTAGCTGCAAGACATCAGGTGAAGTTGCGCAACGAGAGGGAGAAGGATACTGTTGACATTAAAACAGCAAGAGTTTACTGAGTGGAAATTATTAATGGGTTTGTGGTTTGTTGAATAACAGACCTTGAACTGGTTAGTTAGTTTTGTCGCTCATGCAGGCGGTGGTTATCTAAAGCCTCTGACACACGGCCCCTACTCCCTCAGCTTTGCAACAAAGTTTTAAAGTCCCGTGCAGTGATTTGAACTTTCCTTATGAAAAAAAATAGTAACTCTGCAAAACTGAGAATAAAAACCTATTTTTTGCATCAGCTGCTACAACATTCAGCCTTCCAGAAGTGGACACTGTCTAGAACTGAAGAAGCCTTGAAGATGAGAAACATGTAAATAAGGACCATTGTCATGTGATTCAACCGCCCTGGATTATTAATAATATGCAAATGTACTGATGGTTCCTGGATCCCTCTAAAAAAAAAAAAAAAAAAAAACATGAAGAGGCTTCACGTTCTGCAAATGGAACATTAAACATATTTGAAAACTTTAAAAGGTAGATCTGTATATAGAGACTTGAGGCTGCTCGTGTGGAGTTCCTTTGACTGCTCTATGGTTTGATCCGTCCTGTCTCTCTGTTGATTGTGTAATACTGCCCACACACCCAGTGTCAACATTCTTCATACCAGCTTCTCGTAATCAGTATTTACTGTCTTTGATATGTGTGAGTGCTAGGAGACATTCGATTGTGAAACTCGGCTGTTATCATCCTGCAGTGTCAGGCTGCTGTCGGAGGGAGATGAGGTAACTGCTTAAACACAAATACAGAGTAGGTGAAGCAGGTGACCAGCCAAAACCCGATGAAAGATCTTTGGCTCAAGTTTAGTAAAGACGACTCACTTCTTAGTTTCTCTCAGTCTGAAAGTTCAACATTTGTCCTGTCACAGTTTTTTTTTTCCTTATCTTGATCAAAGTAAAGCTTCTCTCTTTCTGTTCAAGTCTTCTTTTCCTCCTGTTGTAAAACACAACAAACACAGGAAATCCATCGCTCAACCCTCCACTTCAACCTTCTCTTAAAGAGTTTCCCTCTTTTAATGTCCTCCACCAGTCCTCGATTTCTTTACAGCAGCGTGTTGTCCCAATATTTACTGCATCTATGATTCACATTGTGTTCGTCTGTCCTGCAGCACCTGAACAAGACGTACAACACAGATGTTCCCCTGGTTCTCATGAACTCCTTCAACACGGATGAAGACACAAAGAAGATCCTGCAGAAGTACACGCACCACCGCGTCAAGATACACACCTTCAACCAGAGCAGGTGAGACAAACTCCTACTGCGCACTACCACTGCTGGAGATGAGGGGTGATAAAAGTTGCAGAACGCCTCCAAAAGTTGTTTGTGTGTGTGTTTGTGTGTGTGTGTGTGTGTGTTTCTTAATAGTTTGTATCAGCAGTGTAGAAGGGGAGAATATTGTGAATCACAAAGTTGTGATGCCACTCATCAACTTTCAGTGAGAGAAATGCTCTCAGCTCTGCAACAAAATGCAAAATGTCCACACACACACACGTACACACTCGCACACACACACACATACCCACCAATTCTCTAGCCCCTTACGGGAAGCGAGCCACAAATCATGGCATTCACCCAGAGCCCATAAATATCATGTATGCTGCAGAGTCATTTAACTGGGGACTGGATGCCAACTAAACTGGTCCCCATTGGAGACAAAAGCCAGATGCTCGTGGTTGTCAGTGGCGTTTTGGTGGAACAGGCCTCAGAGGGTTTCAAGCTCTTAATTGGTCCTCACAGGGATAGATACTCGAGATAGTTGTACTTCCTGTCACACTAGAACCCCCCCCCCCCGCACACCATTAAGCTGCTTTGCATGTTCACATAGAACTGAAGTGTGATTTGATCCAGCAAAGCAAAACCAGAGACCTGATGCGTGACACATCTGTATTCACTGCTCCCTCCCTCCGCCGCTGCCAGCCAACATATTCCGTCTCTGTTCATCTGTGTTCGGACGAGGAGGCGTAATAGCAGCACAACAGTCCCACTTTGAACAAGCGTGTGTTGTTAAAGAGGCTTGTGTGTGCTGACCACCAGTCACACTGCGCTTGTTGGCCTCTGCACTGGTGGATGAATGAGAGACATTCTCTCTCCCAGTAAGATTATCGAACCTGATCGAACTCAACGTCCTCTAAAAAGGAAGTGGTCTATATTTAGTGGCTGAGTAGCCGGCAGACAATCCCCCACTGCACTCGGCTCTTGATTTGGCACTTAAACTGCTAAGAACAGCAGAGAGAAGACAGGAAATATCATGTAGTGTGCAGAGAGAGTCCTTCATATTTAATGCAGTGGTGCCTCCAGTTTGTCAGTCAAGTGGAACACTACTTAAATTATTTAGATCGCTTATATGGTCTCAACAGGAGAGACGAACAAAGCAGTTTTTGTAATGTGAGTTGGTTGGTGGGGGCGTCTAATATTTAACGTCAGCACACAGCAACGGTTTGAATACTTGACATGTCAATCAATAAGAGAACAAAAAGAAAAGCTGCGGTTCAAGTGGCGAGCGTCAGTGACATCACACCATCTGGCGCTCCAGCTGGAGAGGGAACGGCGTTTATTTGGTTTAACCAGTCAAATCCAAACATTCTCCCGCTATTTTACCAGCCGATGAGAAGTGTTTAGTTACCTGTTGAACCCCAGAACGGATGAATAGACCTCCCAGCCTCATTCAGAGCTCTGTGTCTGTCTGTCTGTCTGTCTGCGTTGTTGTTTTTTCCCTGTCATCTTTGAGATTAATTCAAAAAGAGACCAGATTAGATTAACATTTACATGAAGTGAAGTTACGGTTTCATCCTTGAAACACGAGGTGTGACCGATCTGTTGGGTCTGTGTCACTGTTACACATGAGACAGAAGTGATTTCCCCTCCTCTCCAAAAGTGGTCCGTCCTGTTGTCCTTGATGACGTTTAGAAACTCATCCAGCTTTAGACTCAACAACACAGCCACATGACAACCTGACCTGATGGGTTTCAGTTTGAAGACATCTTCCATCGACGGTGATGAAAGACAGGAGGTGGTCATGTAGGCGGGGGGGGGGGGGGGGGGAGAGACTTACTGTAAATGCTTGTTGAATGGAAAACAGGAATTGGTTTTAATTTGTCACGTAGGAACAACATTTCCTCATCAGAGAGAGGTTCAGCCTGTGAGAACACTTGTTTCGTCTCCTGACTCTTAACCCTTGGGGGGGGGGGGGGGGTTTCTGAATTCTGAGGAAGGAGCTCTGACATCATCAGGGTTGTTGTGGGCTGTGGTGTTCTGGAGACGGTTTCGGCAGTGACGAAGCCTGGACGATCCAACAAATGATGCAACTGTGCATTTCTGGGAAATCTAAAACTTTCTTAAGAGCTCGAATCTCACCAGACACTGAGTCTTGTTTGATATTTCTACCCCATTGGCCTGAAGTTCTGGATTAAAGATTCAGTTGATGTATTTCTTCCCCTGTTCCTGGGAGTCTGCTGGTGTTTATTACACCTCACAAGCTGCCCAGCTGCTGACTTCCTGCGTTTTAATCCACCTGATTACGTTCAATGTAACAACACCCTAACTTTTGTAACAGCAACAAAAAAAGATGCCTGACATTGAATGCACTGTTTAGGAAGGAGCAATGTTTTCGTTCACTACCCCGAACTCTTGTGTTCATACAAAAGTCAAATGCGTTCATGGAAGTGGAGAACCCTTTCAGAACATCCGGAAATATCAAAAATGTGTTGTTCTGTCGTGAATGAGTGCAGCAGTGACAGAATCATCTGCTGACGGAGACGTTGTTCACAGGCCACATTTCAGAATCATCACGTTGCAGATGTGCACATCACTTCAGTTGCTTTCTAACAAATTTGTTTTTAATGCATTTCAGTGTATTTTTGTTTTGCTCTTTGAATAAAAAATGCAGTGGGATTGACTGCAGCCGCATGATGTAACTTATTGGCAACAACAGTATGAGTGATACTAGCGACGGAAAAAGAGCCCTGGTATCTGAGTCAGTATCAGCAGATGTCAGAACTGCACCAGAACTAAAAAAGAAGTGGAACGGTGAAACTAGTGAATGAAGTCACATGACTATAAGATTTTAAAGGTGCACGTAAAGCAGTATTGTATTAAATTGGTGATTTATACACCAGCACCCTCCTGAATGCAGATGAAACCCGTCAGAACTGCAGGAAGAAACGACTGACGAGATCAGCTGACCCTCCACTCATGACTTGTACAAATACTCCATGTGATCTCAGTCAGATGTTCTTGGTTCCTGGTAGTTGGAAGGTTTCTGCCCTGATTCAGCAGTACTACGTTAACGTGGTAGTAACACAGTGTTCCTCTCTGACCAATCATATCAAACCTTTGAAGACTTTGATCTCAGAATGAATCCGGCTCCCACCCAGCTTTGCTCCTCACTGCCAGGTCTGGCAACTGGACCTGACGTGGATCCTGCTTAGAACCGTTTGTTCGGGTTCATGAACATCAAGATGAGGGCCAGTTGGCTCATCTGGTTTCTTGGAGGATCCAAACTCTGATAGCGCTTTGAAAAGCAACACTGATTTTAATTCATGTGACGTTTCTTCTGCTGCTTTGTCAGGTTTTTTTTTCTTCACACTCTAGGTTTTGTGTTGTTAATCGTCTTCAGGCTGAGGATCACAACTCTGCTCTAATAGAAATCATCCGTTTGTTTATTCTTCTCCTTGCTGTTTTTGATTACATCAAACTACATAAATAGACAATGACAGAATCCTCTGTTAAATGTTGTTCAACGATCATTTTGTTCGTTTCCTCTCTTGTTCTGAGTCGTCTTCCAGCTGAATGTTTGTTCAGAAAGCAGGAAGAAAGTCCAGCATTGAATTGGAAACACACGTTTGTCTGATTCTGATGGTGCTGTAATCTCCTCCTCAGGTATCCTCGCGTCAACAAAGAGTCCCTCCTCCCCGTGGCCACTAGCCTGACCATGACGGGCCAGAACGCCGAGGGCTGGTACCCGCCGGGCCACGGCGACATCTACGCCAGCTTCTATAACTCTGGCCTGCTGGACCAGCTGATCGCTCAGGGGAAGGAGTACATCTTTGTGTCGAACATCGACAACCTGGGAGCTACCGTGGACCTGCACATCCTGCACCAGCTGGTCAGCCAGCCCAACGGGAAACGCTGCGAGTTCATCATGGAGGTGACGGACAAGACACGCGCTGACGTCAAGGTTGGTGCGGGCCGATCGGGGCGGCATTTATTTAGTGGCCTGAACTGGTGCGTCAGGTCTGTGTTCCTCTGACCTGTCGGGACAAACGGCACCAACACAAATCACTGCATGTTTGTATGCCTGTGATAACAACACAGACGTTGAAGCGTTAGAGGAGATTCACCTGTGCTGGTATCAGGCCTGGATCGATTGATTTCTCTCTCTCTGGATCCACTGGTGTTGTCTTGTGAGTTCACTGGAGATTTCCATCCCACACCGATGCATGTACATGTCATAAGTGGTGCTCAGGTGTGAGATTTGTAAAAATGTCACCCTCGTCACACAAACCAAGCAGTTGACCTGGAAACAAAGAACGAGTCAAGATTATAAAAAGACATTTAAGTGAATGGACTCTTCAGGAACTGATCTGGGACCAGGGATTTTGAGCTTGTATATACCAGATCATTATAGCCTTTAGATGCTACTGGAAACGATGCCTCGGTAACAATATCATGATGTTTTTGTAGTGTAGTCCATCCTTTTTTAACCACCAGCCGTCAACATTTCTAGCGGGTTCTGTGTCTGTCAGTGACGGAACATTTAAGGAAGCTGGTGGCTGTGATTGACAGGGAGGAACGCTGATCCAGTATGAAGGGAAGCTGCGTCTGCTGGAGATCGCCCAGGTGCCCAAAGCCCACGTGGACGAGTTCAAATCCGTTTCTAAGTTCAAGATCTTCAACACCAACAACCTGTGGATCTCTCTGGCTGCCATCAAGAGGCTGCAGGAGCAGAAGGCCATGGACATGGAGATCATCGTCAACCCCAAGGTCAGCCATGGTCTCACACACACACACACACACACCCACACACACGGCCAGGCAGCACACACTTCCGGACTGAAGAAGCCTTTTGGAAATTCGTCGTGTTTCCTTTCAATTTCTCATTAAAATTGAAACCTATTTTCTTGCTTGAGAGTCTGAGATGACCAAGTGTTCGGTGTTGATTCTGACGAGCTGCTGATGAGCGAATAAAAAGATCTTAGCAATAAAGAGTTTAAAATACGCAATAAAAAGTTCCCTCTGATGGCGTGAGAGCGCGTTCCTCACCACTCTGCAGGGATTTCTGGCTAATTAACAAAATGAAGGCAGGCCCCCATGAAGACACGATATGACACGTGATGCATCATGGAATGAATCATGATGAGTAACGTTACAAGTACTGGAGTCCCAACAGAACAGAAACGTTCCGTCACAGCTTCCCTGTCCTCCGTCTCTCCTGCTGGAGCTGTCAGTCTCTCTCTCCTTCCTCTGGCGCATGATGGATGCTGTCGGAGGGGAATGACTGATAAATGTCCTTCTACTAGTTCTTCATGTGATCATCCATGCATGAGTCTGGGGGCCAGGACAAAGAGGAACCACACCAAGATGGCTGCCGGTCTAATAGATGTCCTCATGAACCAACAAGTGAACCTCTCTGGGTAACAGGGCTGGTTCTACTCTGGCACCTGTTGGCAGCAGCAGCGCTTCTCTCCTTCTTTGGTTCTCGTCTCGCTCGCTGAGCCGTTCGCTGTCATGTGAGGTTTTTAAACACAAAGAAGAGAATCGAGGGGGAACAAATCCAGTTTTCTGGTCACCTCTCGGGTGCCTCGCTTGCCCTAATTGGGTCTGTGTGAGTGTTCAGAGCAGGAGTTTGGGGTGGGATGGTGTAGTAGAGGCAACGAGGGGCAAGAAGGCTTTGCTTTGCTGACGTCTCTCTGTCTGGCCTGCAGAAGAGCAGCTTCTCAGTAACAGAAGAGAGCAGACGAGTTGCTGCAGCTGCTAGCTTACAGGGTTTCACTTTCTCTGGATGTTGTAACCAAATAACAAGGTAAACGTTGGTGAACATCATCTCTGTGAGAGCAAAGCTCAGGCTGCTCTCGCTTTCCAACTTTTTTTTTTCCCTACATTTGTCTGCTGATGGATGTCCCTAAATGGTCATCCGTTACAGGCACTGCACGCCCGGGGACGCTGCCACTCGGCAGACAACCAAGAAAGTGGGCTTTTAGGGTGGATGGCGAGGGGGCTTAAAGACAGAGGGACTGGTCAGACGGAAGTTGATTGTCTTTATATAGAACCACATCACCAAGTACAGCAGGTCTAGGGCTGCACTCTGAAACACACACACACTCACACACACACACAACCCCACAGGACAAGCACAGCTGCTGAAAAACGTTAACAGGCGAAAACGCAAAGAGAGAGGATGGATAGAGGCAGATAGAGAAGGACTGAGAGAGAGAGACACACACGCTCACAGCCACCAACAGCAATAATAGCAGCTGGAATGTTCCAGAAATGGCTGAAGGTAATAAAGATGAAGTAGGAATCTGGATCTGCTCTGGTGGAACCCCAGAATAAAACCCAGAAGAGCTGGTAGGGAGTTTATTACAAGGCTTCATGCCTCCATGTCACATGTCTGTCCTCCGTTGCCCCCGGTAACAGGGTTGTTATGTCAGGAGCAGCACAGCAGCCATGTCTGACTTGATGAGTCTTGATGTCATGGAGATGCGGCGCCTCAGGACGTAATGCTCTGCTAGCACAGGCTGTCGTCCGCTTGGGCCTGAGTCCGTCGGTACGACGACAGCAGATGTTGTCTTGTAGCGCTCAGGTAGCGGCTCGCACAGCGTCACATAGCCAGGAACTCAACAGCTGAGTACATCGCCGCTGAGCAGGTCAGGACCCGCCGTTGATGACCTGCCTTATGATGCTAATTAAGAAGAAATCAGGATTGTAGTGCAAATAACTTTTTTCTTGCCATTTGCTATTAAAGGTAAATGTCCAGGATCAGGCGGCGGAGTGATGTCATAGAGGCGTCGTACAAAAACACATTCACTATCGCTGAAGCGTGTGGCGTTGAAGCTTTCAGCACTAAAGTTTATTTAAGCGAACTTTCAGCTCCTCTCTACGTGAGCGCTCGTGTGCTGCCGAGTGTCTGAGGGTGAAAGTCAAACACGCTCATCCACTATGAGCCTGCTTCCTTCCAGTCAGCTTAATTTAACACTTCCATCTATTTTGTTTTAATACTTGTTTTTAGTATGAAAGTACTCAAATAATGAAGCCTTTTTTGGAATTTTATATGTTTTTTTTGGAAAACATCCCACCACGTCCCATCTGTGTCTCACGACCCCTCACTGAGGGAAGCCTGATGTAGCCGAGGTCGTACCGGAGCAACGCCGATGAACAGAAGCCTTTTATACCAAATATCAAATATAGAAAAAAATCAAATGAAACCGTTTTCTGTAAAATGAATGGATGGTGTGTGAACTGTAGTCCTGTTCTTGTTTTGGTTCATTAATTTGGTGGCTTCTGGTTTGAGTTCTTTTGGGTGATGATGTATTAATTGATGCTCTAATCTGTCTCACACACACACACACACACACCTCTCACTTTTAAGCAATCATTTGACGTTGCCACGGTAACCATCGTGACCCCTCTCCTGTCTTTGTCTCCATCAGACTCTTGACGGTGGGCAGAACGTCATCCAGCTGGAGACGGCTGTCGGCGCCGCCATCAAATGTTTTGACAACGCCATGGGCATCAACGTCCCCCGTAGCCGCTTCCTGCCCGTCAAGACCACGTCGGACCTGCTGCTGGTCATGTCCAACCTGTACAGCCTGGAGGCCGGATCCCTCACCATGAGCCCCAAGAGGGAGTTCCCCACCACGCCGCACGTCAAGCTGGGCAGCTCCTTCACCAAGGTCGTCCTGCTGGTGATGATGTCATGGCAGAGATTTTGACTGTGACGCCTAATAATTTCCTCCTCTCTGTCCTGGATCAGGTTCAGGAGTACTTGACCCGCTTCGAGAGCATCCCGGACATGCTGGAGCTGGACCACCTGACCGTGTCTGGTGACGTCACCTTTGGGAAAAATGTTTCGCTCAAGGTGAACCTCAGTACTGTCGCCGTGTACACAAGTACATTCACTGAAATACTTCAGTGCAGAGCAGTTTTAGGGTCCCTTACTGAAGTACTCCTAGTTTAGTTAACGTTATACTTCTACACGACTCTAGTTCAGATGGAAATATTCACAACAGTCATTTTACAGCTTTAGTTGCTTGGCAAATTTGCATTCTTATAGTGTTACTTTATTAAACACGGATAATTACGATTGTTAGACTTTGTTCCTGTCATACAGAGAAAATGTTATACCCCCCAAACACACACAATAACACACACACACACTGACTTGATACATAAATCAAGTAAAATAAAATGAGTTCTGATGTAAACAGGAAGTGAGGATACTTGAGCGCCAGAGGCAGGATAAACGCTAACAGAGGGTAAAAGTAAATCAATAAATAAAAACAAGCGAGACTAAAGGTCTCGTCCACAAACGTAGTAATTAAATTACTTTGATTGGTTTGATAGAAAACATCATAAACAAATAATCGTTTCATTCATTCTATTTATTACCTCTCAGTCTGAACCTGTCAGCGACAGAAGAACGTCGCCAGCTTTGGCGTTTCGTTCAATTATTTCTGTTGTTGTGATGAAAACTGAATTTCTCTTCAAGTCCAAGAGCCGAGTGACTCTTCCAGCCGAATCTGAATGCACAGAAACATAAGCGTGAAACTCAGAAGGAGCATTCCATTATTTACACTTACTGCTGACTGGCGGCAGGAGATGAGGTCACAAACCCCACGTGAAGTCTGATTGGCAGTCACGGACAGAAGCTGTTGACTGTCTCAACCTGGTCGCTGAGGCTGGTGGCTGTCATTGATTTACTGCTTCAATTAAACCCTGGTTTGGAAATGTCACGCCGCCACTTGCGTCACACAGACCAACTCATCGCTCTTCCTCCTCACAGGGAACCGTCATCATCATCGCTAACCACGGAGATCGGATTGACATTCCAGCCGGTTCCATGCTGGAGAACAAAATCGTGTCTGGCAACCTTCGCATCCTGGACCACTGAGGCCTTCTTCCTTCAACCCACCCTCATCATGTGACCCAGCTGGCTTGATCCCAGTCATGTGACCTATTACTCATGTTTACTCGACACCAACAGATTGTCAGAGGATGCGTGATTGCATGTGCAGTGCTCCGACATGAGGAAGGAGGCGTGAGCGGGGATACGCTGCCCCCTGCTGGCTGGTTATGGTAGTAATAATAAAACCCATGACGCTGGTCAGGGGCATAATAAACAGACCACAGCTAAAACTACAAATCCCAGCTGAACAACACCTGACCTCCCATCAGAGAGGAAACCCTCTGATCCCTTTCATGGTGCACTGACAGCACTGCTCATGCAATCACATGGTGCGCACACGCCGAGAGGCCACGTCGCCGTCTCTAAAGTTCCAGAAGAGTTTCAGCCATTTAGCAGAAGCGAACACAAGGTTCCATCTTTCCTCCGTCACGAGAAAGGAAGAGCGTAGTTTTAATAGAATATAAAATAAACACAATCCCTTACGTTTACATCGCCAACTCACAAAATTGACCAAAACTTGGGTTTGAAAATGAAACCAAGACATCTGGACTGATTTTAAAAATGACAAAGCTTGGGCTGCAGACCCCCCCCCCCCCCCCCCAACAACAAATAGATCAATGTTTGGATTTTGCCTCGATTACATTGTACCGTTGGACATTGAATCGATTTAGGGACAAAAATCCAGGGATCATTGCTCTGTGTTGCCAGGTAGATTTGATTTCTGATTTAAAAAAATCTCACCACTCAGCGTAAGACAGAGCTGCTTAACAAGCAGCAGCTCAGGCAAACAAAGGTGTGTCCGGAAGTAAAGAGGCTTGCTAATGCAGCAGCTAACGAATCCCCTTCATCCTACGGAGACGCCTCTTGTTCAGTGTTGCTGTTTGATATCAAGTGTGATGTTTTCAAAGCTCAGAATCAAATATTCTCTGTCCGGCTGTCTGTTTCAGCTCTAAGGTAACACGACCCAGAGAATCAGAGTAAAACTGTCCGTCATGGAACCAAAACAAGCAAAGACGCTGGAAATGGAGGGAAAACGCCAGGAGCTCCTCCACCAGCGCTGCCGCTACCCTTTGATTGGTCACTCATGAAACATTGATTAGCTCAACTCCAGTTAACCTCACAAGTAGCAACAATGCTCCAGTCACTCTGTTAGTGGAACCGTGTTGAAACCTGAAGCACGTGTGAAGTAATAATTGCCAAGCCCGTTTCCATGGCGACGCCACCAGTGACTTCCTCTTCTTGCAGACTCCAACATACCTCCACTTGATATTAACTAACACTCTCAATGTCCAGAGCATCCTGGTCAGGACTAAGCATTTGTGCCATAGCGATGACACTAAACCACCTCTGACTCCGCCCTCACGCCGATGATGTTAATGATGATGGTGATTGAGGAGTGTGACAACTCACGTCTGCCACCAAGTGATCTAAAGGCCTTTTCTTTGTACAGTCCCTGTCTGGTGAAAATGTCGCTGTTGTGCTTTATTTTCGTTTTCATCCCATAAGTTTGCTCACATTTGGATCTGGTGTGAAACCTCCATCATCCAGCGTCGGCTCTTCCTCGGAGGAGGTGGAGGAGGAGGTGCAATACTGTCCTGTACTTGTACACACACATTCAGATAAACCCCAGCGTTCCAGCGTGAGAGTACTTGACACGGGTCCACTGATGTGTGCGGACCACCGGCCTGAAAGCAATAAGTGTTGATCTGTGAGTGACGAGGTCTAAGCCCCGCCCAGCTCTGCCTCCTCAGAGCTGAATAAAGTGCAATATGGAATACTGAACACGTGTGTGTGTGTGTGTGTGTGTGTGTGTGTCAGTTGTGTTTTACAGTCACTTCATTCATCTGTGACTTCATTCAAATTTAAGTCAACAGAAAATATAAACACAATCCCTTATGTTTACATCACCAACTCACAAAAAGCTACCAGAATTTGGGTTCAAAAGTGAAACAAAAAAAAAAAGTCTCCATTGATTTTAAAAATGACAAAGCTTGGGCTGCAGACCCCCCCCCCCCCCCCCCAACAAATAGATCAATGTTTGGATTTTGCCTCGATTACATTGTACCGTTGGACATTGAATCGATTTAGGGACAAAAATCCAGGGATCATTGCTCTGTGTTGCCAGGTAGATTTGATTTCTGATTTAAAAAAATCTCACCACTCAGCGTAAGACAGAGCTGCTTAACAAGCAGCAGCTCAGGCAAACAAAGGTGTGTCCGGAAGTAAAGAGGCTTGCTAATGCAGCAGCTAACGAATCCCCTTCATCCTACGGAGACGCCTCTTGTTCAGTGTTGCTGTTTGATATCAAGTGTGATGTTTTCAAAGCTCAGAAACAAAATTCACACGCTCGATTGTGTGACTTTTACACTTTATTGTTTAAAGTTGTTACAAAAAAAGTGTTTGCTGGAAACATTCGTTGCTTTCACCTTTACAAGCACATAAAGCCTCCGGAGAGGAAGACGAGGAAGAGGAAGAGCGGGACATCGTGACGGACACGTAACAGGGTGGAGGGACGCAGTGAAGCCCTTAGTGACAGACACACTTCATCCACACAGACGAGTGGAGGAGGAGGAGGATGGAGAGGAACCTTAGCTGTGTGTGTGTGTGTGTGTGTGTGTGTGTGTGTGTGTATGATTGACAGGTCATTGTATTTCTCCCTGAGGTGAGTTGTTGTCGGAGCTCTGATGTAAATTATCTAAGATGTGAAACAAACCAACTGAAAACTACACAAACAGTCATGAAGACATAAATTACAACACACACACCTAAATCAGAAGAATCACATTGGAAGTCTTTTTGTTCTGTTCCTACAGAATGAGTGTGTGTAAAGCAGCTGAACCACATTGGTGTGAACGTGTGTGTGTGTGTATACCTGCCGTCTCTGCACTGATACCCTCGACATTAACGATGAGCACACAAACACACAACACTGAGGAAACATTTGCAGCTCAGATTAAAGAGACGAGGCCTCGCGTTGTGTTTGTATGAATAAATCTTCAACGTCATCCGATGGGCGGAGCCTCCTGAAACAAGTGAGCAAGAAAAACTGAAACACCTTCAGCTGTCTGGCCCAACCGCAGTTACCTGCTGTGAGGATGAGCGGCTGCTGCAGCGAGTTCCACATCAGGATGCAACGTACCGAGGACTTCCATATTCATAATTAACAAAAACCACGCACTTCTGTTGAAAGCAGACGAGGACTGAATGTGTTTCATGTTTGTGTTGCACATGATAGTTCCAAACAGTCTTGAGAGTTTGTCCCTGAGAGAGAAACAAGCTCTTATCATCTTTAGTACTTCGGCTCGTATTCACGTCCAAACTCTGTGGATTTTGATCTTTTCATAGACGAACAAATCCTGAACTTTCCCAGGAAAAAAAAAAAGCAGACCATCATTTGAAACACGACATTCAACACCCGCTTAAACACCAACGTCATGTTTCCAGACGCTTTGATAGATTAATACTGATGAGAGTACTGTGACCACCAGCATCACGGACCACGCCATCATGGCCGCCGCCGCTGCGCCTGTCCGGGGTCTCGTTTCAGTACCGTGAGCTTCTGAGTTGTTCTGAGTCCGTTTCTGCTCAAATCTAAAAATTAAATCGTGTGTGTCTACGTGATGCTACATAGCGGCGGCTAATCTGTGATCAGATTCTCACACACACACACACACACACACGCGCGCGCTCATACTCAAACATTAAAGGGAGGGAGCAGCCAGTCAGGCGGACGCCTCAAAGACTCCCATGATGCTCCAGGTTGTTTCTGAAACTATTGCTCTGAATGTGAGAAGGCCTGATGAGAGAATCCAGCTGACACGCACAGGTGAGAGGAAGTGAAACGCCCGAGGACAGGATGCAGAAATACGTCAAACAGATCCGAGCGTGGGGGAAAGACCCCCCCCCCCCCCCCAGAACACACCTAGAACTTTATATCTGGTTAACAATATACTGTGATTTCAAATCAAAATGCTAAATAGTACTGACGTTTAGGCATATCTGACAGTTAAAGATGAAGCGACGCTTTGTGGGTCATAAATAAACATCTTTGTTTAAATTAGCTGATGTATATTGCGACAATAAACATGAATAAAACCACAGCTTTGCGCCGCGGCGTGTTAGTACTTTAGATAAATACTGTAGTTGACAGTTCTTTCTGAGGAACAATCACAAAACTTTAGCCAGCAGTGTTCTTTGTTTGGTTTCTGTGTCTCTGGTTTCACGTGAAAATATAGAAATCTTTGTCGTCATTCATGTAAAAGCAATACAAAGGTCACTTAAAAATGAGAGAGACAAAAAGTCCAGAAAAAAGTTCAGATTTCAACTGCAGAGGAAAGAGACACATCTGGGCTGGCAGATCAGGGTCCAAACAAAAAACTCCCCGCTCTGCTGCCCCCAAAGGACGCTGGGGGCCCCCCTCCCCTCGCTAGTCGAGGGGCCCCTGGAAGATGAGTCTGACGAAGCCCTGCTCGCCAGTCAGCTGCTGAGCACAGAAGGGACACGCGGCGTGGAAGGTGTGTGTACCGTGAGGCAGCGGGATCTGACTCCAGAAGGCCGCCGTCTTCTCAGAACAAACATGGCCACAGGGGTTGAAGGCATGAGTAGGCGGAGCTGCGTCCACATAGAAGCCTGACTCGCAGCCCAGCCACAGCGGCACGTAGGGCCCCTTTGCCCGGCACATGGGACACTCCCTGAGGCGGCCCTCGCGGCCTTCCCTCTCCTCGCGGTGGTTGCCCCAGTTGTGGTAGCCGTGCACGTGGCCACACTGGAGGTAGACCCAGGGCTGCTTCTCGTCCGGGGTGTCTTTGCGCCGCATCGAGGGGAAGGCCAGTGTGTTGAAGCCCACGGGACACTGAGGGCGAGCGGCGTTGATCTCCAGCCGCAGCGCCTCCAGGTGTTTGAGGGTGGGAGTGCGGGACAGACCCTCAGCTGTACGCCACAAGAGGGTCGCTCCACAGAGGTCGATGAGGGACCCGTCGACCAGCTCCTGGCTCTCCATCTCCACCTGAGGAGAGAGGATGACACATTAGGTTACCAGGCCGGAGAGGTCAAAGGTCAGAGGTCATCGATGTTATTTCAGCTCATCAAGAAAACAAACAGTCATGACAAACGAAACAAACAAAGGACTGGAGGCCAACTGGGACCATAAATGTCTGGCAACCTGTCAATGGTCCTGACCCACCAGGACTGGGCCAGCCACTGACACCAGTAGCATCTTCTAGACTTCTGACTGGTGGAGTTTCTGACCTAGAAACCACTCACCATGGCCGTCCAGGTGACTGCGGTGCCCTCAAACGTCTCCAAAAGCAGTGAAGCGACCAACTAATCAAGTAACAGCACTGCCCATGACGTCATGGCCCGAGACCACTGATGAACGCTCTTCTGCTTTTATAACTTACATAAAACCGATTCCAGCCTCTCAGACATGTGTGACCTCATGTCCCACCCAATGCATCCTGGGTAAGACTCCTGCACCCCCCCCCCCCCCAAAAAAAAATCATCTCGGTTTAGAGGTGAGGGTGTAGTACTCCTCTGACGGCGGTAGGTGGCACTGTTAGTTAGTCATTCCTATGTGTCCCTCAGCCAGATGTGTGTGTGAGAGAGAGAGAGAGAGAGAGAGAGAGAGAAGCATCAGCTGGATGGCGTGAGGACAGCTAAAGAACAGGAGAGAACATTGCAGGAACATTTGGTTTGTACAAAGATCGCTGGGAAATTCCAGCGTGCGCGATCAGCGTGACAACTAGTGGGAGGAGACTCAGAGACATAATCGACTATTTTTAACAGTGATGCATGGTGAAGGGGAGGGGCTGCGGTGAGATCACTGCCCTAATGTTGAGGTCACTTGAGTCTGGAGGCAAACACACACACACACACACACACAAACACACACACACACACACACACACACACGCACGCGCAAAAACGGCTGCAGGCAACTGGTGACAGTTCTAACCTTCAGTTATCTTGTGAAAGGTCACTGAGTCCATGTGACCCCAACCAGAGATCAGACCAGGAACAGACCCCCCCCCCACACCCCCCCCCCCCCCACACACACCCCACTAGCATTTTAATTAGTGCCGCACAGCAGAGTGGAAGTCAGAGCAATTACTGTGTTCATACTGTGATGTCATAAATGAATGAGTCTACTTGATGGTTCGTAGGTTAGGAAACACACAAAAGACTGGTTATCATGATTGTTAACACAAAAACGCAAATTTAAACTACAGCTTTTTTAGATTTAAACTTTGGTTGGTGAACAGAGTCATCAGTGCTACAGAGTGACGACCCTTGACCCCTCTGACACAGAGACTTCACGGAGAGGGTCCACACTCCCATGTGCCCCGGTAAAACCAGTGTGTCACCAACATGCAGCTGCCGGTCGTGAGTCCAGGCTGCTGCGGTGAAACCGATATGATGGTCGATAAGCAACCGCGGTCAGCGCCGATTCCATCCACGTCGGTATCAACACACGTGACTGGATGACTCTGAGGGGAATCATTGAGCAGCACGCCAGCTTAAATTCATCCCAGCAGCAGCGGCGGCGGCGGCTCAGACGCTGAGCATGCGTGTCAAGAGCGTGTGTCATCAGCGTGGAGGTCGATAAACCAGCACAGATTGATTGACAGCTTGGATTCACTAAACTACATCCACTTCTGCTGATTCAGACAGATCTTTGTTAGGCTATAAACCAGAACGACATCAACCTGGCATTAATGCGTCAAAAGGGCTCGCTAACTTGCGTTAATTAGTTATCTGCTCATTAACATATTTCAAACAGCGCCCCCGTGAGTAAATCACGTGTATGTAACCTGGTACAGTAAGTGTCCATTTACTGTCCTCCTACTGTACTTCAGACAGCAGGAGGACGAGCGGCTGTCTGTGTGACGGACACACAAACACGGTCCAGCATGAAGCCTCTGTTCTCACATTAACGCGAGGGAGTGACGCGCTCAAAGACGATTGTCTGAAGTGACGGTGTTTTATAGCCGAATGGACAGTGTTTTTCATCTCCAGCTCCAGAGAAACACGTCTATGAGTGACAGAGTGATTCTTTACACCTGCAGAGCGGCCAATAAACCAGCATCAACCTTCAGAATGCAGCTACACATCACAGCGTCACCTGGAACTACGGAGGACTCGCCAGCACTCTGGTCATTGAACACACCTGTGAGGAGGGACGAGCAGGAGGAGGAGAGGAAGACCGCTGGAGTCCAGACAGAGAAAATAAATCATACAGCTTCATAATACTTTAATGTTCAGGATACTTTATTTATTTACCATATTATCATTACACAAATATATGAACAATAAAATATTCTAATAATACTGACAATTGTTATTTTGTCATTTTAACTGAGTAGTTTCTCCTTCCTGATCCCCTGTTCAGGGCGGCGGGCGTACGTTCTCTAAGTGCTAAAACCAACACATAACAGCAGCCATGTGGGTCTTGTTCACGATGTGGCCTGAGTTTGATGGCGTGTGGTGTGACATCAGTCTGTGCCACGCTGTCGTGGGGGCGGAGTGCGCTGACTGGCTGCAAGCCTCTGACGTCAGCTGCAAGATCCCTTTACAAGGTCCTGGTTACACACGGCTTTGACTGCGGGACCTGTTGCCATGGTGACGGCATCCGGCTAACCTCCCGGTGGTGTTAAGCTGTGACTGACCTCCCCCTGCATGAGTGACAGCGTTGGTGCATGACAGTGACACAGTGCGAGTGGAGGCGTGGGAGTTCGGCTGGTCGGCTGCTTCAGCGCCTCCGCTGCTCCGCGGTCATTAGTGGTAGGGGTCTGGAAGCACCCGCCACTCCGTACGGCCGCATGGTTTTGATGGATTTGATCAACCGACAGCCACAGGGGCGGATAAACGAAGAGAAGCAGGCAGGAAAGAAGTAATGCAGCTGTAACAGAGCCATTCGTGGCAGTCTGCTTGTTTCGCTCCTCGCTGAAGTTGAGTAGCCAATCATCTTTGGCGAAGCAGCCGCGCCTCCATCGCCTCTCAACATCAGGATCCATCACACCTGATAAATAGTTTGTGGCCGCTCTGAAAGAGGAATTCTCTCCCAGTGTTCCCGGGATATTGCGGTCATGTGAGGTGACAGCGACCTCTGACCTCTAAAATCTAGTCAGTTGACTCTGGAGTGCCACCTGATGTTCGTGGCAAAGTTGAAGAAATCCAGTCCAGGTCTTCCTGAGACGTCACGGGACAAACGGATGAAAACAAAATGCAAAACTGCATTTACATTCCCCCAAATCACATTCAACACCACGCCACGGTTCTCACGGCTCCCCTCTGTGAAAACACCTGAGCTTCTCCTCCCCCTGCCCATGGAGCTTGTGGGTAATGGAGTCTCTGGGCTATAAACGCTTTACGTATCACAATGCGAGCATGGAAACATCGGTGTTTGCAGCCAAACACCATTCATGTTACTTAACTATTTAGGAACCTGTCGCTGGCAGAGAAACACGCGAGAGGAAGAGAGAGCTCATTAGCGGCTGAGTCCGTCGCTTTAAAGTCATCCGCTTAAAGAAATGTCCACGTCTAGGTTTGATTCTCACCATCTTTCCACGCTGCTGTGCTGAACGGGTTTCTCGCAAGGTGAAGACGTTGCCGCAGACAGAGATCTCCCTCCAGACGCCTGGCTTAGAGTCCTGGGTGAAGCCATTCCGCGGATGCATGACCAGCACGCCGTTGGTGGTCAGCCCGTCCATCTGTCCGTCAGACGTCTTCCACTTAGCAGCTTTCTCCTGAGGACGACCAAAACAAATCAGATGAGTTCCGAGGGTTTGTCACGTTCTGGCTGTCGGATGTTCTCATATTAGATTTGCTTTTGTTTTTATGAATGTCAGAGGTTGAAAGAGACAAGATTTTAATATGGAGTATGTGAGAGTGCAGGGTCGACGGACCTCTGCTCTCCCGACATCGATGAATCAGCAGCATAAATATGACAGTAATAGAAAACATGACTCGGGTGTTCTCCTTCCTATTACCAGAACACACCCTCTTATTTCCTCCTGCTTTCTACTTTCACATCTTTTGACTCTCTATCTCTCTCTCACTCGCCCACACAGATCCAGAGCAGAAACCCGGCTCACCCCAAGGAAGATGTTCTTGGAGGAGTCGAAGCCTGCTGCATAGATGCGTGCGGTGTAAGGCGGCGTGCGCTGGCACATGATGCGGCAGGCGAAGCGTGAGATGGTGCTCTGAACTGACTGGGTGTCGGCGTTACTCTGGCTGCCCGCCACCGTGTCCGTCACCACGAAGTCTATGGGACTCTCTGTCGACCGACCAATCTGTTGGGGAGAGAGAGAGTTAGAGAAAGAGATGAGGTCTAACAGCATTCAGGATTTAAAAGCGCTGCAATCTTGAATGCTGAAACTGATGTCCTTCCAGCGGTTCCCTGCACTTCTGTTGGATTGCACCATCATAAATCTGTCTGAAGCTTTCTGTATCTCTGCCCTCTTGGGCACCCTGGAAAACCTGGGGAAAAAATCAAGGTAGAAGTAGAGAGTCCTGGGCTACATTTAAGATACAATCAAGGACTGGCGCCTGATCAGGTGCACTGCAGCAGACAGCATTATTCCACACATCACACCACGGCCTCCTACCAGCAAAATCGGCCTTTAATCCATGACATGACTAATTATGACTTAAGAGCCTCAGAATTCCTGTTGTTTGGGCTGCTTGGCAACAACAAGCTAAACAGGAAATGGTTCGCACGGCTGACCTCGGAGTTTTCTGACACTGACAAGTTCTGAAATTGTGAGAAAAACAAGGGTGGCATGGCGTTCCCTTTCTTCAGCTTCGTCTCTCTCACTTTCACCCGCGACTCCTTTGCATCAATGCATTTTCTCTTGTGCGGTTTTACTTTCATTTCCTCTCCTGTTCTTAACCTCTACTCTCGCCCTCAAAGACTCACACAAATGCTGAACTGTATCTCCGGTGTCACAAACATTCTCTGAGAAGCTGTGTGACTTCAGGTTTTGTTTGCTGGCACACAAACCGCATAACCTGAGCGCTCGTTGGAGGAAACAAAACATTCAAAAACATCATTTGTGGACTTCAGATGGACTAATTCAATCAGAGAAATGAGGGACGGACTTGTAGTTTCATAAAGGCGCATTAACTTCTAATGTAATCTCTATAAACAGATAATGGCATATGAATAAGGAATCTGCAGGTTCTGTTTGTAGTCTGAGTTACATTAACAAATCACATCTGACATGTGCCATTATGCTAATTTAACCTTTCAGCTAATCCGCAACTTTTTTTAGTTGTGGGGCAATTCAGCTGTGGATGTGGTCAAGCGGCGGAGGAGCCGTTTGGCACAGACACCTGCAGGCATCTGAACCCAGGACCAGCGTATGAGTTCCACAGCCGCTCGTCTCAGTGACCGAGCCCCCGTCTCTGTTAGAGCCTTCGGTTGGTTCAACACAATGCAGACTAGCAGCCTACAACATGGTGGATGCAGGGCAGGAGGAACAGGAGGAGAACTGACGGAGTCAACATGTGACCCGGTAACAAACCAGCTGACAGAGCAAAAAGAAAGAAACAGACACACTTCGTACTTTCTATTTTGTTCAAGCTGAAAAAAAGAAACCTTGGACTGAACTTCTCTAAAACCTATAATAAACTGCAGGACGGAACAATGATGATTGACGCCTTGCTGCCCTTGACAGCCACTGTACCAGCCCCCCCAAAACCCCCGCCCCCACCAGAGCGTTAATACTATAATCAGGCAAGGTGACTTTAAAACACTTTTATATAAGATCTCAGGATAGTTGCTTCCCTGACATCACTTCCAGAATCTGACTTCAGAAATCTAGTCTTCTCTTTGCGCGACATCCTTTCTAGTGCAACATCAACTACCAACTTTTATGTCTGTTACCTAAGAATCAGCTCTACTTTCCTCACCTCGTCCTGTTTCATTCGGTTCTTTTGCAACCCCGTTAGGTTCTCAGAGGGAGAGACCCGTGTGGTTCATGGACTCGTTCTCCAACAGCAAATGTTACGCACAAGCCTGGTGCTATTAGTAAAGGCACAGACCATTCTGGAGGAAAAAAAGGATTTGATGGCATTTGACAGAAGTATGCCAACATTCCCCTCCCGCTATTATTCATTGTGCTAAGCTAACTAGCGGCCAACTGGTGTCTCACACACACACACACACACACACACACACACACACACACACACACACACAGAGTTCTTGTCTGGCTCTAGGAAGAATGGCAAATAAGTGTATTTCCCAAAAATGTGGTGGGTTCTTTCAGCAGTAAGTTAGGAGTTTATTTCAGGTTTTGGGAGGTTAGGAAACTTGTCTAATACACTTTTCCCATCTTGATTTAGGAACTGCATTTCCTAAATCAGGTGTCCAAACCAACTGTTGCCATGGATACCAAACCTTCAAGTTTGTTACCTGGAACATGTCTGTATTGCTGTCATGGGTGTACTCCACCACCACCGTCTGGGCTCGAGATAAAGTATACGAGATGCTGTGCTGGTCTTTGTTGCTTATGGCCTGGAGGGGGGAAAAAAAAAAAAAAGCCGATCAGAACAGAGAAGAAAAAGTAACGACTTTAAGGTGAAAAATGAGATTTGGAAAGAACCTGAAGATGCTTTCACACAAAAATCCTTTCACTGATGCTCACGGAGCACAACAGATGGACAAAGGGAGGGTGATGGGTTCTGTTCTAAAGCCGCTTTCTGGACTTAACAAAGCTTCAACATCTTTTCACTCAGTCAGGACCACCCACCGGACCTGGAGGGACAATCACTCTAACAGACTCTTTAAATTACCTAAATCCTAGCCCCTGAGTGTGTGCGCGCGTCTGTGTTAGAGAGGGAGAGAGAGTGAAGAAGTGTGTCCACAGAAAATGTATTAAGTGCAGATGTTAAATGAAAAAGCAAAGGTCCTCCCACACACACACACACACACACACACACACACACCTTGCAATCCCCTTGTTCATTTGAAAGATTTTGGAGGGTCTCCTTATAACTGATGATGGAAACACGCATGTGCTTCCCAGGTTGCTAGAAAACGCTCCGTTACTGACAACTGAACCATTCACATTTGTTTCTCCTATAAACACCGAGTGTGTTCCAGTTAAGAGCGGTGCAAGAGACATTGTTCAAATGCCCCTCAAACCTCGGAGGAGCGGCGTGCTGGAGGGGTCGTTTCCCTGTGAGTCTGATGGTTTGTGAACTGTGTGTATTTACTCTAATAACAAAAAAATTCACTCCCCAACAAAGAGCTGCAATTTCTATTTTCTAACTTGTGCATATGTATCATATCCAATAGGTTTTGAATTTTTTTTTTTACTGTATAAACTCTACAATGCTCAAACACAACATAGACAGTTAAGGAAAAGAAAAACAGCTGATGGGCAGGGTTTTGGTGACGATAGTTTGTGGTCCTTGAAATGACTAAATGATACCATATTGTGTGTCTTTGTGCATGCGTGCATGCGTGTGTGTGTGCGCGTGCGTGTGTGCGTGTCACCTTGGCTGCCTGTGGAGAGCAGGCGACGTGAACTGTGCTGGGTTTCACTCCGTTTGCCTTCGGTCTTTTACAAAGCGCAAACCGGCTTTTGCGTCTGCCTCGGTCCCCGTTGGGCAGAGAGCCATTGTACCTAAACACGTACACACGCGCGCACATGCACACACACACACACACACACGCACACACACGCACAGAGACACAAGCAAAACAATAGGGCATTATAGTCTGAGCAGCTGTATAATACACTGGAAAAACAGTCATTGTGGAAAATGCTTGAGGCATTTTGGTGCACTCCTTCCTTAACCCCTACCACCACTCTCTGTCTCACACACACACACACACACACACACACACACTCCAGCTGGTCAAGACCCGCAGGTGAAGGCTGGGAGCAGGCTGAGCGGTTTACTGGAGTCTGATCAGGAAGGTACAATGTTCTCCACTTTTATGATACATACACAAATGCCATCAAAGTGCGAGTTCCTTGATTTCGTTTCGTAATTCGTGACAGAAATTGAGTATTTGATAAGATTATATTCTTTTCTTACTAAAATAGCTCTTGCAACAGCTGCAGGTGGAAATAATGCGCATAAAAGCCGTCTTCCAACCGCCACTACACAACAAAAGAAGAGCGTGTTGCGACTACTGGTGTAACTTGTGGGTCTGTGAGCGGCTCAGGAAATAAAACTGAGAGTGGCGGTGGAATCATGGGGAGAACCGCAACAGGGCAAGGAAGCAGGGCTCCAAAAGGAAGTTAGCATTTCCTTGTCACTTACTTAAGGGGAGAGCACCCAAGGTTCCTGGAACGATGCTGCCCCCTGTTGGTCTGGAGTGCAGAATATGAGTAACTACCTGGTTCTTTCTTCTACCTCTTGTTCCTTTAGCCTGACCACAAGCTTGAACCTAAACTGAGACGAAACCCTTTTCTAAAAGCAACTCAAACTTACCCTCACTAAGAAAGTAGACTCACACAAATAGTAGCCTATACTTTTCATACATGCCTCTATACAAAAGCAGGTCATATCCCCGCAAACAACAAAGCCCTCAAACGTACGGCCAACAGGGCTGAGAAAACAAACACACACACAGAGAGACCATTTAGGCTGATGCATGGCTGAGGAGAGGAGAATAAACAGAGGCGTTCCCACTGACAGACCGGAGTCTCCAGCAAGACTCCCAACAACACCGCGATTGTGCTGTTGTGTGTGTGTGTGTGTGCGTGTGAGTGTTAATATCCTTCAGGAGGAAAACACTGAGAATACATTCATCATCTCCGCCTACATTTCTGTATGTGACTGGTATGTTTGTATGTATGCATTTGTGCGTGTGTGTGTGTGTGTGTGTGTTCACTTAGAAGCAATAAAAGGCTGAGTGTGTGAGGACTGACTTCATCCAGTGTGTTACCACGCCTTGGTACCTCTGGAGAAATTATCTGTATGTTATTCATAATTGAGATTATTGAGATAGGACAGCACAGCTGATCAAAAGTTGTTGTTTTTTTAATCACAGTAAGTCATGTGGCAGAATGTGTCATCATAAAATACTAATTGTGTGGTACGAGAAGTTTCCAGGTATGAATGTGTGCATCTCCCTCTGAGGTTATGTTCTTTACTACACCTGGGTTCTTGGTAGGCTGCGGCCGGTGCGCCACTTTTTTTTTTTTTTCTTTCACCAAAAATTTAACCTAAATCACAATATGGCGTACAGCCATTTTCAAATCGCACACGTTCATCTCTTTGTTCCCCCCTCAACTGTGCACCGCCGCTACTCCTCCAAAGTCAGTTTTTACTGAACCCAAAGAAATCATCACATTCAATCATCAATTAAATAAACGAATAGGAGATGTGAAAGAACATTCTTGCAAATCCAAAACTGACAAACCCACTTCATCTCCCGACCAACCGACTCTGCAGCCTCTAAGTGAGCTGGTTTTGTCCATAACCTTCAATCGACATCATTTCTGTGTTTCACAACTGGTGATGTCATTGAATAAGCCCCCTATTTGCATACACTGTCAAAACATAAATGGTGCCATGTTTAAAATGAATTCTTAAGCCCTCCAACGAATCAGAAAACACTGTCAACAACAAAAAAATCTAGTTCCACCATGTTTATCACAGTAAAATGAACTGAATAAAAAAAAAAAGGATTATAATAACGAACTACATAGGTGGAGATTCTACCTCTTTATGAACATATGAAGACATGTTATTGTTATCGCACGTATGGATACAAATAATTCTGTTCTTTTTCCTCCAACGATGCACCTTTTTTAGCCTTTGAGATACACAAATATGCTCATTCAGATGTCCCAGCCCTGGAGCGACTCAGCCCCAAAGTCAAAGCTGGCAGAGGGAGGCTGGTGGTTTTCCCACGTTTGGCTCGGCACATTTACATTTACAGAATAACATGATGAAGTGGAAGACAGAAGCCTGCGGCTGCAAGAAGAATGAACGCTCCAGCTATTGTGGTTTATTTTCAATCGATCTAAACAGGAAGATCAAAGAAAGGTCGCTCGGCCACATAGAGCGAGCTGAGCTGGCACGGAGAAGCGCTTTTCTTTCTTTCTCTCTTTTTGCAGTGGTCTAATGGAAAATATCACCAAACTGACCAGTTCTAAAAAAGCTCCTCTTGCTGACCGTGTAAACTCAGCTGTAATACACGCAGTCACATGGCACATGAGGATCGCTGCTTCTGAATGTTGCATCCAAGCAGCTTGAAAGTGTGTTGAAACTCTGTGGGAAACTTGTGAAGCACTTGTTGAAAGATCCAGAAGTTTGAGAAGATTTTCACAAGAGATAAACTTGTGACAAACCTTTCCACCGACTGGATTCGGCGACACTTTTAAAAATCGGAAGAAAGAGTTCCAGCCGCAGGCGAGCGCCCGCACAGAAATCAAGGGGTTCATTGTTTTCTACAAATGTGTTCATGTGTGATGTCGCATGCTTTGAAGGAGCCAACATGAAAAAGAGGAGAAAATGCATCAACTGTATACTTGGCCCTGCATTTCCACACACACGCAGCAGCACTAACTGTCCCGTACAGGACCCCAGGACAGCTGGAACCTGTCTCTGAGACACACGGATCCTTGAAGCGAACCCAGTCATATTACTGGGACAGGTTCTGAAGGAGCCTGCCTCCAGTTAAACGTCTCTGTCTGACCGGTGAGAGAACAGATCCAGTGGGATCAAACAACGCTGGGAGGGTTTATGAGTAACCATGGTGAGAGAACAGAGCCACAGCAACGTTTGGGAAGAGTAACCATGGCAAGTACGTAACCATGGTGAAGTTTAGCCCGTATCCGGAGAGAGGGCAGGGCAATCTGCTGAGGAAAGCTCAAAGCATTTCTGGCAGTTAAACCTCGGGTTCCCATGGGTGGTGTGCATGTGCGTACATGCATCCAAATATTACCAATAATGGCAGAAAGGCAAGAGTGTGTGTGTGTGTGTGTGTGTGTGTTTGTGTATTCATAAACGGGACAGGAAGAACCAGACGTAAGAGCAAGTTTACAATATTTGTGTGTGTGTGTGTGTGTGTGTGTATACTCTACTGTTCCCACAATTAGCAACAAGCTTGTATGTGTGAGTGTTCCCTCCAAACTCTCGTAAAGTAAAGCCCAGAGTGCAGCAACAAGCCACCATTTAAACCAATAAACCTATAAAAACATAAGCACAGGCTGTGTGGGTAATTGCAGGCTACGGCTGAGTCACTCAGCGCGTCTCTGTTTACATTTGTTAGCATTACAAGGTTATTAAACCGAAGGTAGAAGCTGCCACAGGTATAAAAATGTGTTTTTTCTTTGAAAATGCACAGTGCCTAAATTAGTCGATGGAAATATGACAGGACATCAAATATGTGTGTCGTATTTTCTCAGTTTACCATCGATCTTCGGTCTTTTATCTCATGTCAGAATCTAGACCAGAGATGCAAAAAGACCAAACCAAAATAAACATTGCTTGGTGGTTTTATGTTCCTCAAAATGTGACTTCCATAGCCACCTTGGCCTTTGCCCTACTATTTTCTTTTCCAGGTGATCCCTGAGTCCCAGTGGACATTTTGAAGAAATTCCCCTAAATGTTGAAGACACGTTGTTTTCTATACGTATGGATGGACGTCCATTCACACAGACGACAGCAGAATGCCTCTGGCCCCCAGCTTTGGCCAGCACGGAGGCATATAAACAACAAGAGTCGACAATTAGCCAGCTATTATACGTGGGATCTGACTCATGATATCAGTGGCGATGGTCATTTTTACCACAGGAAGGAGGCATCACTAGACTAACTGAATACTCTAAACTGACCATAGGTGTGGCTGTGAGTGTGAATGGTTGTCTGTCTCTATGTGTTGGCCCTGCCATGGACTGGCGACCCGTCCAGGGTGAACCCCGCCTCTCGCTCAAAGACTGCTGGGATAGGCTCCACCCCCGGTGACCCTTAACAGGATAAGTGGAAGAAAATGGATGGATGGATGGAAAAGGAGGCAATGCGATTCAGGATTGCACAAACAGCATGAGGCAGTAAATTCCAGCTCCAGCAATGTTACACTTGGCCATATTGTGTTGTTGCTCATGTTTCTGTTTGTTGTGCGGCCATAATCTTTAGGACATAGAAGATCCAGTGTTTCAAGGACCCCGCATGTGTGAAGATTCAACACATTAAAAATGCATGAGCTTACACACGAATGTGAGGCGCCTGTGCGATGCCGGTACAGACGAGAGAGGATGGATCTGGAGGGGTCACACACCCACATGCATGTCCACCCTACATGTACACAGAAGGCCCCCGGAGACGCTGCAGCATCCCTCAGTATCAGGCTGTCACCATCGCTGGGCCTCACAGATGTGGGATAGAGGTTAATGACGGGGTCAGACACAACACTGGACTGATAGGATTCACCATTTGCATTTATGAGCCTGTTTACATGACTCAGAAATAAATACAAACGCTTGTTTCAGCCCACTGGGAGTACCAGACGGGTGGAGTTTACAGCGGCTGAGCATGAACACAAACGGGACAAAGCTTCTATACTGACTTCCTAATAGTTTACTGCGATGGTCCAAACCATTTATCTCTGGCTTCCATTTCACTCATCAGTGGGACTCAGCGATGACAGCTTTGTTTAGAGAATTCTTGGCGTGAAACAAAATGACCCTTCTCCTCCACAACTCATCAGCTCCGACTGAGTGTGAGGACAGGAGAGGCATCCGTAAATCACACGTCCAGTTTCAATCACATTCTGCATGTGATTGAGTGCAATACATCTTCGACCTAGTTTGAGCTTTGGTTCTGCACTTGTTTCCAGTGATTTGGTTGGGACAGGCTGATGTTTGTTTGGATTTCTGTCATGGTAACCTTCTATTTTTTTTTTCCAGCAGCACCAATTAGGGCTTCAGTGTCTTGCACAAAGACACTTTGATATGGACTCCTGGGAAGTGGAGATCGAACCAGAAACCCTCCCTTCCTCCCTTTGCTTGACAGCGTGCAGTAACTGAACACTGGATAAATTTATGCTGTTCACCGTAATCGACAAGAGATCCTTCATGAGATATATATATATATATATATATATATATATATATATATATATATATATATATTTCAGAAATTACAGGCTCTTGAGTTCCTTAGGTTGTTCCACTGTTTGAGGATTCAAGTCCCTGTTAGAGGTTGGGGGGAGTAGAACATACTTCAAGTGCTAAGGCTTCCACTGAGGCCACACAAAACCTTTCCAGCACTATCATGCAGACTGAAGCTTTGACTAGCAGCTTTATTTCAGTACGATGTCTAACTGCTCGTGTCACGCAGCAGCAAATGCCTCTACTGACCTTTTAAAAATGGTGGCCTGACCTAGAATCAAAATGTAGCAGCGGAAAGAGCAGAGCAAAGCGGAAAACCAGGATTCTACCTTGTAAAGGCAGAGAACAGCGTTTACTGCTCATGGTTTTTCCACTAGGGAAAATTTCCACGGTCATCTCCCTGACAATACTGCTTCACACCAACAAACTATGAGTCAGCTGTGAAACCATCTGTGTGTATGTGTCTGAGATGTGAAAAATGTGTGTGTGTGTGTGTGTGTGTATATAAAACCACGCTGTACAAGAAGGAGTTTGAATGTAAGTGTATTTGTATGGAAGGAGACATTCCTCTGTGGAGTGGCCTGGGTCTGGGAGTGGAGTGGAACACCTCAGTGGGGAATAAACAGGAGACGGACAGATAAAGGAAGTCCCTTACAGACAGTTGTTATTGGAGAAAGTGTGTGTGTGTGTGTGTGTGTGCGCACGCGTGAGCTTTGTCTTGAAGAAGCAGGGTGTGGTGGAGGGTTTTTCCTACATGCTGAGTATGTGGACCTGATTCAAAACAAATCTCTGGGGAAGGCTAAAGGTCTTTCAGACGACGGTCCGCTGTCATCATCGATATCCCATCTTCTAACGTATCAAGCGTTGTTGTCAATCCCTTGTCTTCAAGAAATTCTGACATTCATTGCAAGACAAGCTGTAACAAGAGGAACTGCACTTTGACCTTTGACCGCCAGGAACTATTTAGTCTGTCCTTCAGCCCCAGGGAAAGTTTTGCACAAATTTGAGGAAATTCTCTCAAGGTGTTGCTAGGCGACTGTCTTACTGATATTGTGTTGACTTCTGACCACCAAAATCTTCTTGGTTCATCTTTGAGTTCCATTAGAGGTTTGTGCCAAATTTGAAGAGGAACTTCCCTCCAGAAGTTCCTGAGATTTTTGATAGAACAGACAGGCAACCCGAAAACACGCGCTGCTGCCATCGGCGCAGAGACGGAACAACCCGACGCGTCGATGAAGTAGAAGGGCAAAGGGTCACAAATGGAAAGGAAGCTGCATGGATTCAGACTCACAGACAAAGCAACGTGCAGGATTTCGTCTTGACCCTACAAACAGAAATGTAGTATTTTTCTATTGCTGTATTTGTTAGTTGTTGTATTGATTATATGGTTTCAAATCCTCACTCTGTTGTGGTGTATCATATCATATTGTGTCGAGGCGTGGCAAGGCTGACTCCTCCCACCTCCAGCGCCATCCAACACGCACGCATCATATCAGCCTCAGTGGGTGACATGTGCGTCTCTACTAATTGGGCACCTTAAGTATCACTTCTTCAATCATCAGGGAATGATTATCCCGGGGTCGGAGAATCAACATCGTACGTCATCAAGATTATCGATTCCTCTAATCAATGTGGCTTTTTCTCCCCCCCCAGAGGCTCCTTACAGGACAACAACGTGACGTTCAGTTGTTACAGGCAGACATGCATCCTTTTAACTACAGTCTTTCAACTCTTTTTTTTATGTGAATCATCCATTGCTTTTGTGGCTGCTGAGCTGGTTAGAAGACACCCGCAGACTAATTACCAATAAGGATCATTCTAAAATCCTCCCTGGACGTCCCCTCCTACCACAGCAAAAGCTGCTCCTCTCTTTGTCACCAGCATGCCTACTGCTGTTTTGACTACACTTTAAACTCCCAAGTTGATGATCGCGTGCCATTGTTGGCATTTGTGAACACATAAACAGTATAAAGTGTCAGCCTTGTGCTCTGACTGTGTGTATTCAGGGGAGCAAAAAATAACAGCAAAAAAAATAATGTCACAATTATGACTGGGAGGCTTTTTTTCCTTTTTTTTCTTTTAAATCCATGCTTCATCACGAGAAACCACACCAGAAGGTTCACATGGGTAGGATTCATTCTTAAATCGCAGCTGCACAAACGCAGTGAGCTCATGTGGTCCCAAACAAATGGAGAATGTTGGAAGCTGATAGGACTGAGCTAGAACAGCCACAAACTTTGATCCAAACATCCAACTTTTATCAGCTGTGACTCATAAATCTAGCGATGACCAATACTGTTGATTTCAGCCAACACACACACACACACACACACACACACACACACACACACACACACACACACACACACGTCCAAGTAAGACTTGATCCCTCAGAAACAACACATTTAACCACAGTCTGAAGGTTGAGCATCAAAATGTTACTTTAGGTCCGTTGGTTCATTTGTGGACGCACAACAACATTCAACTCTGGTCCAAAATCACCACAAAAAAAACAAACACGTGCAGGTGAAGTATTTTTCTCATTAGTCAGAAATCTCGATAAGAAGAGAGAGACTACTGTTGTGTCCAAACTTGTTCACATTCACTTCCTCCTCACTATTTAGTGAGCTTTATGTATAGAAAAACATATGAGCTCATCTGCAGAACGTTGAAACCCTTTCAGACTCTCCTGGAAGCAATTTGATGGAGCATCCTGAATAGCACTGGCTTGTTGGAGATGTTCTCTGGTTGCTGCTCCAGGGTTCTAAAGGAAGCGAGCCGAGGCCCTGTTTAGTGGCACTGTCCTGCGTCTGAGTGTGGATGTTGAGTTCATGTCGTGTGCTGGTCCCTAAACTCATACCTCCTCAGTTTTGCTCAAATTGCCTCTCCATCGTCAGTGATGAGGAGACATTTATCTCTACCAAAACGTACGAAGACATTTTCTACCAGGATAAATGAGCACATTTTTCAAACTAAAAACCAAATGGGAAAATTCCTCTTTAGACCCACTGTTATTATTTTTGGTGAAGTATTTGTACTTCACTCTTGTACTCTAAAGCCACCTTGGATGACTTGCAATTTGCTCAAACGAGCCATTTAAGCTGATCTTACTTGATCTGATGTGATGTAACCATGAGCGCGCTGCTGCTGCTTACCCCAGCACAATGAGCTCTCCGTACTTCACTGGCACTTTGGTGGAGGCGGTGGTGGAGATGTTTTCCTGCTCAGGGGAGTACATCGGGCACGGCTGATTGAAGTTTGAAGGAGGAGGGGAGGCTAGATGGGCAAGATCCAACAGGGTGAGGAGAGACAGGAAAGGGAAAAGAGAGGGGAGGGAGGTGCTGATCGAATGGAGCACGGAGGGAAAGGAGGAGAAGGAAGGGTAAGGGTCAGCTGAGCCTCAGCTCCACCCTCTCATGCTTCATGTGTCCGTCTCTCGCAGCGCCGCTTGTCCTGTAGAGTGACAAAGGAAGGATTAACACAGAGATTAGAGCGTTTACTCAAGTGGAAATTGTCAGGTTAAATAGAAACTTGACGTTTAGTTTTATGCGTGCTGGTGGTGCACGGAGCTTCTCGTGATAACTGTTTGACATCTGGACAAGACATCAGTCATTGTTGCTAACCCTGACATTGCCCACTCCACACACAACCGATGACTGGAAAGCACCGGTGATCTACGGGCTGCTGGTCATTTCGCTCCTTGCTTGCGAAATGTTACCGTTCCTGTACAGCGTCCACACATCCCAGTTTCTCATTTTCATGGAGTTTGTCGGGCGTAGACGGCCCAAGGTGTCCTGCTGGGTTCAGCCCTTGTACATCATAGTGTCTCTCCTGTTGTGAAGAGTGGCTGCAGTGTAG
Source organism: Aulostomus chinensis (assembly GCF_037954235.1). Classification (NCBI taxonomy): domain Eukaryota; kingdom Metazoa; phylum Chordata; class Actinopteri; order Syngnathiformes; family Aulostomidae; genus Aulostomus; species Aulostomus chinensis. Next base: position 4,292,411 of record NC_141335.1, read on the forward strand.
TGGGTGAATTTAGTCCGCTTCTTGTTTCTGTAATAGTAGAGGTTTTTACGGGCGAGGGTTATTAGCCCTCAGCCCCGCTCCGAACCTGGTGGGCCAGTGGGATCACACTTTGTCTGGTCTCTACCCTTCGACCTGTTCGGCTTGGGTGTCCCTTCAAGGAGTACTAGACTCCTGCCGACATAGCTCTAGGGGTCATGGAGACACACAAACCGCCCCACCACGATAAGGTGGTGATCCCGTCGGGACGGATGGACTCTAAACTTCAGCAAAAAAAGAAGAATGGATCATTTGTAAGCAGTACTTGGCTTTATATTCATTGCAACATAGCTTTAGCTTTAGCTGCGAGCGCTTCGGTGAGGTGCATTTAGTTCTCGCAGGCCGCAAACCCACAAATTTACTCTAATCGGGTTGCCCCGTTCACCACCTGGCAGCAGGAGCAGCTTCACCTCGCTCCTGACCCACTGTACTTCACTTTGCCTGGATTCATTTTGAAAGAACAGCAGCCAGTGGGAAACTACAACCCTCGGCTGCCATACCAATGCCACATCTTGATCACTCCGGGCCAGACCTGATTACAGTGCTGGTCCTACCACTTCAGCCAGACCTGGCAGGGACATCTGCAAAGTTGAACCCGGCACAAAAATAATGTGATGCACTAGCAGAAAAGCATTCCAAGTCCATGACTTTGTAATCTACAACACTTTTCATACTGTTTACCTAGCAATTAAAACAGATACAATAATTGTTACCGTGAAATTTCCACAATTACACAATCCAATTTCTCAACAGATGCGGCTAACATGGATGCCCCATTACGTTTTTCTACAGAACAAAGGAAAAGTGGAGTTGTTGACCAAGCGCTTGTTCAAACATGTCTCCTGGTCATCCAGTGAGTTAACAAATACATTTTCACCATAGTGTAAGCAATTGCTGACTGGTTGGTAGGTGGGTTGCATGGAGAGGGGTGGGACTGGCGATGGGAATAATTCTGCTCGTACAGTCAGCGGTAAATAGTGGCCTCAGAGGCTGAATCATTGACAAACAGCTTTCTAAATACACAAGAACAGATGAGACAATAAGAGGGGATGCTCCTCACGGCAAAAGCTCGTGAGGAAGAACTCAAACTGTCAACGTGAGCTTGACTTCGACTCATGACCTCCCTTCCATCCGCTTGGCTGAATATCAATGTACTAAAGCCAGGAACGAAAGGGGAAGAAAAAAAAAAAAAAAAAACATCAATACTTCCAGGCAGTGATCCTCAAATGAAGCAGAATATTTCTCCTACAATTCCCAGAGTGCCTTTCTGTTAAGAGAATGCAGAACCACATATGAGAAGGCACTGGGAGTTAAGTGTTTTGATGATGAGCAGGGATGGGAGAGCTCTGAACATCAGGCTCGTCAAGACTGAGTGGGAGTTCAGAAAGTTACCGTGCAACGTATATGTGCCCGACTAAAAATACACTATTTTATGTACTTGAAAGGGATCACATTAATTGATCGAACACAGTGTGTGTGTGAAGCGCAACTCTGCACAGTCTGACAAACACTGAAAAACTCCCTCAAACCCATTTTCATCTACTTGTTTTTATTTATTTGCACATAAAACACTTCATTGGAAATGCCAGACATCTTAGAACATCCTGAAATCTCACCAGTAGGTTTTACTTAATTTTATTTTATTTTTTTACATGTGGCTGAGGCTTATAAGTAAAAGCAAAATGCTACCAAAGTGACACGACTTTACCGAAAAACCCATGACGAATGTATACGAAGCAGACGTGTAGTCATTTGGACCAAGTCCCAAGTTACTATTCCTATTTTTTTGCTCGGGCCTGTCCAGTCAAGTCGAGACAAGTCAAGGTACAGTGGGTGGCGCCCCCCGCGTCAAAACCCCGCTAAAAAAACCCCAAATAAATCAATCAACGACCCTCCTGTTCAGCGGATGAACCAAATCCGTATTAACTGATATCAATGTCGCAATGATCTGATCCATAAAATGCGTTAAGCTCTGATCATACTATTTGTGTGTTTGAGAGTGTGTGTGTGTGTGTGAGAGAGAGTGTGTGTGTAAAACCACCTGGAACACAAAAAAGTCTGGAGCGGAAGGGTGTAGCGGTAATGAGCAATGACTAACGAGTGCTTCATGTTGGTAGTGAGCATATTGAGTGTTGTCATAGCAAGGAACATAACTGAGTCACCCAGTCATGACGCTGCCATTCCCAGCGCGCGCTCCCATTTGTCTTTAACCTCCAAGCCGGGTCTCAAGATACAATTTCTGTTGAGCTGCATGTCAATAACAAAAAAAAAAAAAAAGTCCACTACAAGTACAATAAAAAGTACATTAAATAATTTGGAGCGGTGAGAGGACGCTACGCAAATCAATACCTGAAACAACACAAACGCCATTGTGTTTGTTTTTCACTGTTTCACTGGCGCTCTGTTAATTATTTCATCATGGTGCCCTCTTCATCTGTTATGGTTTAAATGGACCCCGACTGGAAAATTAGCACTACCAGCTGTTTCTCTCGACTACAAATATTTGCATAACAGCAGCGGTTGGAAAGTCGCATTAAATCTGGTTATAATTTAGCCTTCATTTGGATGGAAACCCAGCAACAATAATGCTTTGATGATTTTCTGTGATCGGATCCAGGCTTGTGATCTAGCTTGCACGGTAAAGTGAGCACAGTGTCATGCTCAGCAGGAAAACACCACGGCGAAACACTCCCACTCCTCTGACCAACCAGTACCAACTGTTCAACGAAGCCCTGGCGGGAGGGCACACCGCCGACCTTTGAAGCAACATTTGCATAGTGGCCAAACCATGTAATTACAAGTACGGCACCTGTCATGTGATGCACCTCTGAACCACAGCAACACTTTAAAGCAGGATAAGCAGCTATGAAGTGGTGATAACTTATTTTGTCGAGCTTCACCAAATGGCTCGTTTATCCTAACTTGGTCAGTTTGATCTCATAACATTTTGAAAGTCAAGAACAGCTGTTAAAAACAACTGTTTTATGCCCATTAAACCAAAGAGAGGAATAAACAAGAGGATGGAAGGCCAGAAGCGCTTGTTCCATGCGAGCATGATCATGCAAACAAGTGTTTCCTTCATACCTGGAACTCAAGCATTTTATGCTTCACCGAGGCAACTTTCCAGGAATGTATTGACGCCACCTCAGTTAATGTCCTGTGGGGCACGCAAACATTTCACACGCAGAGGCAGGAAGTTTCAAGGCGTCCCCACTACCACAGACTAAGCTGAAGAATTGGGGCTGCACTGAATTATTGGCTCGACATCAGCGTCAGCCTATGTACGTCTCTCATTATTTCTTTGCGCTCTCCTGCGCTGGCTACCTGCGGCTGTGACTCTGGCAACGTGCCGTGCAAGTGTCCGGCACACGTGCCCTGAAAGCGTGTGGTTTGTTTTCAAATGACAGTGAGAGAAAAATGTTGCTGGTGAGGTCAAAGATCAGTGACGGTGACATTTCAAGTTTAAAAAAAAACAACTTTAATATGAGTTTTGTTTCTCGTCCAAATCGTGATCTTAAACGCTGGTATCGGCCCAGAATTTCTACATCAGAGCATCGCTATCAAGAGCTGGCCAGGTTTGTTAAACTACCAGTGACGGTTGTGTGTTTGGTCTTAGTTTTGTTCAGGAACAAAGTCTCTGAGTGCTCATGATCTGATGACAGACAGGCGTGCACACACACAGACGTCTCTGCAGCGGAGTCGACATCTCAAGGCGTCACACGTTCTGTTCCACAGCCTCATAACGGGAGACCTTCAAGTTCAGATCCAGATGTGTTAGCGGGGTGTTAACTTGACATCTATATTGGGTGCATCGCATCGCAACATCAGTATAGTCGCCAGCTATAAATAGATTAATCACACAGTGAGAAGGATAGAAGAGGGAGGAGGTGGAACGGTGGTGGCGGCAGTGCCGAGGAAAAAAACCGCACTGACAGAATTCACACCAGGTTCAACGCATTTAATTACAGTTACAAATGAACCCTGGTTCTTTCAACTCTAACTGGCCACATTTTTTTAAGCTCCTTGATTAATTTGATCCTCCGTTCTGTAGCTCACAATTATTTTCGTGACCGATTCCTATTTTCAAGATTGATCAGTGAATTATTTAGCCTATAAAAGTTCAAGATATGTGGAAAAAAAATTGCTTTCAGATGCTTTCCTGGAGCCCAAAGGCACATAATTATTTCTCTGGTCCATCAGACAGTCCAAAACCCAAAGACTCTTTATTTACTGTCACGAATGACAATAAAAGAGTGAAGAATCACAAATGCTTCTGCTCAGGAAAAAAAAAAAAAAAAAATCAAACTTTTTATTTATCATCAAAATACTCGGTAGTTAATTTTCTTTCAATTGATTAATCAAAGTTCTAAACCCAACATAATAAAATGACAAAAATAAGCCCTGGAGTTGCCACTTCTCGCTGTATCTGAAGCTGAAACACAAACCGCATCCAGGAATTATTTTAAGTGGAAAGTTAAATGACATGATCGAATGTCTCTCTTGGATGTTTGCGCGTATCTTCAGGAGACTGGAATGTAAGTCAAATAATGATTTTCCTTCATGTAATTACAGCAAAGACTTGATGAGAAATGTCGAAGTAATAATTGATAAGCACTCATCTAGAGCTCGCAATCTCCGGCAGAATTTACAGCTAAACGTTAGGTGCTGCATCATGATTCAGTGGAAAATTTACTTTACTGCAGTTTATGCTGTAAGTTGACTGCCCAAAAGAGTTGCCTTTCCTTTTTGTGTAAAAATTAAGTAAATAAAAGGTCAATCAGAGACATCAATGACCCACTTTAATGCCAGAGATTGTGCTGTTTCAGGGCAATGACAGCAGACCGGAGGAGACAGAGCGCACAGGAAGAAGGGGGAGGTGTGTTCAAACTGGCTGCAAGCCTGAGCCCCACCCGCTTGCCTGACAGAAAGGGTTAATCTGACACTCTCGCAGATGCAGAGCTGTTGTTGCATACTAAAACACCACTGTGTTACCAGTGCGTGTAAAAATAAATTTAAAAAAAGAAATCCATCCTCCTTCACACAGTCACATGTGCAGAGTCCTTAAGGTCGAGGAGGCTGTTGGCTGACTTGCAGAGGAATTGATTTTTACTGGTGGATCCCAGACACTGAAGGCAGGAATAAAGATGTGTCTGAAAGGCTGTGGGTCCTGAGTGCTGAATTTGCTTTCTGTGTCCACCGTCATCAAGACAGTGACAAAAACAGCAGCTGCCACTCCACAGCCTCCTTCTCACTTAACCCTCCAACACCAACAGTTTTCTTTCTTGCTCGAGAACGTCAGCTAAAGCAGCCAGCGAGTCTGTCGTGCCGAAATGTTGGTTACAAACTAGTTTTTTTCTCTGCATCATGGCAACAAGTGCGCAATGTTTTTTCTCTCTTCAAATTCACTAAAGGGCTGGCGATTATCGATGAGATTTTATTAGACTGAAAGTCTAGAGACTGAAATAACTAGTCAAACGCTAACAAGGTTCATTTGAGCAAAAGCTTATTTTAGTCCTATTCAACAGAACTGAAACCATCTAAAATTGTTTGAAATTATGCAAAAGAACCCACAACTGAGATAAAAAAGGAGCAATTTGTACTTTAGGTTATGAACATTTATGATAAGTCAAATGTTTTCAGTAAGAAAATCACTTCAAAAAGGCACCAAATAGTGTACAATGTTGATGTGTGTGTGTGTATGTTTCTGACTAAGCTCTTGGCCTCGGCAGCTCAGTGTGGCTGCGTGCCAGCGGCTGCTTAGCTACAGAGACACACAGTCCTACAACAATACATCCCGAGCGCTGTGAGACAGACTCTGCTGGCCGGGGTCACGGATTGTAACAGCACGCCGCTGACAGCAGGAACGTCAACTTCACACGTACAAAAGTGCTCACAAAACTTAACTGCACGGAGGCATAAACGACACCTGCCGTTCCCACCGGCTGCCAACAACACACGACAGACAAATGTGCAAGCACGCAAGCGGAGGCAAACACACACACTCGTCTTTATGTTAACGGGGAAGCGGAGCAACAGCTGCACTCCTGCTTTTGAACGCAACACCAAGCTGATCTTCTAAGAAACAAGTCAACCTGTCCTGTTTAGCGTATGTCAAAAGGAAGGCGACAAGCTGGCGTTATAGAGCTGTCTGCAAGGTTTGAGCCCCGCACCACGGGGGTGTGATCACACGTTCCAGCTCGCCGCCCTCCTATTGTGTCCATTAGCCACAGATCATGTGATGAGTGCTACTCGGTTTCGATACTGAGGTCTGCCATTGATATGAAATAATATTAACAAATTCCTCAGAATATCCTGTATTTCTATGAACTCATAAACGCAAGGATGTTCATGACTTTTCAAAACTTTCTGCCTTTGTTTATCCCCCCCCCCCCCCCCAAAAAGAAGTCTTTTCCAGGCCTGGAAACTGCTATTTTCAAATCCAATGACTTTTCCAGGTTTTTCACAACTGTATGACCACCGTAATTACAAAAAAAGATATTTAACTTGGCCATGCAATTAGTGAATACTGAATTCATGTATGACATACATAAGTAATAACCCACATTGATGATATGCGTCATTATCTAAGACATACGTAGATAATGACGCATATCATCAATGAAACGAAGTGACTGATGTGTAGCAGCCAGACAGAGTTAGCAAAATGTCACCACTGTTTGGTTTTCCAAACACAGACACACTTCCTTACACTCAGGGCTGTCCAGTTAGAACGCGTCCCATGTCGTGGATGGATGACACCGTTTCAGGCTCACGCATCATGGTGCAGCATGTTTGGGCTTCGAGGCAAGAACCCAAAAATGGGTCAGGAGAACAGGGTCATGGTCGAGGAGGCGGCCACCTCACCTCAGTCTACTGAGCTGAACTAGATCTTGATAGAGAACCAGAGTCTGGTTCCAAACACTCAACAGCTGGAACAACTGGCTCATGTGACGAAACTTCCCAAAACTGGCGTTTCCACCAAGACGGCTAATATTTCTCAATAATAAAAAGATACACAAACATAAACGTCTGTGGTTTTTGTACCCACAATGCTTTCAACTATGAATTTCCCAAAGTTCCCTCAAGTTCTAACACATTTAACTTATTTATTCAAAACAAAAGAAGGACTAAAAAGGACAGACTGTTGCGCTATTAGTAGGTCTGTCAAGAACCATGATATTCACCACCAATCATCATTTATGCCAGGAATTTCATCAACTAATCACCTACAGACTAAGGTGACGTACTCAAGTGGTCTATTTTTTCCAACCCCAAGATATTCCGCTCAACGATCATATACGACACATTAAAAAGCAGTAAATGTCACATCGAAAAATCTGGAAGGAGGGAATGTTTGGCCATTTTCTTGAAAAATTACTCTCCGCTTTAGTTGATAGCCAAGAAATTTCGACAGAATGGTTGAATAAACATGTTAGAAAAATGTTTCAGATATCAAGTGATTTCACAAACTGGAATAGAGGTGGAGGGGACCAAAAGAACAAAACACAAGAACGGACGGAAAACGGTGCAGAAACAGAAACCTCCGCGAACGTGACGAGACTCTGAAAGAGAAGAAAGGCCACATCAGACGGGGGGGGGGGGGGGGGGGGGGGTCAGAGAGGACAGCAGAGTTTGATTAGAAACCCGGATCGTCTCCACCGTGTAATCTCTTCATTACTGGAGAGTGGTAATGATATCCTCCTGGTAAAGTTGGTCAGCGGATCAATAAATAATAACAGATGCCTGGCATGGATTTAGAGAAGATGGCATGTTTCTGGCTTTCAAGACATGTGGAGCCATGTCACATGAAGCACATCTGCTGGACAGTCCTCTAATATACTGAGTGCAGTTTAATGCTCCTAATTCTAAAATAAAACACTCTTCACGAGTCCACATTCTGCAGCAATTTTCTGAAAACAAATCAATGTTACTTGGATTTTCTCAGCTTTCCCTTTTGAAGGGGATGACATCATGCGTAACCGTTTCAAACAAAACTTGTGGCTTATGCAGTTTCTGTTTTGTTATGGCGCCGACAAAAAAGGGACTGATTTTCTGACTGCTTGGCTCAGGTTAAATTCAGGGAAGGCCTGAGCAAGAGACAGCCGTGTAGCGGCAGTATCCGTGTGTAAAACGAGAAAGCTGAGCGAGAGGAAGCTCCTGCGTGAGCTCTGCCGAAGCCCTTCATCAAGAAGGTCATCAGAAGCCTTATCATCTCAGTCTTACTGGCTCTCACCACATCCTCAGACACTCACAGGCTTTTAGGTGTTTTGCACCTTTCATGTTTGCTACGATGGACTTGCTAGCGAGAGGCTTTGAGCTCCCCAGCGGTTCCATGCTGAGCAGCAGAATTTTTTTTTTCTTTTTCCAAAAACAGAAAGTCTCCCTCCGCCTTTCCTTTCCCTCCTCTTCAGTCTTTTCATCTTTGCATTCCTTGCGACAAATGGCTTGTTCCCTTTCTCATGAATAGATGGTTGGGGAGATGAAGGCTGCTTTAACTTCTGAGCGTTGTGTTTACACGGCGCTAATACATTCATATTGTAACACTGCAGCCTGACAGCCTCTCCTGCCCTCGGCTCACGTTACAGTGAGGTGCTAGCTTCTTCTGCAGCTGCCTTCGCCACTGAGAATTTGCATCCACAGAAATTAAAAAAACAAACAAAAAAACAAAACAGTATTTAGCCTGTCAAGGTAATAAGACATAAATGAACGACGACACACTGGTACGACACGGTGCCACGAGTCAAATACTGGGGCTCAGCATAGACAAGGGGCTCATGATATGTATCAAGATATTGCGATACAATATGAAATGGCACATACTGCAGTGCCGCACCTAAAACTGGCAAGAGAGTGCTGAAAATACCACCTGGGTAGTTTGATCACGTGTAGAACGGTTGCCGCTTATTTTTCTTTTTCCATTTTTGTTGTTTGCATTTTTTTAAATGCTCTTTTATTAGGTAGTACAATGAAGAAATGACAGGAAAGTGGGAGGGAGAGGGGGGGATGACATGCAGAATCGGACCCGGGCCAGAATGCATCCCTGGTTCTCTGTGCAGCCTTGGCCTACGTGGTACGCACTTAAAGGTGCACTAAGCGTTGCTGCCTGACGTCCCTTCCGTTGACGTTCATTGTAAATACCAAACAAACACAGAACGAGCTTCATATTCAACTGAACAAAGGCCGGCTTCACTCACTCCCCTTTTGCAACAACTATAAATAGCACGCAGGATGGATTAGCTCTGGACAAGCACAACCCAAACTCTTAGGAATTTATCTTTTTGTTCATCGAGATAAATCAAGTTTGTTGATAATCAAGTCTTTTATTGAGAAACCATGATGAATACGCTCTGATTTGTCTGTTTCTCCTTGACGTCATGGCGAGTTCGTGATCTTTGGATTTGGGGCAGTCAATCAAACAACTAGTGCGAGCTGACGACATGGTCTTGGACAGATTTTCCCGTTTTCTCACCATGTTATAGGTCAAAACCTGTTTTTATCATTACTGATCGCACTGATGTTCTAATGGTTTTTTTTGTTGTTGTGGCTTTGTTTTCAATCATGCTTGCACTGCAGATGTGTTTCATCTTTTCTTGTCTGCAGATGCCAGCTGTATTTTTGTAAATCCCCTCAATCTGAATTTTACTTTAGTTTCATCGGTAAACTTCCTTCATAGTTATTTAAGGACAACGGCCCTTTCAAGTCAAGTTTCTAATTGAAGAAATGATTTCTCACTTTTATGTTCAGATTTAATCATTATTTCCCTTTGAAATCCTTTCCTTGTTCTTAAATTTCCAAAAAACAAGATTTGATCTGTTTCTGCTTAAAATGTACACCCGCACTAAGACACTACGTTGTTGTGTAAAACAACAAAAACAACAACAAGAACAACAACAAGAAACAACTTAAAGCAAAGGCCACAGCCCACAAGGGGATGCTAAGAAAATTGAACTTGCCTGCAAGGTTGTGCAGCGGCTCCTTGACTGGACAGTGGCATGCCTGACACTATCAGTTAGAAAAATAAGGACGGGGTTAATAAATCTGAGCGAGAGCAGAAATTTGACAGCAGATGTTTCAGGGGTGCACAGTAGCAGCCTGAAAGCAAGTAAAAGACTCTAGCTGGATCTCAGGAAATCAGTGCAAGCAACAATGTTATCTTAGAGCAGACGTAGAGCTTTGAGCAGAAGCAGAGCAAATCTAAGTGCCAGCAAAAATGATTTGACAAAGGCTTTTGAGGGAAAACATTACGAAGTCTGAACATAAAAATTGAGAAATCCTCTCAAATTAAAAGGCCATGCTCTTATATAAAGAAAGGGAAAACAATCCAGAGCCAATGAGAAAATTTTGACCTAAGATATTAAAATTGAAAAAGTAAGTGGCTAGGGAGATGGGAGACGACGTGGCCAGCAGATCCACCTCATGCTGCTACGAATCAAGCTGACCTCAACACTTGAAACAAAAGCTTTCTTTGTCAGAGTCCCACTCGGAGAGGAACTCCACTCCACTTAGCCTGTGTCCTGTTTGGAAAGTGGGCTAAGCCTCTCTGCTCAATGAGAAAACGCGTATGTGCTCAATCTCACAGCCTCAAGGTGCAAGCCTCCAAGTAACAGAGGTGACGTTCATCGCTGCTCCAGTCAAAGCTCAGCAGAGTGGCACAGGAGGGAGTCATCAAAAAAACAAACAAACCAAGAAACAAGTTCATCCGGTTCCCTCGCCTCAAAGTTGGTTGATTTTAAGGTATAAGGTCTGTAATTATCATAAACTGAAGTCATTTTAACCACTGGCTGCAGAGGCTGTCACAGACATTAAACCCCAACATCATTTGTGAAAAGCTTTTGCAAAAACTACAGGGCTGCAAAACAAATGACATCGTCCCGAGTTAGGTGTTACACATTCTGTCCGAGATTAGTTTTTCTCATGAAAATTCACATTTTTAATGACACAGACACCCGTTATAATGATAAATAAATGAGGGGGGCATAATGAAACATTTAAGTATTAAGCTGTTGTAGTGAAAACAGGACAAGATCCAATTATTTCACATAAAAAGGCCCCTTGTTCACAGAGTTTAAAAAAAGGGGGGGGGGGGGGGACAGGTGTGAAACAAGCTGGTCATACGTTTTTATTTGCAGGCTCATGTCCAAGTGCCATGAATCAATGTCACCAATGAAAAGATGTTTAGACAAAATGTAAAGTGGAAACTCAAGCTGATTTGATGCTGCTGGCGGGGGAACGAGGAGATGTGATGATCGGCTAAATCTTAAAAGAAGAATTATGCTGAAAGACTTCTGGCTTCGTGTGCACATGAGTGGGAACGTTGGTCTATTTTGCATATGGGAGCATTTTTGTGGTTTTCAGACATCTTGGGTCTGGTGGTCACCAGAGCAGAGATGCTTGGATTGGTCAGGATTGGTTTGCATACTGTGACTTGGAAGCTGATCTTCAGACTGTGTGTGTGTGTGTGTGTGTGTGTTGACAGCAGGGTGGGAGCAAGCTAACCTGATGCCAGTTCCTCTTCTCTACCTTCCACTCTGTCTCCTCCTCGGCTGGATTTGCCCAGTGGATCGATGAGGGGAACAGATGGCATCAGTAGGACAGAGCATGGACAGAAAGAGCACGGATGGGAGAAACTCTCCCCAAGTCATCTGGGACATGGGAGGAATTTCTTCACTCTATAATTGTATGCATGTTTTCCAGTGTATTTTTGCATTATGTACTGAAGTGGCTAAGTAAGTACATATGTATTTATCCACAAGAGAGGGGTTCCACTTTGGCCCCGTCATGCTGCGATGTAAGTAGTGATCAAGACTTCTACATCACTGCTCTTAGCCACGCCCCCCCCCACCTCACACAACCCCGCCGTCTGCCGTCCCACATCCATGACTGCACTCATCCCGCGAGTTTAATCCCGACGCAACTTTACAGAACTGTTCCTAAAGTATGATTTAATGTCTCGTCCATTTATAGGTCTCTATCTTTTGTTCCATGTACAGAATCATGAAAAAACACTAAAATTACATATCATGTGATACAGTCACATGTGTGAAAAACAAAAATCTAAGATTTCCCTTGTTGGCTGATGGATTAGATACTTGATTAGAGGTCGGCCGATATGGGTATTTCTATAGCTGCTGCAATATTTGTGTCTAGTAAAAATACAACTACTTAATAATAGCCAATGATGCACAAAATGTCTGACCTTGAACTTCACTGCACTTATTTATTCTGAATGAAAACGAATCTTAAAAATTGGATGTAAGATGTGACGGCTGGTGTTTGCGGTCCTTGTCCCGAGCTCCTCAGGATGAGCGGGGTAAAAAGTGACAGTGAGTAGCGCAGCATTTTACACAAAGATGAACACGTTTCAGTTCTGGCCGACAAGGAAGGAAAAACGTCCAGCGCTCCGAATGAGCGGTCAGCACCTCCTCACACCGCTGGCATTTGAAACAATTTAAAAGATACTCCGGGCTCAGGAAACACTTCGTGGACATAGACTCCTGGTCTGCCTGTAGAATGGTGCTAAATTGGGCCGCCTGCAGATGTGCCTGCTTTTCAATCGGCCGATGAGGTCAATTAAAAAATGCTGAATGTCGCTGTAACTGTGGTTTGACTCGTGGGATTACAGAGAAATACAGAATGATGACAACCAGCCTTTTAAAATAGTTCTTCCAAAAGGTCCGAGCTGCATGTTAACTGCCACTTGAACTTTGATGCACAAGCCCAGGAAAGTCCCACACTGCCAGCAGCGTTCGCGACACCTACTGCTCCTCCAAACCTCTCAGACTGCCACGTTTGTTTAGCACCACATGTGGTTGCAACTTAGGAAACAGGTTCCAAAGTGTCTACGCTGACATCTGGAGAACCCAGAGCGATGGGATGCGATAAGTTAAAACAGTGGAAGGATTTATGTAGCTGACCGAATCGCTTCAAAACTTTATTGGCCCCGATATTGATGTTACTCTCTAGAGAGCTGTAATCTTTCATTATGATGACCAGATAAGTTTTATGGTTGGACGAAGACTAAACTGTTGTACTCCTATTTCTGCCTAACAAGAACTTGGAATCTCTGACCCCCAAGTAGAGCAGGAAATCACATGATCCAAAGAACGATGATTAATGACTGTTGCGTTTCCTCATCAAGATGTTTAGGAACTGCACAATTTAATTCATCACCACAGTAGCCAACAGATAACAGGGAGACCTTCCAGACGATGCTTGGTTACCTGCCAAACTGCCGGGATGTCGGCAAACACATTAAGACAAATCTTTTCCAGCCTGCTAACTCTCCGTTTGAGCGGTGTGACTTTCTAAGTTTTCGGTGTGATGGGTGCTACATGGCGACAGCTAGCTCTCAGTTCTTGCTTGCTCCAATGAGACATGTCAAACTTTTCAATGTAGACACGATCAAGAGTCATTTCCATTTCCATTCGCTTGCCCGTCTCAAAATAAACCCACAACGTGTACTGGCGCACGAGGCATTTCCATCCACAGGAACTACAAAACTAACAGAGGACCTTATTACAGGGAAAAGTCACTGCTGATGCAATATTACAGAAAATTAATGTAGCGAGAATTACTGCTCCTGCCACACAGCTGGTTGTACACAGACAGATAAGAATGCCTCATCAATGGAAACCAGGGTGCGAAATCCTGCTGCTGAGCTGGAGCTTAGACGAAAGAAAGAGAATTATAACGATGTAGTTTAGCCACATACGAGTGAGTGTATATTCAAATCCGTCTTTGTTTTCGACTCTTTCTGGATCTCATAGGAACATGGAAACATTTCTGTCCGACCATGGACATGCCTGTGGCCAGTCTGCTCCAAAGTGATGTACAGAGTCAGCATGTCGATGCACACAGGAAGTCCCAATTCCCTCACCACTCCCAGACAGAGACACTTCTCATGTTCACTGGCCCCTGGAGACCTTCATCAGTGTCCGTGCATGTAAAGGTGTGTTCCCGCGTGTGGTCCAATATTTACACCACAATAGACGGAAACGTGTACCAGTATCACACCAGCACGTACAGACAGACATCCACATCAAGGGCGGAGAAATTTTGGGAGAGAAAAGGTGGTAGTTCAGTGCAGGTTTTAGATTAAACTGTCCTAATGAGCTCATAGTAAGATGACGCTCAAGCACACACTTTAGAGAAGCATCTGTTACTCAGGAGTCAGAGAAGGAAGCAGGATTGGGGATTTGATCCCTGGGTCACCCTGTTGAACCGTACCTGAACTGGTTCAGTTTATGTGAACTGGTTAGTAAAAGACAAAATACAGCAGAGCAGCGGGCAACACTTCATGCTGGGCACAAACCACGGGATTATCGGGACAATTTGGGGTCTGATTCCACAGCAAACATATTTAATACGTAGGATTTTCAAGCAGGATGATTTACTTCCCACGCGGAACCACAACAGCCAATAAGAAAGCACTCAAGCAACGGTTAATGCTACAGCCCTTAGGCTAGGTTAGCTAGTACATGGCACCAGCACTGACAGATGTAAAAACGACATCTCAGGCCCAGTTCTTGCTGATGACTCAATCTCCCACAGCATTTTCACATCCAGACTCGGTTGGCTGCTCGCTGTCGTGGCAAAGCATTCCTACATCAACTTGTTGCATCCAATCAGTCTCTGATTTGTTTACAGCTGCTTCCTTGTGAGATGACGTGATGAGGTGGTTACCACTGTGTCACGATAATCTAACTAAGATCCTGTGGTGTAGGTAGCTATTATTTTCTACTCTTGTGGTGTGAAGGAGGACCACCTTTGAAGATTCTCCTTCAGCGTGTGAGGCAACTAGATTTTGCAATCAGCTGTCCGGATTTCAGAACTCCCACAGACTGTGTCCCAACCTAACCGTGGTCGTTATTGTTAGTTCCAGACAAAACCTCATCGTCACCCGCTGAGAGCACTTCGAGTCAGAGTCAGAGTCCAGACCCGATTCTGTGAGATTGCTCCCCTTTCGTACATGCTGCACACAAAAGATTTTGTCTGGTTGTTTAGTTTTGGCCCAGAAAGAGCAAGCAGGACGCATTGATGATTTTGGAGTTGGCCCTTATTGCCAAAAGTTCCTGAACTTCTTCTGACTCTTTGTGCTGTCTCACTTGGTTTCCATTTTCTTGACCTCTCACCACAACCGCCAGCTCAGAACTGAAACAACCTCCAGGAGGAGCATTGAAACTTCTTCAAGAAAACCGAGAGTTGCCTACGCCACAACACCGAAGAGCTACCGCAACTTAGATGAGTAAGAATGTTCATCGGCAAGCTTTTCTGACATTTTCATTGCCATCTTGGACAAATCACTGTTCCTCTTCACTCTGAGATGGGTTTTGGTTGTTTTTTTTGTTTCAAAACAACAGAATAAGGGAAAAGTCATGAACTTGACAACTAGATTACTTTGAATTCCTTACAATAACCTGCACTGTTTACATGGTCAGATTAACACTGGGATTTATATCTTCTCCTTCACCTCTTGTGGGTAATGTCCCGTACATGTGTGCAGTGCATGTCTGTAATAGCTTTAGCTGATTTAAGTACATGTGATTTTGCTCAGCAGCACTTTAATTGCACTTGATAAGACATTCATATTCTGGCTTTTCCCGCTTTATCAGGATGGTGCAGGCATGCTCTATAACATGGTAAATAAAAAAATCAATTAGCTCAGGGTTATCACTCATTAATTATGTGAGGCAGATTAAACCATTAACCTGCAACAGAGAGACTATAGAGAGTCCACAGTAGCAGACACTTCCCCATACGCTGCATGAAGTAACCGATATTAGGTAACGTTTCCATGGGCACTTCTATAGCAGTCATTATGAAAGGAAGAGGAGTTGTTGGTTACAAGGCTGATGGAAACTTACTTAAACTGACCCGAGAGGACACATTCCCACCTCCACCTTCCGCAGCAAATTCCTGCTGGGAATAAAATTAACTCATCAGTGCCGGTTGCCGTGGGAGCTTGGAGTGACTGGCTTCTCTCGCGCATCAAGAATCCAGGACCACTCCCTCTAAAAGAGGGTTTGAGCCTGAGGTGCATGATGACTGGACTTTTGTCCTGGGTCAGGATTTAGCCGCTCACCGCACTGTAGCTCCAAAAAGGATAGTAAAAATAAAAAACAAACCAGTTCCCTTTTTTCCTATGAATAATGTTGGAATATCTGAACCAGACTTCCCTAAATCTATCTTAAAACAAACCCCATTTTGTCTGAAGAGAGCTCACATCTCCAGAGAAACGACGACAGTGTTTAGACCAAAAAACAAATGGACTGCTGCTATTATTCACCGTTACTTGTTATTTTGAGCTACACAAATAAAATCTGATGGACTGTTAAATGTGAGGACTCCTGTTCTTTGCAACTGGTTTTCCTGTAAGCAGCACTAGGAGGAGGCTAACTAATGACAGAAGGTGGGGGAAGAAATAGAAATAGGAGGGCCGCTGTTCGAATTACAGCCTCATCAATGATTCAGTGGGAAGAGCACAGCCCGGCGTATGAAGCTAGCAGCCCTGTCGGTGGATGTGCAACAGGATACAAACACAAGCCAGGTATAAGATACAAAACCGTCCATAACCGTTACGCGTATGGACAGGGCAGCTTGGGAGCTGTATGAACATGCAATCATGCACCGAGAGCTTCAGGAACCGAGCACCATGACCTTCCTAGAGGCCGAAAGGGGGGCGAGAACCATGATCATAGATGGGATATCGGATCAGGAATATCTGATGTTATTCACAGACCCGCTGATTCACATTCACAGATCAGAAGGAACAAGGAACGCTTTGCTTTTGATTATGATTACATTTCATATTTGTTGCTCTTTTAATAAAAAGTGCTGTGTAGTTTACTGTAGGGGGCGGCATGGCTCAGTGTTAGAGTGGCCGTCGAGCAACCGAAGGGTCACTGGTTCAATCCTCACCTCCCCCGGTGACCATGTCCAAGTGTCCCTGAGCAAGATACCGAGCCCCTAATTGCTACTGATGGCCCTGCAATGGGTTGGCGACCCGTCCAGGGTGAAACCCGCCTCTCGCCCAATGCCAGCTTGGATAGGCTCCACCCCCCGCAAACCTTCACGGAGATGCAGTATAGAAAATGGATGGATGGATGGAGGGTTTACTGTATTGCCAACAACAAAAATAAAATGAAAAAAGAGCACTAGTATTGGATTCATGATCAGAATCTAAGAAAAAATGTGGAAAAAAAGTCTGTGCATCTCTGTTTAAATATTGACACTTACAGCCTGAGTGATGATGCAGTATCATCACATGAAATATTCTAGTAGTACACTGTATCCACCCCCCCCCATACACACACACCCCTACAGCTTACAGCCCAGAGTGTGTAAGTACAGATGTGTGTAACGACTGGCATTCATTCATCTGTATTCAGTGCAGACTGGAGAATTACATAACACATCATTATTCAGATTGCTGTCATTCAATATCACTTCCACGATGATAGCGTTTTCAATAACTGACAAAGCACCTACTGAAACTTCATTACTGCGAGGTGCCACTGAGGTCAACATGGTTCAATTACATAGAACCTGGCCACCGGCACTCTAGCCGCGCTATACATTGTGCATGAGAGTGGGGCTGAGATACAAGCAAGCAGCTGGAATACTACGACTGAAAGTTTCTCTCCCGTTTGCCTCCGGTCTGCACTCTCTCACGTTAGCCTTTTTTTCCAGTTCACGTCTGTTTGACAAATGACTGATGGCACATGTTGCTGTGTTATAAAAAGCTCATACATGCTGTTTGGTCCAAACTGTCCGTACAAGTCTGCTCAACTAAAAGCCCTTTTCCTATTCTGAAAATAAGCAGAGCTGATTCCAACTGTTCCATCAATAATTTGGCCTTTAAGGGCCCCCCCCCCCCTTCTGTTACACAGTTATCATGCTGTTTATTTCATTTCATCGTTGCCTGCATGGTTTTATCACTGGTAACGTGGGCAAAATGCTGTCACTTGTCATGTGAGGAGGTTCAATTTAAAAGTAGATGCTTAGTCATTGTTGAACCCTTGATTCTGTGCAATGTCGAGAAAATTTTGAAAAATAATCATCCATCAATTTCCCAACGGTCCAAAACCGAATGACATAAAAGGCACCATCTTGTTATTTTCAAAACTCTGCCCCCAGAAAATGTCTTGAAATGATACGCATGGAGGAAAAAAGAAAAAGAAAAAAAAGAACTGATGAATCTATTACCAAAATAGTTGCCAAATCGTTTTCTTTCAACCATCTAAATCGATTAACTGATAATGAAATGGGAAAAAAAACAAAGTAAAACACAGCAAACCCTGTTGGGACAAGCCAGAGTTCTCAGTTTCCTGCAGTCGCCTGCTGGAGGCCGCTTCCAGTTGCTGGTCACCATTAACTCCTGCTGAAGTGTTCGTGAAGGCTGCTTTTCTCTGCGGGGGACACATGAACGGTCTAATTGTTCTGCACCTGCTCATATCTTATAATCGTTATCCTTCTCTTCAGCCAAATGAGATGAGTTAGTGTGTCATGCTGCTAACATCCAGGCTTCGTTGGGGTTAGTTTGTGCCTGCTTGCTTACCTCATGTATTTGGATTTGCCGCTACAGGTTGTTTTTTTGTTTTTTTTTTAAATCAAAAAACACATTTTGTTAACACTTCTGATGATAAGAGGGACACTTCTCTTAAAAAAAAAAACACAACTGTCTTTACTTTTCTTTCTCAATCAGCTTTGTGTGTGTGTGTGTGTGTGTGTGTGTGTGTGTGTGTGTGCATTGAGTACAGGGATGTTCCGGTTTTTGATGATTTAATGGATGTCCAGCAACTGCTTTCTCTACATTCACAGAAAGAGTAGGGCTCCCAGGGGAGGTCATGGACGACACACCACAGTTTCGATGTAAGTGGGGATGTACACGAGCTCATCTGAGACAGGAAAGTCTGAAAGTGAAGCAGGAAATGCCAATCACGCATGATCAGATGGGAGTTGATAAACACAGGCCTGAGAGTACACATGAATTTGTGCCTGCATGTGTGTGTGTGTTAATGTGTGTGTGTGTGTGTGTGTGTGTGTGTGTGTGTGGGCGCAGATGATATCAGAACCTTCAGCTGCAGTTGCCTGTGTGAGCAAACTACACAAAGGAAATCAGATGGTATCTTGAGAATCATACGCACCCCACAAACCTTCCTTTTACAATTAATACGGTTTCTTGTAAAAGTGCAAGATTCTGTTACTTGAAGGCAGATGAATAACCTCATAGAGAGAGAGGCTTTAGTCTTGGCAGAAGTATTAAACCCACTATCGGACACACCCAGACGCTGTTGAAGGAGGAAATGAACAGCAGCTCTCGTCTCCTTCTGGATATGTCTGTTTTCTCCTCTTAATGTGTTTATAAAACACCGTAAAAAGACGCCCTGACCAAATGAAACAAGCTGAGAGGTCAAAAAGGAAATATGGTGAATGTCTGAGTGTATCTGTCAAAACTGATCCTGTCTCTTGCTGCATGCACGCCAATATGTTTTCAATTCAAAATAAATGGATTTCTGTGCAGGCGAGAGTTTGAGTGCCATTGTAAGACAACTGTAACACAACAACAATATTCCCTTTCCGTATTTTCATCAGAGAGAGAATGCAAAAGACAGAGGACTGAATTGTGGTCCGCTTGGCCTGTACGAAGAATTTTTTTCTGCATAATAGAAAAGGAAAAGTAGCAAAGCTCTCTGGTTCGTGATTATTATCAAATGAACCATTTGGTTTCTCAAAAAAAAAAAAGAAAGAAAAAAAATCGCCGTGAGCAGACTGATTAATCAAGTCTGTATGAGGATTAGAAGAAAGGAACAATGAAGGAAAAACTGGCGCCATGACACTGTTTTCTGTATTGTCTCTAAAAGCACAACAAAACGTACGCGTGCACGCTGAAGCCGACAATGTTTATTGCAAATAAATAAAACATTGCAATGTTATTAGTTTTTCTCCGCAATATATTTAAAATCTACCCGAGTCAGCACATCCCTGACATTTTCCTTGAATTCCACCGGCACAAATGAGGTTTCTGTTCATGATTTCCGATGGATCACCGTTAAAGTAGTAAACTTGCCAAGTAGCACAGCAGCTTTTCCAGAGGAGCTGAAGAGTTTTCCCCCTCCCTGCTTCCCCGTCTCAGGTACTGGCAGACACAGAGAAACGTTACTGAGGAGCAAAAGCAGAGGGGAGACATATCTAAAACGCATGAGCGATAAATGATAATTGGAGAAGCAGCGAAGGGACGACTGACAGCGAGCTCTATCGGCAGCTTGTCTCAGCCAAAGCTTGTTTCTTAGTGTGAAGAGAATGTAGCGCCACTTTATAACCGCGAGCGAGGTGTTAGCTTGCTGTTGTTTGGCAGGGAGCGGCGACTCTGCGCAGCAGTAACGATGCTATGATCAGCTCACATCAATTTAAGAATCTCCCTGATGTGACATGGATATATTGGATTCAGATTCGCTAAAACAAGTCTAACACTTTGGAAAATGTTGGTAGTTTAACTCTTTTTTTTTTTTTTTACTACCCTACCTCTCAGGAACAAGGCCAGAGAAACATGCCCAGTGTCTGACCCAATTTCCATGACAGACATAATCTCCCTACAAACTTCAGCCTGTTTACCAGCCCAGTAGAGCGTAAGCCGGACTGGGAGGAAGGTGCCAAGCTCCTCACACTCAGCAGAAGGAAAGCTGCTGCTCAGCTGTGCTAACGATTACACCCGCGGACCCCCGCCACGCTCGCCGCGCCTCCCTGATTGAAACTGCACAGCACGGGCAGGCGCATGTACCCAATAAGATAAATGAAAACACTCCTCAGATCTTAAGTCACAGCCACATGATGAACAATGAGTGTTGTAGGTCTCATCAACGCTGGGTCAGGCACCCCACAGAGGGAAAAACCTGAATAAACCCCACTGGCACCACACATCAGTTTCTCGTCAGACAGATGTTGGACTTAACAGTTAGAGGGACAATCAAGTTGTTGGGAGCGCAGATGGCGGGAACAAATCACGAGCACTGCTCAGCTTCAACAGCAACAGTAAATAAAGTGACATCTGCCTTTAGATTTACAGGAAAACATCAGCATATTGTGCCTGACACGAGTGGGATGTGTACAGAGGGCAACTCCTCCTCAGTGATTGATCCATCATGGCTGTTAATGCAGGATGTGATCGGACTGTCGGAGCGTACGTTAGAGAGCAGGGTGGTGTGAAACCCAAGTGATCTGGTCAAGTGAGTCCATCCTTCCCCATGTTCTCCATAACCTGGCGAGTGCATGTGCGCAGACCCCTACAGCGCTTCTGTGAGCCTGGTGAGAACATCCATGTTTCACAAAAGTTGAGCTCTGCAGCTACATCGGGGGGGGGGGGGGGGGTATTTGCCTATCTCCGTAGCAAGATGTGACATCATCACGTGCCAAATCCAGTCAGAAGAACTGAGAAAATGTCCTTTCCACTGAGAAATCCAGCTAGCACAGACTCCTGTTCTTGTTTAATTGCTGTTATTGAGTCTATGTCTGCAGTAACTGCACTGCTGTGCTGGGTTTAGTCTACAAACTTTACTGCCTGTTGCTTCAAGAGATGCAGTTTTCTACTCTCTTTTGCCAGCAGCGTCATCAACTACGAGAAGCAACAAGGAGCAGCCGCTAGAACACAGTCGGACTGGTCTGATAGCTTTCTAATTCATCTTAATGGTTTTGAGGGGGAACTCTTGAGTTGGTGAGATACAGAGGGTCTCACCAGGCTAAGGGAGAACCTTTGCTGTCATGGGGGATGGGTCCTTGCAAATGAACACAAGAGTGATCACCTTTACACTTTAGTGACACATTTCCATCCTGAAAGGGAGTGGTCTTTTTCTGAGATGACAAGTCTCCTATCCATGGAGCCCCAAGGTATTAAAATGACACGAATCACATGATCCGGCCTTTGCGGTCACCAGATCTGAACCTTATCAAGTAACCTATACAAGGTTTTGGCGTCAACGCCACCAACAACACACCAAATGAGGGAATATCTTTTGGAGGAACAGTGCTGATTCCTCTGGTAGATCTTCAGGGGCTTGTAGAATCCATGTGTGTCAAGGTGCAAATCTGTTCTGGTGGCTTGTGGGTGTCAACATCTTCCAAAGACACAATTTATCCCTTTGCCCCCACCCCCCTTCTGCATTTCCACTGACCAAAAAAGAGAGCAGGTTTCCATACAGTTCACAATTGGCATAGCATCAAAGGAGAACACCTGCAGGTCATGACATTAGTCACCTGTTGTCCTGTCACGTATTCACCTACTGTGGGTGCATCTCAATATAAAGTCCTGCACACTTATAGCTAGAAGAGTAAATTCAAAAAAAAAAAAAAATACAACACACAATGTCATGTAAAATCTTTAACGGAGTCAAAAATGTCAGATATAACTGACACTAACATTTTTGTTCCTGGACTGCAGTTACATAACGTCCCGCCCAGGACGGGTGAGACTGGGAGGCCTCTGGATGTCCCTACAGACTGGGTTTCTACGGATACGGGCAGCACTGAGCCTCCATTAAGACATCAGAGCTCTCCCTCTGTTCCCGTCTGACACCATCAGCTCCTGTTTCCTCCCTGAAACTGAGACTCTTAATCCACGAAGGAGAACACACATCCAGCACAAATACCAAAACACAAATGCGTATAAGAGGGTAGACACGCTGTCCCGGAAAACTTTACAACACAAGTTATCACCTCTTGCAGCAGGCTCAGCTCAGTTTGGGCTGTTTTAAGACGGATTCATAAATCTGCATGTGGGGTTATGCTGTGGCGGCTACAGCTCTCCTACACGCCTGATGCTAGCGGACAAGAGTGAGCATGAAGACTATTTGAAGCATGTTGGAAAGAAACATACTTACACATCTAAAGTATACCGTTTTAAACGGACAATGCAGGGCGAGTCAGTCGGCCACAGATCTTCTTCCGATTCTCAGGAATTAAATAAAAACAGACCTGCTCGCTGTCACTCATTTGCCAAGTTAAATAAATAAACGCAGTAACTGCCTGATCAAGTCTGACACGCCCACTCCGTTAGAAATCTACTCTATAATCATCTACGACGCCACGATTTAAATATAGCTTAAGTTTTTTCATAACTTCTCCTCTGTTAGCATATTTACATATTCAGAAACGGAGGACTTTAACATGGAAGTCTAGTGTTTGATCATCTATGCATCTGAATACATAAATCCTTTTATTTACGTCGGGAAACAGACAATATTTAACATTTTTGCTTTTTGACCAAAAAAAAAAAAGAAAAAGAAAAAAAAGACTAGATTTTTAATGGGCTGATAATCGTCTCCACGCCATCATAGCGTAACCATCTTAAGTCGGCTCGCCACGACTGGAGCAAACTCTGGTATCAGCTCCTGCAAAGGCCTGCAGTTTATAGGAAATCAACATCGTTTTGAGAAAAAACGTGTTTCATTTGCGACCTCAAAGAAAATAACTCCACAATAACCCCCCAAACCTGAAGTGTCTCGGTCTCTGATGGTTGGAGCCTGCTGTTACCATGGAACTGTTCACTGATCTCGTCGCTGACGGCCATTTTTAGTTTCCCCGACTTCTCACCATTGTTGGGAGAGGAACCTGGCTGTAGATGTATAGTTTCCTTTTCTTTGTCAGGTTAGCGAACGGTAACAAAAAAAAAAAAGGTCAACCTAATAATTTGTTTGCAAGAAACATCCTTTGCAAAGCGGTATGGTGTGAACTTTGCCTATTTCTTCTCTTTCCTGTTGTCACTTTGTGCGGAATAAAATTCTTATTTTACAGTCATGATTCACCTGCCCGCTAGCTGACTTGGTTCCAGGCACAAAAACTCTATGCCAGGATTTTTTTATTTTTTTTTTAACACGTCAGTGAATCGAAAATTTACTTCAGGAGCTGCTGTAAAATTGGGCGGACACTGCTGAGCCACATTCACACGTATTAACAATTTCTTTTATTCACACTTTGAATGCAACTTCCCCCTGAGAATATAAAGTCTTCTCACTCCCAACCTGCAGAATTGTCGGGTCTTTAAATACAAATCAGTCCTGTTGGGTCAAGCCAGCAATTAAAGCAATCAAGCTTCTTAATTAATCATCACACTGACTAGCAGACAAAGGCAGTAAGGCCCAGGGCGTCCTGCTGGAGCAGCAGTAGTGAGAGGACAGATGGAGTTTGTGCCCATCTGTCTTTACTGTGGTATTTCCAAGCGGAGCGAAGAGAAGTCAGTGGTATCTCTATCAGCAGCAGCAACTTATCACACCATCATCGCTTACCAAATGGGACAGGGTGAACCAGACAGAGAGGGGAAGACAGGCAAGGAAGGGGGGGGGGGGCACAATGAGATGGGAGATTGTAGAAGGGGAGGGAAGTCATTAACTGGCAATCAAGCTTTAGTCCGTGCATTTGCTTAATTCCTTATCAGGCAATGTTCCCTCCTCAACTCCTCAGACTGGAAGATGATGTAAACTAATACCTGCGTCTCCGTAGCCAACCCAGCCACCACCACAAACCGTATCTCTGATTTCCAGTGAGATACAGAAAGAACACAAACAGGTGCATGGCTGTGCGCTGCAGCAGTCTTCACAAAGACTTTGCAGCTGCAGCAATAAAACAGTAGCGCTGTCATAACTTACCCCGAGTGCTGGGACGTTACTAAATGAGCTGATGCTAATGAATGATTAGTTCAGAGCACAAAGGAGGCGAGAAAACACTGTAGGTGTCTGCTAGCACCAGACTAGCCTGAGTGTTTGAGGGTAGCGGCACTATTATTTTCTCATGGAGGTAATAAATATGTACTCACTGCGATTTCAATGACGATTATTCCTCCACGGTGTGGCTGACCGGGCTGCTTCCTTCTCTACCAACGGCTTACCAACTTGCTGAGGCTAACAAGCAAGCTAACGGTTAACCGGCACACACACACACACACACACACACATAAAAATAAGAAATTTCAATTTTTCTCCTCTGGACTGGTTTGCCCCAAGAAAAAAACATTAAAAAGGAAAAAAAAAATTAAGATTGACAAAAATCGTGCCACGCATAAAATAAAGCATAAAGAAATTTTTTTAAAATATTTGTTGCCGTTTCTACTGGAGCTTTAAGTAAGAAAATGAGCCGTAGAGCAAATATCCACTGTGCTTTATTGTAAATGACAGGCTCTCCGCGGTGAGCTGTCCTTTGTTGTGAGCATTTCAACGTAAACACAGAGCGGAGCTGAGCTCCGGCTCTGAGAGCACGATGTGGGCGGGGACTCTCTGACGCGGCCGCAAAGACCTCTGGGAGGTAGAGTCCTCCTCTCAAAGTACATCACGACTGGGATTCTACTCAAGTTTAGATGATTTTTTTGTAATAAAAACAACATAAAAATGATTGGTTACAAACAACAACAACAAAAAAATCATACTCACCCTCCTCCTCTACACATGGATGGGTTTTATTTATTGTTATTTTTTTGAACACTTTATTGCCCCCCTGAGGGAGGAAAATGTGTAATGCCAATTTGAATTTGCTTTAGGAAAAACATTTCTGACATTCATATCTATAAATCCGTGATCTAAGACACAGCAGGTGACGTTGGAGGCATCCTGCATAGAGCTGTTGAAATCTAGAATTTAAAAAAAAAGGAGGTTAACTCATCTGTCAGAGGTTCTTGATTTTCATCAAGTGAGGAAATAGATGCAAGTATTGTTATGTGCATTAAAACATGTCTGGGTGCACTGAATGTACAGGCAGGTGTTCAGAGTACATGGCTTCTTCTTCTATGGGAAACTGAAAAAAAACAACAACCCTGAAACATCAAACAATCAGCACTGGTGTAGAATGGCTCACTTTGAGAGCAGGGTTGGACTCACGGTGTAAAGCCCGACACGTCATGTAGGCTTAAGAACATGCGATGTGTTACTTTCCACATCCGAAGGTTGCATCTGTCAAACACCATTTGTTAAATTTGATACTGCAGAGCCAACAGCTACAGGACCACAGGGTTTCCGGTTCAACTGCCTCCACATTGGGAGAATTTACGTGTTTCAGCCTCCACGGACATACATGACTCTCTCATGCTCACTTTCACTGCAAAAACACCTCACATTCCATTATGGACATTTTTTTTTTCCCCCAGCCTGGAATGAAACAGAACTTGTCAAGGTCTCCCTGTCTGTGCTGTTATCTCCAGAATGCTGAATGCATTCTTTCTCCCATTTCCTGCTCCTGCGTGTGAAAACACGGGGGAGTGGGTGCAAGTATTGTTTTTGTTCAACTTGTTTTTACTCAAGGTTGCTTGGTCATTTCCAAAATAATACATGTACTAATGCTAAGAACCAGGGCTGCTTGATTAAATAAAGATTCAAGGACTGCGGTATGCGCGAATTTATTTAAACGACTCAGTAACTCAGAACCGCATGTAAGGAGATTGTTTTACAATGCAAATGGATTTTGTGCTAGTTTTTTTTTTTTCCAATATTTTGTATTAAATAGTGGAACATCAGTGATATTTGCACAATGAAAGACTGCCTCTGTTATTTTGGAAATTTTTGGAAACTTTTCAATCTGCTGGAAGTCTTGAATTTAGACGTAACCGTTTTCTGACTGAGAACATTCATTTCTGCTGTATTTAAAATATAATTCATTAAATTTTCCTCATATACACAAATTAATTCTATCACATGACGGGACTTTTTAGGCATCAGTTTATACATAGTTCTTGAAACTGTCAGTCACCCAGAACGCAAAGACTAGAGGGTACATACAAGATGTCAGGCTTTGCTTCCTGCCTGTAAGACTAAACCGAGGGCTAAAATTTAGAGTGTAAGAACAAATTTGTGCACAAGAACATTTCAGAATGAGGCCCAATGCCTCCATGAGGTTTTTCTTTTATCCATGCCCTGACATTACAGCAGATTTCACTGAAATTGTCTGGTATTTATCAAACTCCGCGCTAACTGTCATTCGGCCATGTTCGAGTGTAACAATTAGATCTTGAAACTGTTCGTGGTTTGCTGCAAAACAGGAAAACATTAAGCGATGAAGCCATAATTTAAAACCATTTCTCAGTTAGAAACAGAAGATTGTAATCACACCAACATCTTTGGTTTGCTTCCAGCTGTGGAGCTTCCCTGCATGGTCCGTGGGCACCATCATATCTGGTTCTCATAATGTTGTACAAATTTTACCGATTGGAAAAGCATGACTAAAATAAAGATTTACCCCCCCCCCCCAAAAAAAAATGACTAAAACCACATGTGAGCCAGGCAGTTACCAGTCCGTGCATGCTACCTAATGATTCATGGCGGTTTTTCAAGACCAAATCAGGTAGATCAGATTAGATCCCTTAATTAATTCCCAGAAGGGAAACAAATTTGATCGCTTGAGCGTAGTGAGGAAAATAAAAAGGAGAACATTGTCAGATATTTTACGGTACATGAGAGATAAATGACGACACAGTTAACTCACGAACACCAGGAGCCCACATAGCCATAAGTTAAAAATATAGAATGTACAGTATTTTTTTAAAAATGGATCAATTAATAGACATAGAACTATACATCAGGGCGCACCTGCTAATGGGGGGGGGGGGTGTCTTCAAAACTATGAAAACAACACTTTAAAAAGACAATTTCACAGCTGCTGGGGGACAAAAGACCTTCTAAATCATAAATGACCTTCTCCTCCAAAAAGCTGAGAGGTAAATCATTTCCACATGCGGAGCAAACAGCATCACTTCAGTACACCAGCAGCTGTGTGTATATGATTCTTGGAGTATCAGTCATACCAGAAAACCTGCATCTGCATGTGTGTTCTTAAATCCTGTTTAAATACCGGGACTGAGCGGGACACAATGTGCAAACGTGTGGAAAAATCAGGTGAAGCCAAGAACAGATGAGCTAGAATTCAACTTCATTCACGGGAATCACACACACTCACGTACGCACAGAGATGGCCCTGATTTAACACTGCTGAGACGCTGTAAAACACACACTTATGTCGGCTAATAAAATAGACGCCTGTTGCAACACTGAAGTGAGATGTGTGCGTTGTGAGTGTTACTGGACGAGCTGCAGACACGTACAGAAGTCTCAGCCTTTTAGACTTTGCCATAAGAAACATAGGAAACCATATGTGTCTGCAGCTCGCCCCCCCCCCCCCACACACACACACACACACCTTACATAATCTTTGCACACATTTTAATCTGTGTTTGAACTCTCCTGTTTACGTTGCTATGGCAACGACACCAACACCTCGTGTGGACGTTTCCAAGGTTTGGAGCCGCAGCAGACACACCTTCCTTTGATTCCAGTTCGCTTCATTTCTGATGGATGTTTTAACAAGTGCTTCTCTCTCCAGGAGCCAATGAGCTGCACGTCTGTGCGAAGAGTCAGGAAATGATGAAAAATGCAGGAGGCGCGCGCGCGCACACACACACACACACACACACACACACACACACACACACACACACCATTTTCCTGAAATTTTTTAACAGGACGTTTGCTGTTTTTATCAAGACGCTGGGACATTTTAAAAAAATTGAATTAAGTGATACAAGTCACAGAAGCGATTAAACTCTTTTTTCCTAAAAAAGTACTGAACACCAGATTAAATAAGTAATGTAAGAAGGTCTATTGTTAACAAAACACTTTGTTCTTTACTTCATATTATAAATCTGTAAAAATCCACAGGGTTTCTTTTTTGCAACTATCTATATCTATATATATCTATATATATATAGATATAGATAGATATATATAGATATAGAGAGAGAAAGAGAGACAGAGAGAGACAGAGAAAAAAAACATTTTAAAAAGAATTTGACCATAAGGTGCAAGTTATGAAAACAAAGTCAGTTGATGTTACAAATGAGGAACGGCCACGTTTCGTTCAAGCATTTCTCAGCAACTGCTACAAGTGAAATACTGAAGAAATGAATTACATAATAACTGAAGACATAATAACCGTGTTTGAGTTCCTGGACTGTGGGGACAGTCTATAAAGCCTTAAAAAAACAAGACTGATGCCAACAATATCAACAGAATGTGTGACCTCATATGCACACACTTGTCACATCGATTCATGGTTGTTTGTAAATGCGCAGTTAAGAGGATGCGGATTATACCGGACGAGGCGTTCGAGAGTTTTTAAACGGATGTTTTGGACAGTTTTGCTGTTGTTAATTGTCAGCCTCCATTAGCGTCAAGCTAAATTTATGAGACTGGTGTTTTCTGAAATCACCAAGAGGTCACGCATGGGGGAAGTAAACATCTTCATGAGCTTTAGACACCCAGCAGTGAGGCAAATAACACTTTTTGGTTGAGAGAACCACTTTAAGGGCATTTGATACATTCAATTAATATTTAAATCATGTCAGCATGAGCTGCTGAAATGTAGACTCTTCGCCGAGCTCAAACCTGAACTAGAGATGGAAAGCTGCATCGGTCTCCAGACCAAAACAGTTACAGGAGTAATTTAATCCCAAAGTACCACAGAATAAATTGAACTAAAGTCTAAATTACAGCAAGTGAACCGCTTTTGTGTGACAGGTCTACTTGTCCACACAAGGGCTGAACTATGACCTCTGGTTCCCGACATAGTCTTGTTAGAAAACCTTCTACAGAAGACAAATGTTGCTGTTTTGACATAACATGTTCCAAATTAGCTCACACTCTCATTTTTATCAACAGCTGAAGTCTCGGTTTGGGTGTTCTGTCTCTCCTCTAACGTGATGAATGCCCTTATTATATTGTAAATCTCAGCTAAAGCGTTTGCTCTCATTCCGGGTGATGCTGACTCTGGGCGACGTGTATATGGGATTGCACTGAGAGCCGACTGTTCTCGCTCAGCATTTTATCCTTTGTTGTTGTTGTGTGATAAGACCAAAACATAGCAACAGCTGGGCTGTATTCGACCGCTCGGTGGAGTCAGGAAGGCTGCGCAGGGAAGTCTTTGCTGGTGTGACAGGATTATGTGATAGAAACATGCTGTGCTCATGTGTAGCCAAATATTAAATAACACTACTGTCCCGTGTTTGAAGGGCCGAGCTGAGTGCTGTTGTCATGCTGCCATGGTGACAGTAACCATGCACTAGCTAATGTTTACAGAATGTTTAGCATATCACAAAGCAGGAACATAGGCTGACTGGGCCAGATGAGTGTGTGTGTTGGTGCATGTGTGTGTGTGTGTGTGTGTGTGTGTGTGTGTGTGTGCGTGCCCTAATTTTTTTTTTTTACCAACAAACTGAAGCCAGTTGGTTGAATTTCCCCATTTCATCAATTTCCATCTGAAAAATTTTGTCACTTTTATTTTAGCCTTTTCTAATCCGTGGCCCGTCTATTCATACTTGAAACGGGTCAAGGCTCTTTAAAAATAATTTTAAAAAAAACACACACACACACACACACACATTAAAAAAAAAGAACCTGTCAAATATGCACAAAAATTCCTTTGGTGTGAAATATATTCACTTTATCGTTATTTTTTTGTCTGCTCTGGAAAGTTTTTTTACATTATTTGCGACATTGAAGGCTAACATTAGCGTTAGGCTTTAATCTCAAATTGTTGCTGTTATTTATTTTATACATTGTTTCAAAAACGTGATGTAGTTCAAGATCGATCATGATTATAGATCAATATTCTTCTTTACTATATATATATATATATATATATATATATATATATATATATATATATATATATATATATATATATAAATAAAATAGTTCCCTTGCAAAAAAGTGGGTTTAAACTGAGAACATTTCTCGGGTCACTGGAGTGGAGGGTGAGAACCCTGGTTTAGCTCCTCACTTGTACGCCGCCCTTCTTCATTCAGTCTGCAACGTCCTCAAAATAAAACAAAATGCACGCCTTTGTCATGTTTGCCTGTCACGATGGCCTTTGACCTTTGGTCACGAAAATCTTTTCTGTTCCACTTTAAGTCCCAGTGCGCTTTTTGGCCACATTTGAAGACATTCTCTGCTAAAATGCGATGTTGATTTAAGGAAGACGGCATCCATTTTTCGACCGAGGCTGCTAACTACCTCACGAACTTGTCAATGTGGGGAAACTGGTTCAGCTGAATATTTTTACAAAATATTCAAGAATGGGATGAGAATGCTAGCGACATGCTGTCACTGCAAGTATGAGAACAAGTCTCATCTGACAGATAACCCCTGTCCTCAGACTTGACAGTGGAAAACTACCCTGAAATCCCTCTGAACAGTGGAAAAGAGGTATCAGGGAGAGCTACTGGGGAGGCGTCCGTCTTCCATGGTGGTGCAGTAGATGCCCCTTGAGATGGTTTGCATGAATCATATTGCATGAACTTTGCATTTCCAATTATACATCCCATGAGTACCCACTTGAACACAGTACTAGTGTGGATAGCATAGTAATCTGACTGCGCGCCCCTGGAAGCGTAGCAGGTTGATGTTCTGTATAATGTGATCTGAACGTTCTCTATGTGCTCTGATTTACTCCAGATGTTGTTTTGTAGTAACAAGAATAGAAGGAAACTCCTCTCTTGGCAACAGTGTTACTTAATTGCAAGACCAGTTGGACTTTTCTGATAAGGTGAGTGTGTGCGCGCTCGTGCGTGTGCGTGTGCGTGTGCGTGTATACCAGCACTTGCCTGCATGTATCACAGGACATGAATGTGGAGTTGACAACTGATATTTGACACCCGGGCGGTTTGAGAAGATAAACCTGCCAAGAAGAGAGGCAGACAACTGGCAAGATGTTTTTTCCGTTCCTGGCTCACAGAGATGAGACTGGCTGCACCCAAAATTGTCACAAGACTTTTTTTAAGATACTTTTTGAATCTCTGAAGGGAAACTAGGACACACACACACACACACACACACACACACACACACACACACACACGGGCAGCTAAGCTGGCTCAAGGGGCACTTCAGCTGTGGATGTTGAGGGAGAGGAAAGAGATGTTCCTTCACTTTTACCCGCGTCACATTTTTTCCTGCCTGTCAAGTGGATAAGACACATGACGCTATTTTGTTGTTGTTGTTGTTATTTAGAAAAGCAGACATGTCAGAAACAGTATTTGGTTCCTACATGCTCGTTCCATGGCTGTTAAGCGATTATCACCTGAGATAAATTCATTATTGGCGATCAGACGTGTCCTTGTGAAGGTCCTTGTGGTTCCCACGCAACGTATCTGAATTTCTTTTTTTCCCCCTCCACCTAAGTGACCTCAGCCAAAATCATGTTAAGAGATACAAATTTTCTTTTTAAAACAACTAGCCCAAAATGTAATAGGTTCTCCCTTGGCCCATGCCACACTCCTCCACCAAGTTTGGTGATAATCAGCCTCATAGTTTCCCTGTAATCCTGCCAATAGTCAGACAGACACACGAGCAAACGCTGCTGATCACAAAGCCATCATCGGGATTAAAGTCAGCGAAGCGATGATTTTGAGGTAACTTGGGAATCAATAGTCATCTCCTCATCATCAAGTCAAACACTTGATACTTTAGTTAACTGAAAAAATATCTAAATAGTGAAGAGCAACCTTGACGGGTTTGATAACAGCGTTAGCATAGGATGTAGGGAGCCCCAGAGCAGCCTCCAAAACAGGAAAACTACAAATACCATAATGCCTGCCTGCCACAGCGACATTGACCTTTGACCACCAAAATGATTTCAGGTCATCCCTCGGTCACAGCGGACGTTTGTGACAAGTTAAAAGAAATTCCCCAACGGCTTTCTCTGATATGTCAGCGAGAACAGCAAAGCTATCATGCATATGTGAGGTGACTGTGACCTCTGACCTCCAATTTTTAGGGTGCTTATATAGTTTGATTAATGAAATGTATATGCCTGGTGAACAGTAGCATCTAACATTGTCACAGCGTGCATATTATATAAGATTACAAGGCTTAGTTTCAAGGTAGACTTCCAGGTTTTTATGAAAAAAGGAAAAGGGACTGGAACATTTGGTAAATATAATTACAAGACATGCTGCAAAATGATTAGGGGAAATGTAACCCAGATGTAGACACTATTAAACTGGGTTTAACTCTAAAGGTTACTGGAATTTTCCTTCAATTTGAAGAAACAACGCAACATCTGGATCAGTTTCATCAATTAGTGCTCTCCTACCATGTTTGATTAATCATCTGGCCTTCTGATGACCAGTATTACAAGCTTTTTATTGTATTGTGTTACTCAAACTGTGACTGAGTTGCATCAGGAGGATATAGAATTGTCCTCAGAGACTTTCAGCGACATTGCATGTAATTACCGAGCTATGGGCTGTAATTAGGTGCGGTGTCGTCACCGTATCCACTGTAATTGGCTGTGGATAGACGACCATACTCTCATTTCGCACTAAACTAACAAGTAGTTTAAGAGCAGCCTGTCAGTAAGGGTGTCATCTGTCCTCCAGCGGTGGTGTTACCAGGTATGCAAGAGTTTCACATGCTAAAAAAAAAAAAAAATCCCTCAAGGGTTTTCAAACCCATGACTGCACTCGTAAGCTCAAAGGCACACATGTATATGTGAAACAAATACCCAGAGTCATTGCTCATGGCAAATAAGTGGTTTCCTGCAGAGTTTCTCTTAACATATGCCTCAGATCGGGTGACTGGAGGAAACATAACCGTGCTCCACTACTGAGAGGGCTGTTGGACACGCCAGCTGTGGATTTTGATGGAGGGCAGACGAGACGCTAGAACAGGGAGCCTGGAGGGCTCTCGGACATTCAAAACCCAGTTGGGATTCACGGGGGATCCAGAACCAGAAGGCATTATTAACATCTGTAGACACATCCATGGGCTCGTACAAATTATGACGCACTTATAGTCTCCACACTCGTGGATTCAAGCATTGACACACAGGAACAAAGCTGTGAGTTTGGGGGGAGACCCATCGGAGCATCTTTAAGTCTCAGTGGGTATTCATGTTTTCCTCAAGGCCTTTAGAGAGATTTTATGATCGTGTGAGGGCACATTGACCGTCAAAATCAAGTCAAGCACAAGCAAGATTGATTGTTTTTGTGCTGCATATGATTAAATTGAGCCCATTAATATTTGACCTGCAATTCAAGTGCGTCTGCTGCTTTGAGTTGTACTCCTGTTAATATTTTAGTCTGCTAAAAGTGAATTTTCTAGCTTTTAAAACAATACTTTTACCAAATCCAGTGCTGCCAACAATAGGGAACAACAGCCTTATGAGATAAAGAAATAGTGAAAGAAATCCCAAATAAAAATGCTCTTTTAATGTGTAAGATCCCTTCATGATTATTTTTCCTTGTTTGGCAGGGTGGCGTTTTCTTAGCCCTCCTTTGGTACGAGTTAAGTAGGTGGAGAAAGTGATACAACAATATTTGATGTGTCTGCTTTTTGTCCTGCAGCCCGCCAATTCAGTTTAAAGGGATTAATTAAAAACAAAAAATGAAAATCCAATCACACTCACCTTCATAGCGCTGGAGTTTTAAAGGTAAAGGTGTTGCAGAAATCCCCCCGCTGAGAGACGTGAACGGAGACCAGCCTTCAAACATGAATCTCACGCTGCTCATCTGAAGTAACCCAAGTGTCCTGAGGCCTCGAGATTCCGAGTGGTTCTGAAAAATAAAAAAAAATAAAGAGCAGCCTTTAGCTCCCAGCCATGACGCCAGACTATCAGTGAGGCACTTCTAAACAATGTGCCGGCGTGGATTTCAACTGTTTGGGAGATAAATGCAGAACCTTTTCCTGTGAAAACTCCTGCAGTGTTTTGTGGATGGACCTTCCACCAGCATGAGGGTGAGTAGACAGAGTGATTTTTTTCATTTCTGGGTGAACTTTCCCTTTAGGTTTTGGCCCTCAAAGCAGAAAAATAAATAAATAAATAAATAAATAAGAGAGGCCAACGTTTACTAAAAAACAAACAAACAAACAAACAAAAAAAGACAAGCAAATGCATGAATCATAAATACGTTTGACCAACATTCCTATTTTGCGAGGCCACACTACAGGAGACATGAAGAGACAGAATCACTACTCCAGCAAAAATGGAAAAACCCACAAACGCACACACCGAGGGGGCGCACCCAGCCCTGACACAAAGTTCAAACAGTCAACCAGTCAGGTGAACGCAACGGGGTCATCATTATCACCATGGCAACAGGCAACACAGTGATGCAAGGGGAGCATGATGTCACAAAATAAATCCATCATCTGTGGCCTCTGGGTGTTTTGTTTTTTTTTGTTTTTTGTATCCACAGGAATTGTCAGGGTGTTTGTGCTTCGGTGCTGAAGAGAAGCAGAAGCGAGAGACAAAAGGAGGATTTCTCGCAACGATTTTATTGTGTGAAAATACTTGATCTGCACGGAAGCGCGTCGCCTATCACGGCGCACGCGTGTCACAGCGCAGGAATGTAGGTGCTTCACGTGCCCCTGGGAGAGTGAATGTGACTTTCATAACATGTTTACTTGCACTGCTATAGTCCTGTTCAGGCCATATTTAGTTAAGCGATGACATCAATGAAATATGATTAAATTACACTCTTAATTGCTTCAGTAATGAGCTTGACTGACTGAAATGTTAAGTATTTCTCCAAATGAAAAGCAACAAACTTTGAAAAATATTTTGTAATGAGAATTTATTCAGATTTAATGTGCCTCATCATAAACTGTGTGAGTGCGCCCTCGATTTGATTGATGGGCTGAAAACAGGCCAATCAAACAAGTACCAAACTGTCATCTGGTTTTAATTAAAAAAATAGCTTCAAGTCTAAAGACATCCTCTCCTCCCAAGAGTCCTGCCCACTTCAAACCAGTGAGAAGAGCACAGTTGAGAATCAAAACAAACAAAAACACACTGACATAAATCTCATGAGAGATAAATACATGCTGGCAGAAAGGAATAAAAGTATGTCTCAAAGGCCGAGGGACTTCAATCAAAATTGTCCAAATATTTTAGAAAAATCAACTGCAAAACATTTGGCTAAAAATGGCAAAAAGTCTTAGCATAACAACACGGAGGGAGTAGCTTGTGATACTGATAAACAGCGACTAGCAGAAAAACTGTAGTCCATGTAAAGGCATACAAATACTGCTGTATTCACACCACAGGTACTTGGTTAGTGTGTGTCTTAATACAATACTTAATCCAAAAAGTGTTTTTTTCCCCCCTGCGTCACTTCTTCCAGTCAGGTATAGTTAACTTGAAGCTAATGACGATTCAGCAACTACAAACAGGAA
Source organism: Aulostomus chinensis (assembly GCF_037954235.1). Classification (NCBI taxonomy): domain Eukaryota; kingdom Metazoa; phylum Chordata; class Actinopteri; order Syngnathiformes; family Aulostomidae; genus Aulostomus; species Aulostomus chinensis. The sequence continues at coordinate 4,328,644 of NC_141335.1, forward strand.
AACTGGAAGGAAGCATCATCGTCCACATCATCGATATCCAGCCGTCTGCCAAGTAACCCTCAAATATTTTGATTCGAGCCAAAAAACTAAACCAGAAGAGTTTGTTTTCGGCTCCAACCAAAGTTTTTTCATGGATTACAGAGAATACAGCTGGATACCAATGAAGCCGATTATCCCGGACGATGCATTTGAGAGTTTGTGAACAGGCTGGTCTGGACACTTTTGGTGTTATTAGCTCTCAGCTGCCCTTAGCTTCAAGCTAAACACACGTGACTGGCTCTTTGTGTGTTTCACAATCACAAAGAAGTGATGCAGAGGTGAAAAAAACTGTTAAAAAAAAAGAATGTAAAAGGGGACAAGAAATTTTCTGTTTCATGTATCACAGCCTATAACCCTTTTGCTGATAAAAATAAAAATAAAAATCTATATATCATGACATATTGGCCTCTTATTGCAGATGACCCTCCCTTCAGAATAAGTCAAGGAGCCACCCCTATTTGTGTCATAAACATCCCAGGAGGGGTAAGAGATTTTCAGTCAAGGGGTTCATTACATGTAATTCAAAGAATGCGGCGTATACATCGAAGTGCCCTTGTGGCAAAGCGCACACTGGTAAAACCACACGCAGCTTCATCCTAATTGTCCTGCGGCTGCCACGTCACTGAATTTGCTCATCCTGTCTCCTCGCTTCACTTCCGGGGGGTTGAACAAGTGAAATTGCCCTGAGGTGGTGATACAGATAGGAGGTTGTGCCAAAGGCAAGTGTTTTGGATACACACCCTATACTCATTGTACCCAAAAGGCTTAAATATTGATTTTGATTTGAGTGTAATACTGCAATATTGTGATTGTATGTGTATATGCTTTTTTTTTTCCCCCAGACAGAAAGATTTGTACTTTGATGACTGGACATCTGATGTTTATGTACTTCTCTACTCCTGGACCTGATCGTATTACTTCATGTGTACATCTTGTATGTTTGGATACTGCTTCTCTTTCTTACACACTGAGGTTAACTCTGTTAATTTAATTCCACCCCGTTTATCCACTGTATGCCACATAAACAATGTATATTGAGAAAACTACAAAAATGTCATCTAGACTACAACTCCCTACTGTCTATGAGTAATCTCGGACAGGTGTCTCTCCTCAGTTAATTACACCGGTCGCTGCAAGACGAACTGCTGTGTCTGTGGTGTACAATACCCCGATGACAGTCGACTGGCTGAAAGCTTGGGAAGAAGTAAAGAAAATGTTTGCATGGATGGAAGTGTGCAGAGACCCTGGTTCAAAGGGCAAAAGACACTTAACAAATCCACTTCAGAGTAAAAAAACAAAACACAGCTACAATCTTTGGATTCACTTTCTTCTGTGAATGCTTAAAACACTGACAGCGACTCTTGAAGCGCTCCCCCTGACACCGTCAGCACACGTTTGCCATTTATTACCACACCTCCAGGAAATTTGTAGACATTCATCTCTACACACTATCACCCTCCCACCTTGACACACGTGCAGTTCTTTCCACTTTGCTGAGCTCAAAATAACCTCACATGTGATCTAGAAGAAGTGGGAAGAAGCCACGGAGAAGACAAGATTTAGCTTGCTCTTTTTTCAGCCGAGGAGTTTGTCTTCTCCTGCACTTTTATCTGAGGAATGTGAAGAAAGAGAGAAAAGCATCCCCCCTTATTTGAAGTGGAACTGCGTTCATATACTTTACACACTAATACGCGATTATTCTTTAAAGTGACGGAATAAGAGCACGATCGTTATTTCAAGATGCAATCTTTATTACTTGCAGGTGTACACAAACAGCAAGGAATATTTAGCTTAGATTCAGTCCTCTTTTCATGACAGTGACTCCAAACACCAATAAAAATTCAGCTGGATGGTTGCACAGACAAGGTGGTTCCTTACTTTTGGATTTCTTCCCTTTTCCCACGACGTCCCAGAGGCACACCTCCATCAGTCCTAGGCAGCATTGCTCTTCTGTGCTTTTATTGAGTATGAACAGTTTGCTGTTGTTGTGTAAAAATAAAAACATTTCACATGGATTCAGACGGCTCGAAGACCATAACACACCTAAAACGTGTTTCCCACTCCGTCCAGCGAAGTGGAGAGAATTTTTTTTTTTTCTTAAAAAGTGGAACCAAAACTTTCCCCTCACCAACATGAAACCCCACTTTTTTTTTTTCTCTCACACGGGAGCTTGAGGCACAAAACTTATGGAGAATCTCAAACGAGCAGCTGAAACAGGTCACGGTTATCACTTCCTGTCACACACCTGACCGGAACGAACATGAGCACCTAGAGACGAGACTCGGCTGTTGTGGGAATGGGTGATGATTTCCTAGACAGAGTGAAGCAATCGGCACTGAGTTCCCATGATTTCTTTTCTTAATTCTCTCCTCTGTTCTCACATTTTCTTGTCTCTTTTGTTTGCCGAGAATCTGCCACATAACATTTACATACATGTTACTTTGTAAGGTAGACATTAAAATACTGTGTCAACAAAACCAATGTCTGACAGGTAGAATCAGGATATTTATCCCCTGTTTTTTCTGCTCAGGCCTCACTACTTTGAAATAAACTGTATTACAAACAATCTCTCTATTAGCATTAAGGGCAAACAGGATAAAAGCGCGACCCTGAGTTGGTGCGTGGCCCATTCCGGAGGATAACATGCTGCAGATACAAGCAAAAGGAACCGTGACACGCAATTTAACAAATATTCTCATGTTGTGCACGTGTGGTCTGATATCTAGGGTGCAGCTCCAGCAGGATAAGGCGGTCGTCCGGAGGGCTACAGGATGTGAGACAGACGATCAGTCTTTCCCCCGCTGCTGCTTGTTGCTGCCCCGCTGCATCAGTGGGACCCAGGTCAGTGTTTGGCTGCCGGGCTTCAACTCCCACCTCAGCCCGGCACCGACGGACGTTCTCTGGTGAGGCTTTCACGTCCTCAACTTCAAGATGACGGTCGCCAGGATGAGAAAGAAGGTGTTCCAGCCCAGAGTGACGGCAAAGCCTCGCCACACCATCATCCGAGACAGATCCCAACCTGTGGGAGAGACTTAGATTTAATATTTAAATAGAGGGATACAGAAGTGGGCGGCATGGCTCAGAGGTAGAGGGTCGTCAAGCATCCGAAGCGTCGCAGGTTCGATCCTCACTTCCCCCAGTGACCATGTCCAAGATACTGAGCAAGATACTGAACCCCTAACAGCTCCTGATGGCCCTGTGATGGACTGGTGACCTGTCCAGGGTGAACCCCGCCTCTCATCCAGTGTCAGCTGGGATAGGCTCCAGCCCCCCCGCCACCCTTAATGGGTAAGTGGTATAAAAAATGGATGGATGGATGCAGAAGTGTCTGGACTATCTAACTATTTCCTGTTTTATTTTGAAATTACTTTTTACTCTGTCAATTTCACTTCCTGCCTTTGTTTGATTTTCATCCAAACAGTGAGAAACTTTCTCTGCTGGCATCAGTTTGAAGCCTGAGTAAGAGGCTGAAAAATGTCCCGACTTCTTGCTAAAAACCCACGGCTTTGACACCATCCACGTCTATTGAATGTCCTCGTGCTACACAAAAAACACCCAGTTTTATCACCAGAAACATGGCTTTAAATCTCCTGATGTCCCACTGAAAAACACCCAAGTTTGGTGCTAGAAGAGCACCTGAAAATACCCTGACGTCTTCCTAAGAACACCCATCTTTGTCAGAAGAACAGTGCCTGAAAATGTCTCAGTGTCTCGCAGGAAATGTGTGGTTTTGTCAGAAATACAGCTTCAAATGTCCCGACATCTCACAAAAAAACATCAAAAAAACCCCGGGTTGTTCATCAGATACATGGCTGGAAATGTTCTGACGTCTCCGGCTGGCTCGGGATTACGTGGGTCACGGTATATTTGCTGATGAAGATCACGTATGATTGCTAAAACACTGTATGAGGAGGCTTGTACTTCTACCCATCTGCACGGGTGAAAGCTTTCATGTCAGTTGATCCCCCAAACTGAATTGTGACACCGCTGACTTCCGCTTTTACGATAAGGTTTTTGTCAGGAAGTAAAATAAATAAATAAATGGCATGTTTGGTGTAACGTGGAGGGAGCCGGGGCTGTCATCGGGTCCTATCATTGAGACGCCCAGGTCAAGAAAAAGGCTGGGAGACAGAGAACGCTGCTACACCTTATACTCCAGGAAGAGGAGTCACTCAGGCTCCTGATCAATGATTTAGACGACGGGCTCCGTTGTCGATAACAACCCCGGCTCAGCACATGTTCGCATTCATGGGAACTATAGAATCTTTTACAACGGGTGCCTATAGATTACCTCTGTACATGATACAGCGGAGGGCCTCGGAGGCGTAGGTCTGAGGAAGTGCCAGGCTGAGGTAGCGGAGGGGATAGGGGATACACTCCACAGGCCAGATGATACCTAGAGAACAAGACAGAGGAGACGTTGTGTAAGACGTCACGTAGCCCTGCTGTTAACATCCAGTTTACATCTGGATATTCTATCCTGATAATGAACCTCATGAAGATTTAAAACAGGCTCTGGTTTCTCTTGTTTTTAACATCACGGTGATGAGAAGACAAGGAGGAATTTATAACCTTGAGATGAGAGAATAATCTCGCCACAAGCTTCTTTTAGCAGTTGCTCTGCAGCTTTTGATGAAATCACATGGTCTGAGTTCGTCCCGCAGCCACAGATGGTAGATACACTGTAAAGACTTTTGAGCCTTGATGACGGAGGCTTCTGGAGCAGCGGACCACCCTTCACTTTGGTTTATTAAAGTGCAAAAGTAGCTGATACACACCCAGAAGCAGACACCTGTGTGTGCCCGACAGGGTTCACGTTGCATCCTTTCTGTGAGTCAAACGTTAAGCTTCCGCTCTGATACAATATTTTACTTGGAAGAAGAAAGCACAGAAGCCAAGGAAGAGCGTACTTGCAATCAACCGCAAGATAACAAAGCTCATTATCTCGTGACAAGATAATATTCCGTAATCATTAGATCACCGCAAAAAAAAAATTAGGCTGCACGTACGGCCTGTCAGCTTCCGTACAGCCGGATCAGTCAGGGAACATTCATTCAGAGTGCATCTAAGCACAGAAGTGTGCTTGTGTTGTAACTCCATTTCTGAGGGTGTAACGTTTAGATGCTGCTGTATCTTCTTCCAGTCGCTCAAGAAAGTAAACAAAACTTTACCCTCTAAAAGTTACTCCTCTTTTGAGGAGATATTTTCTGTCTTTTAGCATGTGTAGCTAAATTGATCTTTTTTTTTAAATATTTTGTTGTGTGACCCTCCGATTATCAAGGCAAGGCAATTTTATTTGTAGAGCCCGTTTTCACCACCAGTTTGTCTCAAAGGGCTTCACATGGCATCATAACAACATCCTCTGCCCTCAGACCCTCACATCGACTGAGGAGAAACTCCATAGAAAACCCTTTAATACAGGGAAAAATCTGAGAAACCTCAGGGTAGGTGAGCGGGTTCGAGACCAGCATGCAACTGGGACAGAACGCTCCATTATTGTTGGTCTGATTTTACCAAAACACGAAGGGCAGCAGAATAAATAACCACTTTACATAGATATATACTTAACCCATTTTACCTAAATCCATCCAAATACTTTATAGGCCATTACTTGTGATTTGTGCGTGTATGTTAACCTAAAAAAAATTGAAAGCTCACACAACTTGATGAACAGATCATTGAAGTTCAAACCCCCAGGCGACTCAAAAGTTTGGGAGTTCTAAACTGACCCACATATCCAGCCACAGTTCTAAGAGTTTATAATCGGCTTTTGGTCGTCGGTTTCTTTTGCTCTCACGCGGATTGTTTTAGAACTTGAAGGGAAAACAAGCTGCTTTCACTGAGGAGTGAAGAGTGTGATCAAATTCTGCGCTGGTTTTACAAACACACACACACACACACACACACACACACACACACACACACACACACACACACACGGGCCTACCACTGAGGATGAGGTTCGGGTAGAAGATGCCCAGGGCGGCTTGGTTAGCGCTCTGCTCATCATCGATGGCGGCTGAGATGACGAGACCAAAGGAGATGCCGGTGATGCCCTGCAGCACGATCAGAATGATGACCAGCACCAAGGAGCCTTCGTTAGGCATCTGCAGGAGAAGATAGCAGGCTCTTAAATGTGAGTCTACATCAAAACTAAGCTGCACTGGACCTAAAAGTAGAAGAGAAGTGGGTAAAGACACAGTACGATAAGGAGACTTGAAGCCAGAACAAAGTGGCATTTGCAGAGTCATTAGCATTACGGGCCCCTAAGGGTGTTTTTGGTCATATAAAATGCTCGCAAGTGATTTTTTAAAAGCGATGAGATCACGAAAATTGAGATAAAGAGCGCGAGACCGCGGGACTGATGTTCTGCATTGATCTGCAGCCAAAAATACTTCAAGTAATAAAAAGAAAATCTGAATGAAGTTTGGTGTTAAATTACACAGACAGAAGGGAGAGCTATTAAATTATAGAACTAACTAGATACTGGTGAGAACTCTTAATCCGCAGGCATCTGTAAGACTCCCAGTCCTGCTGTGTGTGTGTGTGTGTGCGCGCATGTGTGTGTTGCACTTATCCCAAGTGTGTTAAGACACGGTCTGTCTCCCCTGACAACATGCAAAAATAGACCTGCACTGAGAGGCCACATGACCACTCGGTTGCCACAGCAATCAAGAGCTGTTGTCGTGGCAATCCCAAAGTGATCCCTGGATACGGCCAACGCAGGAAGTGATTTATGGAGCGCTGGTCTCTTTGGACTTCAACACCTTAATTAACACACATGCACACAGTCAAACTGAGGTGAGCTATAAAAAAAAAAAAAGTGCCTGCACGGACCAGACACACACACACACACACACACACACACACACACACACACACACACACACACACACACACACACACAAAACCTATCCTGCTTGGTTTAAGTGCCATATTGATTTTATACTCATGTATTGGAAATCAATAGTGAAGAAAGACCTGGTTTCTTCTGGTTCGATGTTCTCACGTTCACGCTGACCCTGCTGACCTTCAGAGTCCGCGGCCGCACACGCACACACACTGCAGGATTACGCCATATTTCCTGTTAACTACGCTGTCACACGTAGCAAGGACATTTGAATAATGCATCATGATTTTGGACTGTTAAGGTCTCTATCAAGGTCAAAATTAATTATTGTTGGCAAACTGTTGCTCTAAAACTGACATGTAGGTATAGTTAGATACTTGATGATGCAGTAAAAATGCAAATGAACAAGGTAATAAGCCGGCGAGATTGTTGAGGCATTAACCTGCAGCATGTCAGAGGTGCACTCGACACGTCCAACTCCCAGCCAACCAGAGGAAAGTCAGCAAATGACCGACATCAAACTATAATATCAGTTGAAACACAAGCTTCAGCTGTAATGGTGCATGAAAAGACCTGTGTGTGTGTGTGTGTGTGAATGTTAACTGACAGTGTTGTGCTCTCAGCAAAAGCTGAACACAGTGGATGTGTGTTTCCATTAAATCCAACACAGGAACAAGCAGCAGGGCGAATGATACCAACGCTCACCTGCCAACTGATCAGGTGCAACCACCCAGTCCTCCAAAAAATTGATGGGCTGAACCATCCGTCTATCACAGGCTAACTTCAAGTACAGACCAAGACTTCTGCCAAAGCCGCTCGGTAGAAAAACATCTTTTCCATGAAGAACAACCTTCAGTGTTAAAAGTGCTATTTGCTGATGTGAGCACTTATTTTAGAGCAGGCATCGCTGCACTGATTCATAGTAAAACAGGTACTTGATCTAAATGAACAATATTTGAGGGGTCATTAATAATAATAAATTATGTCAGGTGATTTCAAAAGGTTCTAAGAATTCTTTTTAACAATGTTTTTTTATTTTACCCCCTTGTGTCGGTGTCGGCTCCTAAATTCGGACTGACGCTATGGCAGAATGTGTGTTCCAGGAGCAGCCATTGTTGTTTTGAACCAACAGCCACTTCTCTCTGTTGTTACAGCTAAACCACGCCCACATCTCCTCAGAGCAAACCCACCGGTCAATAAAACTAACGGTTCCGGACGTTTTGAGGCCGTAAAATTCGGAAAAGTGTTCCTCATATTCTGTCCATCTTATTGAGATGAATTAGGGTTGATAAAATATTTACAACGCCTCTCAGTGTAGCGGTTCAGTCGTACGTGTCAGGGGATCGAACCTTGAAGACAAGCAGAATGAAGAGGAGCAGCAAGATGATCTGAACGCTGATGACGAAGAGCTGAGAGAAGAGGTGAGCCAGCATGGTCTCCAGAGAGCTCACGCCTGGTGGAGAGACGGAGACGCAGCAGAGGGATTTATCCAGTTATTAGAAGCACTGCTATCAGAAATGAACAAGACATCACCAACATGTGTTGTTAATGGTGTCAAGTTATTTCTTATCTTAAAGCTCTGAATTCAATAATTCATCATGTGTGGAAACTCTGTTAACGTGTCTGCAGTGATCATATTTCTCCCCCTACTGGTGACATCTCAAATTACAGGACTTGGATTCAGAGAGCTTTAATGAATGAGACCAACTATGTAAGAGCCTGAACTGTTTTCATGTTAATATGCAATTCTAGATTAGCTGTGTTTTATATTCCATGAAAAGCTGAAGATAAAAAAGGTCATTAACTCAATCCTCTTCTGAACAATTTCATTTTCTCGCTGCAGCATTGGAGAAAATTGTCCATCAACGTCAACTTTCTTCAGTATTTCTCCTTTATCAGGTTTAAATGTATTAAAAACCATCCATATGGAGCAGCGGTGTGAACTTCGACCTCTCACCTGCGACCCAACATCTGTCCAGAAGCCCTTCTTTCCTTTCCAGGACAAAGGAGAGAGCTGTGAGACCGACAGCCAGGTAGAAGGTGATGCTGCAAGAGCGCCAAGAGAGAGACACATCAATCCTGTACGCATCAATCGTGAGCATTTGATTCTGTCTTGTGAACAAATCATATGAGATTGAACAAAAACGACACAGCACGAGCTTGTGTTCATCATGCTGACCTGAGAACAGCTCCAGGTGTCACAAACGTGGTGAAGTCTGTGTCTAGGTTCCCATAAATCGGTTCTTCAAACTGCAAAACACCAATAAAATATGATGTACAGAATCACGAGAAACACGCTAACAGCACCAACCGCATTTACAGTATTTACATTTACAGTATCTCAACCATCACTGTACTGCATTTATGACTTGTTACGTAATACTTGAAAGGTTTTAGCCTCCTCTTTTACACACTCTTATTTACCTTAATTGGCAGGGCGACCAGGTAGGACATACTTCCCAACTTGTTGTCTACAAACGCCTGCAGATAGAAGATGAGCTTGATGTCACAGCAGATTACAGATTATAATGCTGGGCAGTAAATTATTAATATCCTGTCATTATGAACTGACTTTCAGTGGAATCAGGATGATACGACGACTGACGCTGCATCATGGCGTCCGCCCACAAAGCATTCATTAAACTCCAGGGATGATTTTTGTGTGTGTTTCAGTCGTGTAACTGTGTAACGGCATTACAGTGTCTTATTTCTAAGATCTTGGGTTGTGCCGGGCGTCTCCTGTTTACAGAGTGTGCTGGATGCTATCTAATCTTTTCTCTTCTGGAAAAATTAAAACAAAAAGCAGGAAGATAACGTTTACCTCGAAGGCCTCGTGTAGTTTCTTCTGCAGCATGAAGGCGATTTGTCGATCTCAAAAAAAAAAAAAAAAAAAAAAGTCAGAGAAAATGAGCACCTTCCCCTAATCCGATGAGTCTGTATCTTGAATATTTCGCATATTACATTACACAAGTAAAAGGGAATAAAAGGGAAGAAATTCATGATAAAGCAATGGGTCTCATATTTCGTTTCCAAAGGAAAGGGTAAGAAATCTAATAAATATCCAGAATATTCTATTAATTAAACCCCGGGGGGAGGATGCTGGCACTCGGCTTGGCATTTATAAATCAACAACACGTTAGACGCAACATAAATGTGTGTTTCTTCTTCATCTTACTTGTCAGGTCCAACCAGACGTGGACGGATCCTCCGTCCACCACCTCTTTAGAAACCTGCCGCTGGATCATCCTGTAAAAGCAGGAGCTTGATCACCATTTCATAAAAACCTCAAGGAGTCTGTAAAGCTTTTCAACAAACGGCGACAAAACTCGGGATGCAAATTCTGCAAAAGAATAAACGGAGGATGGAGACGGGACTGAGTAGCACTGTTGCCGATTCAGTTCTTTAATGCACAGAAGAAACGTTTCACAAGTTACTGAAAATACAGTTTAGAGGAGCAACAGAGAAGATCTGTGTGTCTGGATTCAAGAAATTTGAATATTGTTGAACATTTAGAAGACAATCAGGACGTAGATCTTTGGGGCAGCGTGACCTCAGTGGGTCAACAGAAAGGCTCATATGACTTTAGGCTGGTCTGACTAATTAAAACTCAAAAGGTCAAAGGGTAATTATTTCTGTGACTCATACAAAACAAGGCCTGTGGCTTCATTCGGCCACTGCGGGACGTTTGGTAGAGCTCAAAGACACAGCGGGCAGGAGCTGATGATTCATTTCAACTCAACAATCGGCCCAAAGGAGGTTTCTCCATCCATCCATCCATCTTCTTCCGCTTATTCCTTACTAGTAAGGGTCGCGGGGGGGTGGAGCCTATCCCAGCAGCTACGGGCGAGAGGCGGGGTTCACCCTGGACAGGTCGCCAGTCCATCGCAGGGCCAACATACAGAGACGAACAACCATTCATACTCACAGTCACACCTACGGTCAATTTAGAGTATCCAATCAGCCTCGTCCCCAAAGTGCATGTCTTTGGACGGTGGGAGGAAGCTGGAGTACCAGAGAGAACCCACACAGGAACAGGGAGAACATGGAGACTCCACACAGAAAGATCCCGTGCCCGAGCTGGGACTCGAACCCGGAACCTTCTTGCTGTGAGGCCACAGTGCTGACCACTGCTCTACCAGCAGCCTGAGGTTTCTCCGACTTGGTAAAAACTCAAAATAGCGAACAGGCTAATTTAAGTGACAAACATTCAATCTGACTTAAGGAAAAAAAGCCAAATACAGAACTGAAGCTCATTTCTTTGATCGCAGATTTGAATTGTTTCTGAACTGTCTGCCATTATATGTGATAGGAGCGGTTATTGATGGATGTTACGAGCCAGTTATCATAGTAAAATCAATCAACATTATGTCTTTACTAGAAAAACATGCGATCAATGAGGAGAAATGATGCTACGTGTCAGAAAAAAGCTGTATTATAGCAACTAGAAGGTGCAAAGAGGATATAGAGCCAAATAAAACTGTTACCTTGAATGGAAGTGAACATTTCTCTGGTCCGAGCATTGTTTAGAACATTTTAGATACTAAGAGATATATAGAAGCTAGGTTTCGCCATTTTTGAATTATCAAATTGTAGCAGAACCAATATCAGATAAGAGAAACATTGTTTCTTTTAAAGCCGTAATTCAAAACACAAGGATGACCATTTCTTTATGAAACAGGAAACAGAGAAAAGATCTGAATCCTCGCAGCTCAGCAGATGGATTACTGGTCATAAACTGATAGTATTTTTGTGATCGCATCACAAGGATGCATCCTCTCCCTGCTCGCGTCAGCGCTCGATGGAAAGATGCAGAAATCACATCTTTGTTGGAGCAGAGCCGTTAAATCAAAATTAAAGCCTTCAGATCACGAGTGAATACAATAACATGAACCTGCCTGATGAAACAAACACTGATCACATGACTATGAACCTTGACAGCAGCTCCTTGTTGTTTTCCCGGGGCAGGTCAACCGTCATGTGACTCAGGAAGTGTGTGTGTGTGTGCCACAGACAGGAAGGACCAGACTTTCTACTTACACATCATCACACACTGGTGCCCTTTACCCTCCTGGACTGACTCATCCTCACATGTCTGCAGTTCTGAGGTGTGTGTGTGTGTGTGTGTGTGTGTGTGTGTGTGTGTGTGTGTGTGTGTGTGACTCAATGACAGAGTGAGACAAAGAGATGCACAACTGTCTTTTAGACAGTTAGTGAGTTCAAGCTCTTGTTTTGACTTCACCTTCACGAGCAACATCCTGTTCCAGGATGTACAAACCCAGAATTCAAAACGTCATAATTCATGACTTACGATGACATACATACATAACCAGACAAATAAATGTATTTTCATGACTGCATTATTGGATACTTTCTTGAATGACGAATCAAATGTGGAGTTTCCTGGACAAAAATGTCATTAAAAAGTAAAAAAGATTCAACAATAACGGTGGGGCAAAAACTAAATATATTCCAAAAAAAGTGTATCCCTCAGAAAAACCGACACCACACACACTTTTATCGATTGAGTGATTGAAGTTGCAGTTGGTGATGCTTAAAAAAAGCAATGAATCAGAGTTGTAAACAAATAAAATGCGAAAAAAATGCGTCACGTGTTTATTAGGCACTTACAACTAATAACTGTACTAACGTTTAGGGATGCGCCCATTCTGTATTTTTTTTTAGTTGATATTGATATCAGTGTTTAAAAAGGTGTCCGACAAAGACTCAAGGGCTTTTGTTTGTTCCTTTTTGCCAGTCCTGATGTTTTTTCATGTTTGTATCGCTTTCATGAACCTTTGTTCCCCTCATGGCTGCATCTACACCTAACGAGTCTCTATCTTCAACCATCTCTCAAAAAAAGCTGCACCGTGTTGGCAGGAAATGTTCTCTTGTGTAATGGAAACCCCCTCCTTCTCCAGCAGACACTGGACACTTTTGTCTGTGATACATAACTTCAGCGAGGAAGTCCGTCACACTGATCTTAGTTAAATATCAAGCTTTTTTAGCCGTTGCTCAAAATATTGTAGCGTTCTTGAGCAGGAATCTAAACAAAGTACTTGGAATAAGAGTACAAATGTAGGGAAGAAGCATGCGGCATTGGAAAAAAAAACTGCTTGTGCTTCAGTGACCTGCATTTAAAATAAAGTCTTATTACAGCACTTGAAAGCTTGTTGGCGTCAGCAGGTTGATTTGTCATGTGGAGTGACACCTGTGACACTTGTGGCGGTTGTTATGATGAGATGTGTGAAGAGAGTGGGATGAGTTTGTCTCTGCTGCTGGAATTTCGTCTGTGCGTCACGCGTAGCCGGTCTGCTCTGAAAATCCTCCTGATGGACACCGGCGCAGGCTTCTGTCAGCAGCGCCGCATGGGAACAGGTGCGAAGCAGCGTAAACATCCGTGGTGTGACACGCGGGAGGAGAAACTATGAGCTGCGTCAGCTGAGGACAGGGGAGGGAACTAGTAATATCATTCCTACTGCGGAGGTTATCTTCTAATCAGGCTATGTTGGCGGTGGCGTCTCTCGTGGTCGCATCCTGCTGCTGCTTACCGAACGCCTCACGGTCTATAGGGCCCTCACAGCAGCTATTCGGCATGCCATTGCATGAGAAACACAGGTATGAATGATAAAATTCATCATAGGGGAGGTTTGTGTCCTCAGCGCGTCCTTGAAGCTGTTTGTGTACTTTGGAGTAAAGTGAAATCTACAGAACATAGTTCACCAGCTCAGGCCGCTTAACTGCTGGCATTGTGTCTTCATGTGTACTTACAATCCATCTGTTTTACAGCTTTTACACACTTAGCAATCATTTGATGACAACGGCATGGAAAATGACTCTCTTTCTCTTCTGAAACTCTCATCCCGTGCTCGGATCTGAAATTAGTGGCTGCTTTTTTCTTTAGAATTTTGAGTCTCACTTTTGATTTGAATGAACCCACAAACGTTTTGGAGATAGACTTATTTGCCTCAAAGTCAGTCAAAATGATAGATACACTGATCTCCAACTGTCATTCATGCAGATCCTTTCATCAGGTTGGTGTGTGTGTGTGTGTGTGTGTGTCTACTGATCCAGGAAACGGGCAAGTGTGACTTACAAAGCTATCTTTATTACCTTTTTGTCAGGTAGCTGGTGAAGTTCTTGCCAAAGCCGATGACCCCCCAGTACTCTCCATCATAGATTCCCTCGAAGGCCTCTGCATGTGGCAAAGGCACCTACAGATGTGGAGAAGTGAAACAAAAAGTCAACATACACAAATCTTGGTGGTTGTTCTAATTTGCGTGGAAGTCAACAAATGGATTTGGCTTTCAAAAAAAAACCACAACTACAAATAATAGCAGGTGGGAGATATGTGACTTCCCTTTTCACACTGTCCCATTGTGACATATTTTCTGATGTAGTGAGTCGCAAAAAAAGATGCGTCTACAATCTTTCTGATAAATAAACTGAGAGCGCAAACCTCCACCAGGACAACAATGTAACAATAAGAGGTTTCCAGCTGCCGCCAGGTGGCACTATGGCTAATCTGACCCAATATTTTATGGGTTCCTCTTTTGCCAGTACTTCAAGACTGAGTCAGCGTAATAAATTCTGTTGTCAGCAAGTGTGGAACAAAAATAGCTGCTCCAAAATTTCCAGAGAACCAGAAACTACCTGGTTCCCTGGTGTGTTCAGGCATCAGAGGTGTTACATTTATCTTCTGCAAAAGGTAAATAAACACCTGCTGCACGCTGGTGTTATCCAGGAAGGAGAGCAGCGATTGGCTGTAAGCAGTGGGGGAGGTCTCGTTGTTCACCACGGCAACCTGAATCCCCTTCGGGTCTCCTCCGACGCACAGGCAGATGAGCGAGATTTGGATGACAGGCAGCAAGAACTGGAAACACAAAGAGCTGCAAGAGCAGAAGAGACATGAGAGTCTTGGAGGAGTCCCTGACAAACATCAGCACCTCTCAGGCGTAACGAGAGACATTCCTCTAATATCCTTGACTGTGATTTACCCCGGCATCCTCTTCATTCGCAGCATCGTTTTGATGGTCAGGGCGGCGATGTTTCTCCATTTAGGCAGCATGTGTCTGGCTCGCACCTTCCAGTCAGCTGCATATGAACACACGCACATCATAAAGGGATATTTTAAAATGTGATGTCAAAAAATACACTTACTTCCTCTGCAACTCATATATTTATTACCCTACAAACACAAAAACCTATCTGCCTACGCCTTTGTTCATGTGACCCAACATGTGGATTGGAGACTGGAACATCCTCTCAGGACTGTTCTGCCCCGTAAGGTCTCCATGTTGTCTATCCATCTTCAAATATGGCTCAAATGTCCACTGGGTCCCTCAGAAGAACTACAAATATTTTGGTGGTCAAAGGTCAAAGGGCAAGGCCACGATCACCTCACATGCACGAGTTATTTCAGCACCTGAATGTTTGATGACTTCCTCTGCAGATCCAGGTCCGCCCCCGAGAATTGGCCGACTCTCGTCCTTGCCGCTCTCGAACGACTGGCTGCTCTCTAACACCCCACTCTGGGGACTGGACCCCCTGTTGGTGCTGATCTGGTCTGATGTCTCACAGAGCTGCAGGAAGGCGTGTTCCAGGGTCTGCAGAAGAAGACGACCCATCAGATGCACGAACAGAGCCACTTTTAAAGGCAGCATCATGAAAGGGACTAACTCCCTGATCTCCTCCCATGTTCCTTAAAGGTCACATGAGAAAGCCCCTGCACCCAGGGGGCTCTGACCAGTACTCACTGTTGCACTGTGCATCTTCATGACAGCGTCTGGAGGACCCTCGGCTAGCAGGTGGCCGTTACGCATCAGACCAACCTGGAGAAAATACAGCGGCCAGATGACAACATTACATTCACTTGACATTATTGTTTTTCTTGTCTGCCTTATTGCACTTTACAGATATCACTTGCCAGTCTCTCTCAGCGAGAGAGGAGAGGAGAGGGAGAGAGAGAGGGAGAGAGGGGGAGAACAGAGGCTACAAGATGTAAGTTGTTCACTCAGTTCAGTTCATTTTATATTTGTTAATAAATTGTGGAATCAGTTTATACCTTGTGGCTTGACAACTTGTTGTCTTTCCATGCCTGCTACATGTGGGGAATGTGATTCATGGGCTGACAACCACTCTCTTCTCAAGACGGCTTCTCATTGACAAAAACTGTTCAGTCAAGCACCAACAAGTTGCAAATAAGTCTTATATGACAAGTTAGGCAGTGTGTGGGAGAAAGTCTTGCATCTCTCACACGGTCACAAAAGATTTTGTTCTCTCCGTGGCCACTCTGGGGCTCCGTGATCGACGATGTCGAGTTACAGGAGCAATCAGGGGAGTTTTGTTTTCGACACTAATTACTTGAGGATAGTAAATCCTCCCTCACCCTTCATGTGTCGAGAGGTGCATATTGAAGCACTCGTCACCTGCTCATAAATCAAAATGTTCATTCCAACATTCCACACTCCTACAATCACAAACTGAGTTTCTGTCCAGTTACATTAGAATGAAAAACAGGGAGGAACAAAATGGAAAATGTTGGATTAAATTTAGTTGCATTTCATTTTATTATGACTGTGTGTGTGTGTGTGTGTGTGTGTGTGTGTGTGTGTGTGTGTGTGTGTGTGTGTGTGTGTATCTCACAAATCCCTTTAATGGGTCAAATAAGACATAAATCCAATTTGTAGTTGCTATGCAGACAAAGTCTGTTGTACAAAACACTTCCAGGCACATTGACACAACCTCTCTGAGCTCATTCCTCAGCAGCAGAGTGACGCATTTTTGCACCGAGTGAAACTTCACCTGACACAGTTCTGTCCAGGTGAAACCGCCGCAGAAATAAATCAGCAAATGTAGGTTTCTCAGAGAGATGTGGGGGGGGGGGGGGGGGTTTGGTTCAGACAGAGCGGAGCTACCTGAGTGGTCAGACTGGTTCTAGTGGAGACTCTCTGGCGTTTTGTTTACATGCAGATGTCACAGAGAGAAGCCCCAATTGACCTTGGACCTTATTTTATGTAGCATGAGAAAAGCTGGAGTTATGTGGCCTCATAGCACAGAAACACAAAACTGCCAAAAACAAGCTCAGTAACTGTGGTGCTGTGACCTTTGACAAAGTACGATACCTACACAGAGGGGTTAACATGTTAACAAGTATCGTGGGACGCAGAAAGCACAGTGAAGACACTGACACTGACATCCCCAACAGTCAAGCTCTCCTGCCAACATTTTGGCAAATGCATTTACTATCCATCCTCCCTGAACCAGACAAGAAGATTGATACTCCTCTCTCCGCCGTGCTGCATCAGTGAGCTGAGACCCACAGAGACCTGCTGACCGCTAGTTAGCTTAGCACCATGAATGGAAGCGTGTGGGTAGGTTAACGAACCTGGGCCTTGCCTAAGCAGATTCCAAACCCTAGAGTCCATCCCTCAGGTTCGAAAAGATGAAGCCAGTCCAGAACCACACCTCCTCATCCAGGATTGCGAAAAATGCAAAATTCCCCCCAAAAATGTTGATGTGTCAAACATGCAAGACCACATATAAATACTTAATTAGTTTGACTGCTTTAATTACATTAACACACATAGAACCAGATGGTTGAAGCTGCATTTCTGGTAGATGATTTCAAAATGCTGATTTCAGGGTTTTACAACCTGACAGGTCAGACTGGACTCAAGATAAACTACAAGCACAGACTTTTATGGTGCGAGCTGGAAATAAAGATTTATTGCCGGGCGCAGTCCCACGTCCTCGGCACCTCGCTCCCACCGGCGTTTCAGGCTTTTGCTCAATATCATATTGCTTCTCCTCTTACAGTACATGTCTGTAACTCCTTCTCTCTACTGAAGCTGTTTGTTCAGCTACAGGATTAATATCAGTATTTCAGAAATAAACGAGCGGCGCACTTCCTCAAGAAGCTTTCGATTCTCGCTCCTTTCCAACAATCCCCGGCAGATTATTGTTCTGCAAAAAAAGAGTTTAAATTGTAGCCTCTGAAAATCTCAAGCATTTGTTAAGCCTTTTCCACCTTTGGGGGTTTTCATACATTCCCCGAGCACAGGCACAGGTTCTGAGAGGCCAAACGATCAGACAGAAATGTCACGCAAAGATAATCATCTCTTTGCTCTAGCACACGTTTCTTCACTGTTTCCATTCCCAAGAATAGAAGCATTTCAAGCAGGAAGCTCATCAGGCAGCCTATCTAGAGCACAAACTGAGTATGTAAACCGTTCAGCTTTGAGGATTTCCGATGGAAATCAGATTGTCCTGTACAATGATTGTACTCAAGGAGGGGTTTATGCTGAGCCAGGTATTTTATGAAGGCAACATGCATGACCGCTAAATGCACGGTGAACTTGCCTTGCAGTGCCTAATGCCTGTCTAATGCCTCTCTGGTGACTTTATGTCTGAATGCCTCATTTCCTTTTCTCTCTCACTCTTCACATTGTCTATTCATGCGCGCCCTCACAGTGGAGATAGAGCGCAGAGAGCTTTGAGCATCAGTTCAATGCACGTGAGGGTCCAACATCCAGAGGATGGATCTATCTATCTATCTATCTATCTATCTATCTATCTATCTATCTATCTATCTATCTATCTATCTATCTATCTATCTATCTATCTATCTATCCATCCATCTATCTTTAATGCGATGTGCATTCTTCAGTCAGAAAGCATAAAAGTAGAATATATTGTTTTGCACGGACTGTACTGAAAGGATGAAGCTGCTCTCTTTTTATCACAGTAGTTGAAGTTGCTGGGCTGACGACACTGACGGTGCTGCTTTCATTCCTCCTCTGAGAATGTCCTCTGTGCCGACCTGGCATCAAAGTCACGCAAGTATGGACAAGTAAGTAAGTACGAAGAAGAGGAAGCTAAGAATTGAATCAGATTGCAACACCTAGCCACTGCAAGTCATCCGGTCAGTGTAACACTGTTGGCAGTGGTATTTTACAATGTGCAGAACCGCTGTGGGTCCACGTCGGCAGGAGCAGTTATTAGATTAGAAATCGTCCATCCATCGTCGTCTTCCGCTTATTCCTTACTAGTAAAGGTCGCGGGGGGCTGGAGCCTATCCCAGCATCTACGGGCGAGAGGCGGGGTTCACCCTGGACAGGTCGCCAGTCCATCGCAGGGCCAACACACAGAGACGAACAACCATTCACACTCACATTCATACCTACGGTCAATTTAGAGTATCAATCAGCCTCGTCCCCAATTGCATGTTGGATGGTGGGAGGAACCCGGATTACCTGGAGAGAACCCACGCAGGCACGGGGAGAACATGGAGACTCCACACAGAAAGATCCCGTGCCCGAGCCGGGACTCGAACCCGAAACCCTCTTGCTGTGAGGCCACAGTGCTGACTACTGCACCACCGTGCAGCCTTAGATTAGTAATATGTCTGTATTTTTCTCTTGAGGCCCAGCTGAGTCTGACAGGAATTCTGAGTTTGAGGTCTGTAGCCTAAACATCCTCAAGTCGCTGAATTCCTTGTTGTCTTAAATTCAAATCTCACCAGAGTCCAGCATGCCAGGCTACACTAGAACATAATAAGCCACCTTGTTCATGACTAAACCCAAAAGACTCCAAATCATCAGTTTTCCTGCAATTTTTGATAGATGTAAACTTCCTTGGCAACAACGTTTGCGTAACAGCCTTCATTCTTTGCAACATTAGCATTTGTTACTGCCTAAAATCTAACAAATAGCCTCTGTGTTGCATTCAAGTGTTAACACATAAATACAAACCCCTCCCCTTGAACAGGTCATAACTAAACAGTCATTTCTATTTGTTTTTTTACATTTTAGCAGAGTAGCAGCAGAGCTGACGTGTGCGACCTGACCTGAACCTCAACCTGAATGAATCTCGACATCTCAGGTGAGTATCCACACCTTTATCCAAATTTCTTTGCATCTAATGTTCAAACATGTCAGAGCAACAATAGGATGCAGATATTCAAAACGATACATTTTGTAAGGCAAATGGATAGAACTGCAGTTTCCAGCCAACGTTGCGTCGACAGGAGCCTTGCTAGCTTGTTTTGTGGCGACACCAAGGCTCATGGAAGTGTTTTTAGATGTTTTTTTGAAGATTAGTTGTGTTAAACACAGACTCTCACCTGCTTATCCTCAGATGCAAAGATAGTCAAATGCACGTAACCCAGAAAAATGGAGAGTATGCTTCTATTCAAAGCCAGAACAAAGCCTGTTGTTCCTTTTGTCCCAACTGTCAAAGCAAATAAACAGTAAACGTGATCTAACATGACGGAAACACTGCTTCAACGGACTCGATGTTCTTCCACGAGGAGGCGGAACATCACGTTACTGTTTATTTTCCACGTCTTTTCCTGAATGTACAAGCGTGCATTTATGTACAAATTTACCTTGTGTATTTATTTTCACGCATGACGATTCTGTGAGTGTGTGTGTGTGTCCATGCGGAATAATTATCTCACCACATTAGCTTGCCTGGCTTCCTCTATGTAGTGCGTTGTGATGATGATGGAGACTTTACCCGTCTTCACAATCTCCACCAGATGCTGCCAAATCCTAGAAAGTAACAAAAGAACGAAACCAAACAAATTACATAACACTTGACTCGCTTACTATTGTTGCAGTTTAGTTTAGCTGCCAAACGTCTGATCTGATGAAGCTTTGTGGTGCTATTTTACAATGAGCCTGGTGCAACACCTACAAATCTCTCTAACTTGCTCTTTGCTCTACAATTTGAAAACTGCAGCAGACCATAATACAACATCCACTCAGGATTGACTGCGCGGCTCTATAGCTTTGTACTTCTCATGCAGAACAGACAAAAACAATGTAAAACACATAATAAAAGAAACAGGCGAGAGTTTCGTTAAAGAGGGGCCAACAGTTTTCACTATAGGCGGTTCTAATGCATGTCAACAATGGTTGGCTTTAAGAATATTGGTTTTATTTGGGTAAATAGCTTGAATCGATACTTCAATGTCTTTTTTTTTTTCTTTTTTTAACCTGAGTATCTGTACTTCTACTTGAGTAATGAGTGAGTGTACTTTTGCCACCTTTGTAGATCCCGGGCCATATTCAAAGACAGTGACAGGACAAGTGTCTGGATTTCCTGAGAAAATAATCTATCTTGACAGATTAAGGATCTAAACAACGGTCTATCTGCATTACTTTGTGGAACCACAAGGATGTATCAAGTACCGTTAGCTTATCTGTTCCTGTCAAACAGCCAGTGCATCAGGCCAAGTCCACCACTGCAACCACCACGGTACAACTGTTACACCCGGAGAGGATGTGAGGTTTCAAATGACTTCTCTGGGTCATGGATCATTTCAATGCGATGCTCAGGGTTTTGCAAAGGGGGACGTGTGTTATCGGTCTCATCTGACACCCCCTCTGATGGTAATTAGACAGAATGAGGCACAGATCATTGACATCATCGGGGGCGGAACTGAGACGCTCTAGCAAGGCACTGAATCCTCCGTCATGGATCCAC
Organism: Aulostomus chinensis; assembly: GCF_037954235.1. Classification (NCBI taxonomy): domain Eukaryota; kingdom Metazoa; phylum Chordata; class Actinopteri; order Syngnathiformes; family Aulostomidae; genus Aulostomus; species Aulostomus chinensis. The sequence continues at coordinate 4,350,020 of NC_141335.1, forward strand.
AGCTGCTTGTGAAGCACCACGAATCGGAGGGAAACACAAGCGAAGGCAGTGGAGCAGAAGAAGAACGGAAGCTTGTGAAGAGGATGTGAGCGATGCAGCATTTCAAATGAGTGTTGTTGAAGGAATGAGACCTTAAGAAAACACGGGGCATTTTTAACACTACAATGGAGGGAAGGTGTGACAAAAACGTGTTGGCTCAAAACATCAGATTAAACATTCACTGGAAATTAAGGTCATAGACAAGTGGATACCTGAGAAAACGTGTGTGTGTGTGTGTGTGTGTGTGTGTGTTTTCACATACTTTGCCCTGAGCACAGGGTCGACTCCCACTGTTGGTTCATCTAGTATGAGCAACTCTGGATTCTGGAGCAGAGCTGCTCCGAGAGACACCCTACGCCTCTGACCGCCACTGTAACACACAAGAACACACAATAAACGTGGTAAGAAAGCGAGTCAAAGCGCGCCAAAGGTGAAGCTCCTGCTGTTGCGTAACTGAAAACCCTCCCTGCATGCCGCTCACTCCTGAGGGAGGTGGTGGAAGCAGCAGAGACAAAACCTGCAGGATGAACCTGCCCAACAACACGCAGGAAAACAACCAGACCTCAGAAAGTTACTCAGGAAGGAGGGGACCTTTGACCTCATTTTACTTCTCCATTTTCAATTTCTTTTCATTTGAGTAATTACATAATGACAAATTAGCAGAAAGATCCTCAAATGTAATTAGACAATAGAGAGCAGATATGAAGCAAAAACTTAGCACATGACCTGACTGTTCATGACGGAAATACTTTTCATATTAGTGAGCAATTTACAGCAAACAAGCTGTGTTGAGTCACATAAGGTGAGGACAGAGCAGACACCAGTTTTAGATGATGGAAGCGTTACCTCTGTGTGAAGCCAGACTTCATTAAGATCCAATATATTAGCTTATAGCTAACGACGACTGATAGCTAACATCAGAAAACTGCGAGGGGCGGGGTTCACCCTGGACAGGTCGCCAGTCCGTCGCAGGGTCATCAGGAGCAATTAGGGGTTCAGTATCTTGCTCAAGGATACTTGGACATGGTCACCGGGGGAAGCGAGGATCGAACCAGCGACCCTTCGGTTGCTAGAAGGCCACTCTACCTCCGAGCCACGCCGCCTCTTCTCAGGAAGAGGGCGACAGAAATTACACACTATACCTTTAAATATGACGTAAAATACAGAAACTGACATGAAGGAGGATTACTTCATTGCGCGAATCCACTGCAATAACAGTTGCATCCATTCTAGGTTATCCGCTATAGCAGAGATGACATGAATATTCACAGCGCGCTAATGAAGTCTGAGGGGCCTCTCTGAGAACAGAAGGGTCTTTGTAACCAATCAGGGCTGTGAATAAAGAGCCGCAACAAAACAGGCTGATTACTCGTCTTCAAGTGAATGCAGAATAAAACAAGGCCGTTAAGTAATCTAGGGTTACTGATGTCTGCTGCTGCCTGGGATGTGATTCTCAGTTTTCTCTGTATTTGGCATGAAATTATTTCAGAAGTAACAATCATTAGCAGAGATCCAACAAAAACATGTGGTGAAATTCGTAACACAAACTCACGTCGCTTCAACATTTCCTGTCACGGCTGGAGAAACGGGCTTCATATCTCCCAGAGACGTGATTAGATAACAGCTGATGTTCAGCAGACGCGATCGTTTGCAGTTTGAGACCATTAACATTTTGCAATCTTAGTTACCATCACGCTATCAGTAGAAGTGCGGTCTTTCGGTTTAATGGGGATAAAATCCGAGACTCAACAGACGAGGTCATGCTGTTTTACGAGCAGCCGATAGGAAGGAGAGTGTGATTGTGTCTGTGTTAGTCAGCGTGTTTGCACAGTTATTTAAATGTGAAAGTCCACACATGTCAGACTGTTGTAAAAACCCATTTTGCTCTTGACATTATCATGCTGTGATCAGGGATATACCGCCTTCAGCCTCTGACATCCCCACATCCGTATCGCCAACGTGAGATAGATGCTCGATGCCCAGACGGCTCTTGCTCCCGTGCTGGCAGCAACTTTTCCCCACCACCAGGGTCCCGGTTATGTTCCGTCCCACACACCGTTATGTTCTCTAAAACCTGAGGTTCTAAAGCACTTAATTTTCGACTCATCACGTCGGCAAGGTCACTTCAGATCCTGTGGTTTTACCTGAGATTTCGGACCAGGCTTTGCTTCTGAGGTAGATCCAGGAAGTCAATGAGGAAGTTTATACGGGCCTGAGTCTCCTTGGATGTCAGCCCGTGGATTCGTCCGAAGAAGGTCAGAGTGTCGCTGATGGTGAATTCATAGTACAACGCCAGTTCCTGTGCAACAAGGAAGCCACCAAGTGTCAAAAGCGTGTGATACACGTTCAGTTCTTTAAATAACCACCAAACCTCTGACGCTATCTGGGAAGAAGAATGTTTTCACTGCAGTAGTTAGCAACCCTGGACTTCACCGCACTCCGCACACGTACATCACCCGTTACATACAAAACTCTTGAAATGAGTCATGACAATAATATACGTCATGAAGCATTTTAAACAACACTGACTTCAGATCATGCAATTTAACTCAAATCACTCTGTGACTTACATCAGTTCACTTTCAACAAATGCTGACAGTCTGGGGTTTGTTTATCTCTAAATAAACGTAAGTGCTGCTTACTTGGGGCATGTACCCGACCATCTTCCCTGGGACATCATGACCAGGAAACGCGGGCGGCTTCCCCAAGACCGTGATTTGACCCCGTGAGATTTTAAGAGTTCCCACAATGCATTTCAGGAGTGTGGTCTTCCCACATCCGCTTGGGCCCAAAAGGCCATAACTGCAACACAGAATCAAGGTCACATGCCAGGTCAAATTCCAAGGACCTCGTCGTCCTCAAATACATGATGTTCGTCACCAGGTTTCAATTCAAGAGAAAAAAAAGCACGTAAAGAAGTGGCGCCGCGGCTGTGGTGCACCATTTGAAGTTTTGAGTCATTAAAGTGAGCTGGATGGAAACTGGGTCCACACATGTAGTCAGTCAGGCAGGAGTACTTCCAACAGAGGAAGCAGGGATTGACTATGTAAGGATAAAGGATAAAAACACATGATAATACCAGATGGACCTGCATGTAGAACACCAGAGAAACATGTTTGGACTTTTAAAAGACATGCAGATATATTAAGAGTTTACATTCATGAAAATCTCTAGACCAACAAAACAAGTTCTAAATCTTCTTTCTTTCCCTCATGAACGTCTTGGAATAATCTGAAAATCTCTCGTCAGGCCACTCAACACTTTCACTCCTAAATAAAACATCTTGTCATGGTCACTCATCTGTTGTGCGCTATTCAAAGCGTTTGCAGTGTTTCCTGATGGGTGATGATGATGTGATTTAATTTCTGGTGCAGCCTGAACTCCATCCATCCATTTTCTGATGCTTATCATATCAAGAGTCGCGGGGGGTGGAGCCTATCCCCGCAGCCTTCAGGTGAGAGGCAGGGTTCACCCTGGACAGGTCACCAGTCCATGGCAGGGCCAACACATAGAGACAGACAACCATTGGCTCTCCCAGCCACACCTATGGTCAATTTAGAGTCTGGGTTAACCTGGTCCCCTCTTGATGTCTTTGGACTGTGGGGGGAAGCTGGAGTACCAGAGAGAACCCAGCAGGAACAGGGAGAACATGGAGACTCACACACAAAGATCCACTGCTACAGCCGGGCTTCACCCACAACCTTCTTGCTGTGAGGCGACTGTACTGACCACTGCACCACCGTGCCACCCAGCCTGCACTCGTCTCATCATTTTGATCATTTCATCTTCAGTTATTTACTTTTTTTTTCTTTCGAGAACTGGGGGGCAACTAGCTTAGCTTAGCGTAGTATAAAGACTGGAAACAGGGAAATCAGTTGTCCGGCTCTGCTCCCAGCAACACCTCAAAATATCGGAAGGTTTTATCGGGTCTGTTTAATGTACACAAAACCAAAGTTTTCAGGGTATTAGAGAGCAAATACCAAACCCTGAATTTTTTTTAAAAACGCAGATGGAAATAGGCGTTTACGAGCTGAAACACCTCCTTCTTGGTGGAGGTACCAAAACAAAAAAACATCACACGCGTCAGTCTTCATTTCTCTGGTTGCGTTCCAGGTGCAGTCAGCTTCGGTATTTGAAACATTTCTGACAGGCTAGAAGTGTGAGACGCTCTCCATCCTGGACAAGCTTCTTCTTATTCAATGTGCCTGCGAGTTTAACACTAAAACACCCCCCCCCCCCAAAAAAAACCAAAAAACTGCTGTTCTGCCTCGCTCTTCCTCATCGGGCTTTCACCTCAGGTTTGCAGGTAAGTGTGGTGTGAGAAGTGACTGCTTCACATGTGAGACGCTTCAAGAGTGTCTAACTGATAAATTGCGAGATTTCTGACTAAGACAAGCTGGAAATAACAGGAACAATATGACCCGAGATCTGAGCTCAAAGGGCTGAAGAGACATTTGGTCGTTTTGACTTCAATAGTCTCCAATAATGCTCAAGGGAAGATTAACAGCACGTAAATTCGGCTTTGAAAACAAATTGCGTTGACATTCCACACATTTCTCAAAAACAAAAGTAGAGGAACTGTGCTGTTGGTAGGGATTATCTAAGCCTGATGATCTTCGTGGAAATTGGGATTACTGATCAGTCAGATACATGACAAAGGAGCAGGTGAGTCGACAGGTCAGCCAGGTAGACGCGCCACCCGAGAATTCCAGCCTCATTTGCATGTTCAAGAGACAGGAGAGACACGCGTGTTGCTCATTTGCAGCAGGAGGCCGAGAGTCAAACACATCATAAGTGCGGATATATTGGTTGTTTTGCTCTCCACAAACTGATCTTTCTGGTCTGTTTTCTCTGATTTCATGTCATCGGGCCAAAGTTGACACGACGAGTTCAAAAATTCCACCCTTAAATCAGTGACATACAATATTTAGCACAGACAGAGAGAGACTCCCCACTGAAGCTCGACTCATTCAGGCGGATGACGCGATGGCGTCCTGAACGCTGACAGCTCTGATTGCAGCTGTCAGTCAACATGCACCCACTCACATGTGTCCTTGCGGTACCGTCAGGTTGAGGTTGCTGAGGACCTTCAGTTTGCCGTACGACCGGCACACATCCCGGCAGCGGATGGCGGAACACTCCTGTCCAGCAGGCAGCGGCGCCTCCAGGTCAGCCTTCATGTTCCCCTCCTTCAGCTGCGGAGAGACCACGCATCACATCACCGCAGGAGAGACGTAAACGGACCATGTGTTGATTTTAATTTGGAAAGTTGGCAAACGGGACTCCAGAACAAGGCGGAGGGATCTTGAGATGTTGCTCTCCATTATCATCATACATCTAACAACAGACCAGCAGAACAACGACTGAGGAGATTAGCACTCATCCTCCGCTGTTGACTCTGCATGTCAAACACAGAGACATCGCAAGAGGCTTGTTATATATATATATTTTTTAAAATTCCATGAAATTTCATGACAAAATGATGGCAGCGTTGCTTTGTTGTCAAACTGCTAGAATTCAACTTTTTCCATCTGGGAATCAGTAAATGAAGCCATGTATTTCCCCTGTGCTGCAGCTCCATCAGTAGTTGTAGTTTCATGAGGTTCTACAGCATTCTTCTCGGTAAGCCCGACTCCACGCCACTGAGGGCAGCGACCAGATTAGTCTTTTTTTCCAAGAATGCGAGTGGAACGAGAAAGCGTTTTAAACCAAAGCATGAACACGCTTTGCTTCTGAGAGCCTTCTCGTGCACTCATATTACTGCAGCTTTCTGCAAATCTCATCGAGCTTAAGCAAACGAAACATTCAAATCATACAACAATTCTTTGCCCAGTAATCTATAATAATAACAGCCTTCTTTCATGGGTTTCCCCGGTCTCCTACTAACTCCCTCCATTAATCCCACGTCTCTCATTTTCAAGGAAGGAGATTAGATTGCATTGCGTAATCTGACACATTTATGTGGCCTCACCTTTGGCACTCTAGCCTACATCTGCCAAATGCGGATTATTATCACTGACATGGATCTCAACATCATTCCGTATGAATTAACCTGCACTTCCAAGCACACTGCGATGGTCTCTGATGATGAGCTACACTCCAGAGCCGAGATGTGTGAGAGAACGCCGGAAGAACACCCGCAGGAAAACACCAGCACTGACACCCAAGCCAAAAACTCACCCAGAGAGAAACGGTAGAGGTGGAGAGGATGAAGATCGGCTGATGAGTGTGTCAACAGGCTGAAGACGACAACTAAAGAGCGTGTGAGCATCAGCTGACGCAAACATCTCGGCGGCATAAATGCAAAGTGGAAGAACTGGTTCAGCACATGTAGGAGGATCAGCGGTCCTTGTAAACCCTGAAGGTTCTCTAAAGCTGACAAAAATCCTCCGTGATTGCGGAACTTTACAGATGGTCTTAGAAGATCCTCTTTTGATTCTGAAAGTCCTGCAGTTCAAAGTTCCCATGACTTTAGGAGAACGTCCCATTGTTTTATGGTCACCGCGGAACTTTAAAGGTTCTTTGACATAAACTTCTGGGATGTTAACTTTCTCTACATGCCTTTAGAACTGTTGAGGGGGGAAAAGTTAGTGCAGCCCCAGACGGAACATTACCAGTTCTTTAAAGAGTCAGGACACACGATCTAGTGGTACAATGGAGGAACACTCAGTAAGTTTCTGTTCCCTCTCTTTCCACTCTCTCTCTTTAGTGAACCAAACATTGATATTTTTTTTTTTGGTTCAATTTAGGAGCAGTAGTTCAAAAAAATCCAAAAAAATAATCAAAGAACATCTTAAATGTTCCTTTAAAGTCTGGCTAATGACTTCCCCCAAACCTAGCAGGTGGATGCCTGCTGCACGCTGATGAATGGCTTGGCTCCACATTAATGAAGGCACACTTCTCAGTTTCAGAAATTTGCTCCTGTTCTGGCATCTGCATGAATACAACACTTCAACTTCCGGTTTAAATGAAACCGCGGAATCGCTTGAGGTCGTTTAATTGTTTGGCTGTCAAAAAAAGAACTGTTGGACGAGTGGAGAAGTCTCATCCCTCCGTCCGCCGCCGTCGATGATGAACAGACCTGCAGAGACTCGAGCACATCGCGCCTCGACGCCTCCTGGGGAAGATGAGCTCAGAACCTGCCTCCTCCTTCAACTTCTGCTCTGATGATCGAGAGGAATTCCTACCTTCCTGCCGACTTGCTACCAACTCGCGTCACAAGAGAGAGGAGAGAAGAGGCTTCGCCGGCCGGGGGTCAGGTCCGTCCGGGTACAGGAGCAAGCGAGAGGCGGCAGAGAGCGCTGGAAGAGAGCGGCTGCTGTCGGGGTTATTTACAGACAGAGCTACGTTCACCGACCAGATGCTGCACTTTCACTTCTCCCTGTCACATCTGCGGTTTAGGGTGCGCGCTGCAGCAGGGGCGTGCACGGCCGACGGGCACTCTCTCTCTCTCACCATCACTCCATCTTCGCTTGAAATCACTCTGCATAAAGACTAAAGACGCTAAAGACCTCAAAGCAGAAACCGTCGCAGGTGCACCGGCGTGCATCCTAGACGCCCCCCCCCACCCACGGCCGGGTCTCTGCAGCAGCAGCAGCGGCGGCCCTGCTGGACGGAGCTGCTAATGAAGATGGACTCATACTGGACGTTTCCCCACAGAAGCAACAAGCTCGACCGCTCCAGCAGCAGCGTCTTACCCGCTCCTCCATCTCGGTGCAGTCCGCTGCTTCAGCGGTCTCATCATCCCGACCGGCTGCCTCCGCGGCCATGACAGCAGAGGAGGCTGAACCCGGTGTTCACGTCGAGTTCTGCCTGTCCGCACAGACGTGCCCGTAACTCGCGGGAGCGCGCTCAATGTAAAGCGAATCTAGACGTGGTACTGCTTTTGCGAGACAAAATACACTACAGTACATACATCTGTGCGTCAGTGTCCAACCGCCTGAAGAATGCGTTGATAACAACATTTGATGAGAAAAAATATGACACTATTGAGAAAGATTTAAATGAAAAAAATGTTAAAGACAAAAAAGGATAGCAGGTTGACCCCCCCCCAAAAAAAATTCAACGGTCAAACATTGTTAAACACATAGCAAAGGTCTGCTGGACCTTTACCTTTGGCAGACGTGTGTGTGTGTGTGTGTGTGTGTGTGTGTGTTCATGTGTGGAAGTGAATGAGAGGTTATTTGTGATTTGGATTTGCCTTTTCAGCTTCATCTCGATTTTTGCTCTCTCTTTTAGTATTTGACCTCCAGTACCTTTGGTTGTGAAGAAACGTGACTTCGTCCTTAGACATGTCACGCTTTAATTTTAGACGTGCTTCTACTCTCGTCATCTCTTCATCTGTCATTGCTCAGATAAGAACAGGTGATGCAGTTCCTACGGAAGCCGCACGATGGCAGCAAAAATAAGATTCAGTCCTGCTGAGGGACAGTTAAACCATTAAGGTTCATTGTCCTCTGTCTCTGTTGGGGCCTAAGAAGGAAAACAAAAACTTTCCAACAATAACACAGAATCGTGTTAATGCTTATTCTCCGATTTTTTTTTTGAGTTTTTACTCTGGATTCAGTGAGCCTGTCTCCTTCAGAATACTGTACACCAGCATGGACCGTCTCTTTCCCTCCTAGCTGTTTCTGCCGGTATGTCAAGGCTGAAACGAGCTGTTGTCGATCCGGATTGTTCATATAAACGCAAATAATTTCATACCTGATATCAATCCAAACAATCTGTGAATGGGAACACTTCGAGAGTAAATAGTCGAATGAGATCTTGTTTTTTTTTTTTAGTCCAGTAGTCGGCGGTAATACTACATCTAGACGGATGCCGACCGCCATAAAATCAATAGAAGAAGCGGACGGGAGAAATCCTGGTTGCTATGCGACAAGTGGACATCCCGCGTCCGCTAGCTAGCTAGCTAACTCGACGACCAGCTAACACATGGAATTATCCGCACACAACAGTGTTTAAATGCCGCCTAAAAGGAAAGGACCGTTGCAGCTGATCCACGGGGAAGTGGACGACATCAGCGCGCAGGTTCGCGCACAGTTATTCCAGTTTCCAGGGATTTTGGGGGGTATAAACTTTGGAGTGGGAAGCAGTGTCGCGGTGCATGTCAGACACAAGCTAACAATAACAAACTGAAGCTAGGTTACTAGTGGCCAATCGTTAACACTCATTTATTCTGTATTCACTTTTCTTTCCTCTCTGTCTTTCTAACCCAGGTGGACAGCCTGTTGAAAGATGTGAGGAGTCGGGTTGAATCCACGGAGTCGTCACTCAGGAGGTGAACATCTCCAGCATCTTACCAAAACCTCAGTGAAACTGTTGAGCTTTTCTACATCTTATTAGTCACTGGTAATCTTTAGAGATGCACTGATTCTTGTAGTGTTTAAATAATAGTTAAGCTTATTCTGATAGCTATTAAAAATGTTTTATTTGCTGTTTTTCTTGATCTTTATTCATCTCTTTGTGCTCTCAAAGCAAAAAAAAAAAAGAAAGATTTAAAGCCTTTCAGCCGTTCATCACACCAATCATTTGCTGGTGGAAGTTAACACGGTTGACATCAGTGCATCCCTGTTGCTTCTCACCGCGTGTTCCATGTAACTTTGTTTTGAGGGTTTACGTGAGTGTAAAAGAGTCTGATTTTGAACAGATGTCAAGAACTGCAGATTTCAGCAGAGAAGACACTAAAGAGACTGACGAAACTGACGAAGGTCAGAGCCCTACTCTCAGTTAACATGAATGATGCTTTGGTTGAAGTAATAGTGGTGCAGTACTAGTGCCATAATTGTATTCAGTCCTGTCAAAGTAAAACAAACATCATAGTCTTTTCATGTTTGCCGTCAGGCTGATGAGTCGGCTCCAGTTGGAAACTACGAACAGAGGAAAGTGGAGGAGGAGCTCCGATTACAGAGCGTCCTAGAACGTTTGGATACACTCTCCCTGCAGCTTTCACCACCAGGACCCAGTAATGCTGCCGGGTCAGCGACCAGCATGTTTAGCTACAAATACAAGAGTAAAATTCCTACTTTTGATTCATCCTAAAATTTGAAAATAAAGGTGTTACATTTTCTTATTTTGATCCACAGTAATGCTTCGAAGGAAGACAGTGAAGATAATGCTGATGACAGTGGTTCTACTGATGATGATGATGATGATGATGATGAGGATGACGACGATGACAATGAGGATCAAGCTCTGACACCAGCCTCCAAAACCGACCCTTCCACCTATACAGTCCTTAGAGATTTTGCAGGAGAGCAAGAAGGAGATCTGTCTGTTCAGGTGAAGTTTTAGAGATAAAAACAGCCACAGACAGACCAGCCGGTGCAGTGGGGAAAGTTGCTCTGTTACTGATGTGCTAATAAGGGTTCATGTTGATGTCTCTGCCCTAACAGAGGGGAGAGGCGTTGATGATCATCAAGAAGACAGGTGATGGATGGTGGCTGGCTCAGAACACCAGAGGCAACAGAGGAGTGGTTCCAAGAAACTTCCTGAAGGTACACAACTGTTCTAAAGAGATATTTCAACCCAAAGAGTGTCATTTGTTCATGAAGTACTCACGTCAAGATGTCTTGAAGCCCATGAAGAAGCATCTTTTCCCCTCTGCACGGCGTTTCGGTGATTTCAGGATTTTAAAAAAAGGACATTCTCCACGTATCTGCTGCCAGAAGCTAATGGAGACAAGTGCACAACAAAAGTCACTACAGTGTCTGATGAAGGCTGCTTGTATTTCAGATTGGCTCTGGTGTCAGTGATGAGGATGATGATGAAAATGAGGAAGATGAGGAGGATGAGGAATCAGATGAGGATGAAGACTACGGTGATGAAGAACTGACCGACGAACAAGAGCGAAGGTTCGACAGAATATTTTATTCATGAAGCTAAATGGTATTTATTCATTTCTTCTCTAATTACCTGGAGTTTCAGAACCACCTTTGGATTTGAAACTAAAAATTTTGACAACGTTGTGCTCTTTAATAGCGATTCTCCACATTCCAACTGGTCAACTGTCAGAAAAGCTCTGACGGAGGTAAAACCACTATCATACTCAAAATGATGAGCAGTAGCTCGTGTTTATTGACAGCCCTAAACTGTGTTTGCTGGCATGTGTTTGACAGATAGACGCTACAGATGTGCTCTCTGCTATGGGGGCAATACCCTCAGGTTTCAGACCATCGACTCTCAATAAACTACTGGTGGACGAAGGTTGTTGTGCACTCTTGTATCTGCATTCATGAGTTTTATTTCCTTCTCTTTTTTTTCCTTCTTTACTAGTTTTTAATTTTGTCCGGTTCCCCCGTAGGGAATGAATTCAGCATTCTGACATGTTCCGTGTGTGTTTTTTCCAGGTGTCACTTACAGAGGTAGTCATTATATTCAGCCTCGGCTCAGCCAATCACAGCTCTCCTTTAGTGACCTCTTCCTGGATGCAGACACCGGCAAGGTGAGACAGACCTGGGTGGGTCGCTCAGCTTCCCCGGTGAGCACAGATGCTCTCCTAAGACTGTCACTATACAGTTGATGGTCAGTGTCCGGGTCTTTCCTGTCACGTAGGTTCGTCCTCGGCAGGTCAGGACGTGTGTGTGTTTCACTCTGTGGGGCTGCAGGAACATCCCAACTCCTGGGGTTGGAGTTCAGGTCCTCAGCAGACACATCCGTCTCTGTGCCTTTGATGGGTCTCAGGTAGGTTGTTTTTCATTGGATGTGCAGTTTTACAAACACGGATGTCTTCGCTGGAATGATGCATGTGTTTTGCTTGCTGTTACGTATCTCAGAGTTCAAATTCATTTCGGTCTCAAACACTGTGAATTGTAACAGATGATAGTTCAGAATGGACTTGACTTACTGTTCACGCCAGGTGCTGAGTAACATCCACACAGTGAGGGCAACCTACAACTCCAAAAATCCCAAGACGTGGAGCTTCTCTCCCCGGGTATGACTCGTCGCCATGTCTAAAAATCTCAAAACAAAGACATTTTACAATCTGATGAATAAATTGAATTTGAATCTGAAATATAGCTTTTTGTGTGTGTTCCAGATGACGGGTATCCTTCCAAGCCTCCTCGATGGAGACTGTTTCCTCCGCTGCAATTTGGAGGCTCCTGACCTCGGTGTCCTCTTTGAACTGGGAGTCACATTTATACGGAATGTAAGGCTACACACTGATACTCCCGTGATGGTGATGGTATTAAATAGCAGCAGATAAGACACGTAGCTCACACAAGAAGAAGGAGGGGAACAAACTGACCCCCCTCTTCATAGAGAGACCACTAAAGAGCATCTGAGAAGCTCCAGTGTTTGATATTTGCTGTGTGTGTTTCAGTCTACAGGGGAGAGAGGGGACCTGAGCTGTGGCTGGGCTTTTCTCAAGCTGACTGACGACACTGGAAATCCAGTCCCCAACAGGCACTGTGTATACACACACACACACACACACACACACACACACACACACACACACACACACACACACACACACACACAACCATGTCTGAGGTTTCCATGGTTTTATCTGGAAAGGCAGCTTGATTTGTAGCTAAGTCTTGTTTGCTGCCAATGACATAATGTTCTGTTTTATGCGAGGCAACAGAAGATGCCAGAATGTTAACCTGACAAATCCAATCTGAAACTTGCCACAATAGATGTTTCCCCATCCAATCTTTTCCAAAATGTTTACAGTGGAATCTCTCAAGTGCTGTGTCCCAGGCAGTTTTTGTAACAGGAACTAGACCAGACTGTTAGCACATCAGTTAATTTAGCATTATGAAATGTGCATTACAATAACTCTGTCTGCAGAAAACACGCATGTAACGTGTATGTAACTGACACGCGAGCTGTGGAGGCTCAGGAGGTGTTGACGACTGCATTTGGATTTGACCTCAACGCTCTTTTATGGGAGTGAAAAGGAAGCAGGGAGACCAGCTGATAGCATCCTGGTGAGAGTGTCATAGGGTCAGTGTGAGGTATTGAGTCAGAGCTGAGGAACAGGTGGGATCGATGCGGGTTAAAGGTTAAGGCACTAACAGAAGTGCGGGGCGTTCAGCACAGCTTGTCGCTGTAACAACTGTCACAGTTTTTAGGTTTTATTTGATAACACGGATATGCTAAGTGCAGGCTCCACACAGAAGAAATCGATGATAGCAACAAGGGCCTTTTGCCCTCTCGGCACACTGCCGAATGTAGTGGCTGTTTTTTGAGGTGCACTGGCAAAAGGTGTGCATGATAATGAGGTTAGGAGTCTTTTCTCTTCACATCAGCATGAAAAAAACAACAACGAGACACCTTTTAAAAGAAAAAAAGAGGTCAAAAACTAGCTTGATGATAATTAGTAGAGGCACCAGAATGAGACAGGTGATTTTAGTCCATCAGTTCTAGCATGAGTGTTGACAAAGACCCCCAATGGAAATAACTCAAGTTTTTTTCTTGCCAAAATGTTGAAGCTGTGGAATATGACGATATTAAAGCTTAATTTTGGTGTCAAATACAACTAAACCTTCACCTTCTTCTCAGGATCCTCCGTTTACATTTGAAACTCTCCAGCATGCCCCAGGTCCCCGTACACAGGTTTAGTTTCCAAACAGGCGTCAGCGTCTTGTTTGAACACTTGAGGAGGGTCCACGGTTTCACTTTCCTAACGGCCTGATTTAATCCCTGTGTAGGACCTACGAGCTGCTAGTGAATGGTGGCACTCCTTATGAGAAGGACATCGAAGTGGAGGCTTCAGCCACTAGAGGGAGTAAGAACACACAGCAGAAAGTGTCACCATAGCACTGCTGAACACACAAAGAACCCGTCAATCAGTCTCTCCTCTCCTCTTAGCTTCGGTCGGTGTTTTCCAGCAGATGCTTCAGGCTGGACGGCAGCCCAAACTGATTGTAAAGTTCAGGTCACCCAACAGACGAACCAAGATAGAACTCAGGTGTGAGGATTAGCAAAAACACTGGAACTGGAACACACTCAGTGAATTATGGGATCTAAATCTTTATCATGACTAGATCTGGACTCCTGCCGACCAGCTGCCTCTGTGTTTCAGTCTCCTTCCAGACACTCTGCTGCACTGCACGAGCTGCATCGACCTGCTGGCTCTACACAGGCAGATGCTAGCTGACACACTGTTGATGGACAGGCCCACCATGCAGAATGCAGGTAACACACACACACACACACACACACACACACACACACACACACACACACACACACACACACACACCTCCATTTCCTTTTATCCAAATAGATGATTTAATTTCATAGAGAGAAAAGCTCTCCATGTCCCTCTTTCAGATCTGATATGCAGTCCTGTGCTTTCTACCTTACCTGTGCTGCTGGACCAACCAGACCTGCTGGATGCTGTCAGGGTCTGTAGGGCTTACGTTTACATCTTAGCGTCAGGCAGATACATTCAATCCAGGATCAAGGCTTTGGCTGTGTTGTAATTGTGAACTTATCTGATGATACTGATGTTCTCTCTCAGAGCGCCTGGATGGATGCAAAAAACGACATGAGCAGAGCACAGAAGGCAAGTGTGTATGTACCAGGTTTAACCACTAGAGGGTGCCCTTAGCACAATTAACCTCAATTTGATCCAGTCCTGCCATTCACGACTAAATATTTCTCCCCTCTGCGTGTTCACAGAGGGACTCGTCCCATCTGAAGCAGGAGTTTGTTAAAGTCTATATGTCATCGGCCTATTTCCTCCTCCACTCGCCCTTGTTGCCGTCTTACCGCTGGGCGGACCCTCCCTCTGAAGACCAGCGAGCCAGAGTCATCTACGCCACCCTGGAAGCTCTAAAACACTCCCAATACACCACCAGCCAATTAGGAGGCCTACAAATGTTTACAGACCCCACCCATCAGCATCTTGCGTTTGATGTCACAGAGTTGACCTTTGACCTCTTAAAAGTGGCGAGGTAGAATCACGCCACAAATAAATCCATTGGTTATAAATGCAATTTGTAATTTTTTTACTGTTAAGTCATATCTGTATTTATGTTACTGCTAATAAATCCCAGTGTACCTCTAGGCTTCATTTCCTGTCCATTTTTTTTTTAAAGACCATTTGCATCTTACCTCAGATGTGCTGACATGTGACTTGAGGGAGCAAACAGGGCCTGTAGGAGAGCTGATATACACCACTACCTACCGCTGAGTCGTTTGACCCTGCAGTGACGGCGGTTTAGAACTGTTGCAACGGCAGACAAAAGCTAGATGTCGCAGCAGGCAGCCTGTTCTCTGGCCGGTGGCTGAGGGTCGTAAGTGCTTTACTATCACGACTGTTGAATACGTCCTCCAGGCCTGGGGGGGACTGATGCCACTCCATCCTTAACGCTTTACATGCACATTTTTCCTGCTTAGATGGGAGGAACAATTTATCTTGAGAACGAAACTGATTTGTATGCTAGTACAACTGATTGTAACATTACTAGCTATTTTTGCAAGGAATATTTTGGTAAAAAAAAAAAAACATCCCCTTATTTGTAAAGTGCTTGTTTTCAAGTCTTTCCAGCCCTGTGATTGGCTGGCCACTGAAGTGCATCAGTCGTCTCCACCCGTTAGTTCAACATGGGTCCCGTTTGTGTGTCTTTCTGAGGGTGTAGGGTAGAGTTACAGGGTTCTAGAGGAGTGGTCAGAGTTAATGATTAGTCTGCTGCTGTCTTTTTATAGCCTGGTATAAAAGGACTGGTTCAGTGAACGGAGAGATTAGTCAACTCAGGTAATCCTTCATTTGTGGTTTTGCATCTTAAGTAACATTTACTGCCAGAATCAGTCAGTAATGACACAACCAGGCATCTGATAACATGCAGGTTGATTCATTCTTTTCAGTACAGCGTTATGGCCAAGATTTCTCTGAGTGCTTTTACCTTTATCTCATGACAGAGCATTCTGCTCTTCAACGACTCACAAATCGGTGTCTGGAGCTCACAAAAGACGGATACTGTTGGTGTTTAATGCAAAGTTTACTATCATTTTATCTGAATCTTGAATTCCTAAAGCACTATTTCATCCAAAAAAGTGTATGTTCCTTTTAAGTACTCGCAGCAGTTTGTCTTGACTTCACAGTTCCTTCCGTGTGACTCCATGATGCAGTAAAAGTCAACCAGATATACAGTATTTGGCTTGAAGCCAATGGCGACTTACTGCTACGGAAACACAGAAAAAAGCTCCGCCCAAAAACACACTTTTCTAAACTTTCATGTGCATTGTCAAGTGTAATCCACATTTCATTTGCCCGGCTGTATGCTCAGTGATTTGCAAACACTTTAATTTCAGCCGGAAACAAACTACCACACTTCTGGTTCTGTGTCACCGTGAAGGAGCACCAAAGTGGACACGCTATTGGGGTTTTTTTTGTTTTGTTTTAAAAGCTCAGTTCAAAGGGTTTGCGGATTGCTGAGCATACGGCTGGATGAAGAAGGATGAAGAGGATGTGATTATACTGGACTCTGCTCTTGAGACTCTTAAACAGACGTGTTTGGGCGGCTTTGTTGTTGTTAGCCATCACTTGCCATCAGCTTCAGGTTAGAAATCCATAGCAGTCTCTTTTTGCATTCCAGAGTCACAGAGAAATATTTGAGAGGACAAGACACCTAATTTGTGTGTGTACTGGAAAAGCAAAATACATTTTTTGGGTTGATACAGAATCATTAAACAGCCTAAAAGGGTGCACTCACAAAGGCTTTAAGTGTGTACACACACATACAACGTTGAGTTTGTTTGGCAAATAAGATCACACATCCTGTATTTCCACATTCCTGCAGCACGACTGCTGTGGCAGTGCAGCCCGTGGAGACCAGAGAGCGTTGTTAAGGGTTGAGCTATGGGGTTAAACTGGGTTACTATAAAGGTATCAAAGTAACTGAATATCTGACGGCAGCTTTAGACAAAAGAGGGTCAGATGCTGCTCGTTGGGCAGCTTCGCTCCTGCTGGTTTCATCACACAGAAACGATGTGTTGACACAGAACCTTGGAGATTTGTTACCTGCTGAGATCTGTCCTCCTCCATTGCCCAAGAAATGGTGAGGAACATTTCTGTCGTCACTGTTATTTACAAATGAAGAGATCGGATTTGTTGTGTCCACAGATCGCCAAGCTCTCTGCAAGGCACAAACAGAAACAGGTTATGGGCGACACAATGAGGACCTTTTGAAATCCTATTTGAGCATCCAGAGTGATAACCTGGCTGAATATTAACCATTTCTATGGTAACATGAAGACAGAGAACCCCATTGTAGACCTGACGGCTGTTCTCACCTGGAAACACTTGAGACGTTCTCAGCCGGTTCCCCGGACCAGTTGAACAGGGTGGTGGGACTTTCAAAGGATTAGTGTGGAGCTGGTAAGATGATCCAGGAAGCTGAGGGATGTCTCTCTCTCTCTCTCTCTCTCCCCCCCCCCCTTCTGATAGAATAAGGAAACATCCATCCTTCACATGATGCGAGGAAAAATATTCAGCTGGAGACGCAGGTGACTGACCTCCAAACACCGGCCATATCTAAAGGTGCCAAACACAAATGAGGTGGCAAGACACTCTTAACTTGTATTTATGATGATCATAATATTCAGAGAGTTGATTGATATTCTGATTACATGATAAAGTAGCAATTACGCTTCAACATGCATGGTATTACCGTTTAACGCTTTGAGCAGCTTCACTCGTATTTTGAACATCTGGACCAAAAAGAACAGTCGTCAGACACAATAAGTTGAATTAACATAACTTGTTTCACTAGCAGAGTTGATTCCGTTTAAAAGTCAAGAAAAACTGCACAATCCAAGTTTTCATTCACAATGAAATTAGCGGAGGGATAAATGTTGCATAACTAAACATTCCCCTATTTCATCTTGCCAGGGCAGGAGAATCTTTAGCTACCGTCTCCTGCTAAGCTAACCCAGGAACATTCACAGTTGTGGTCCTGGTCTGGTGCAGTCCAGGTGAGCAACAGAGGTTACCATGGCGATATATTTGGCTGAAAAGTAAACTGTATTCATGATTCAGTAAATCTCACGTTGACCCCGAAGTAACACAGCTAAAAAGCACTCATGCTGCTTGGAGATACAACACCCAGGCTGACAGTCAGGTTCAGACATATTTGCTAAGCATTTCTGTCTGCCATTCTCCTGGGAGGTCAGAGGTCACGGTCAACTACAGAGCAGATCCCCTGGAGCTAGCAGGGATTCCCCAGAACAGACACCCAAACCTGATCCTCAAGTTGGGGGGGGGTCGGGTTGCCGTGTTTACTGTACAGTCAGAACTCACAGCAGTGGAGGGCAAAAGATGATACAAGGCCTTCTGACTGTGTTTGAACAACTAACCAGTTGTTTTTTTGTCTTTTTTAATGACAGCTGGCAAGTCTTCCCATGGAAGTGCTTGTAGCCCTCACATTTTATTCACCTAGATAAAATAAACCATTTATCAACCAATAAACCTGATGAAAAACAAGCATGTGTGTACATATTACCTTATTTTAAAGACAGCTCTAAATCACAGAGACTGATAAAGACTCGAGGAGGAGGTCTTTTAATCGTTCTGATCAGTGAGGAGATCTTTGTCTCATCTTCTCACACGTACAGCGACTGTGGACCAACTCCGCTCCAATCTCTGCCGCCCTTGTAAAGCCTAACAGGTCGACTCGGGCGCGTCAAAGCAAGCGCCCGTCCCTGAAAGAGACGTCCCCCTGTGGATGAGATGAAAGCTGCTCACACTGAATGAGGGTGCACTCCAGGAGACACCAAGTGTGAGACTGGTTCTCGGTCGAAAGTGGTTGTGTCACAGAAATAGTTGCCGATGCCATAAACCGAAACACACACACACACACACACACACACACACACACACACACACACGCAACCTGAACACGATACCTACTGGCATGACACATTCTATCATTGAGATTATGTGGAATCCGAGCTGGTGGCTTCATTGTTCTACATTCCTCCTAAGGAGTGACCACAGCTTGAAAACCTCAATTGAGACCTTGAAAATGTGATCATTTACTGAGGAAGATCAGTGTGAACACAGACCTCGGATGCGTTTCCAGACAGAAAAATGCCTGAAATTTGTTTTCCCTCATGAGAAATTGATCATGTGTGGAGACAGTCGAGTGACGGAGGGCTGCATTTTCCAGTTAGAAATATTCAGCATGATTTACCTCTGCTCCTCTGATAACTTGGGTTGCGTCGTTAGCATGAACAAAGACGGACAGAAGCTCAGCTCTCACACTCGACAGTTCAGAAGAAAGATGTCCAGGCTTGGACCAGAAGATGATCTCTCACCGCTGAAACCTCACACTCATGAGTGTTTGGACACTAGAATTCCAGATGTGCACTTGATTGTCATTCATCTTGCGACAAGTTAAAGCAGGCTGCCTCATCCCAGACAAAAGCTGAGACGACCTCCTGCACAATAGCTTCTGTATACTTTAAGAGTTTTAATCCCTCAGCATGGAAACCATCACACTGCCTTTGGCAGTTCAGGGAGGCAAAAGCACAGTGAGACTGATTTGACTGCTCGCACCCAGACGGTCGTCATCTCATTTAAGCAGAACAAGATTCCGGTACAGATTCTGCTTTTATTTTCTGACCAGAGCAAATGACACCAACCACCAATTCCTTTCATATCCCACATGAAGACTGCATGAGTTGCCTCACAATCACTTTTTTTGTGTGCATGTAAACAACCCGTTGCCATTTCCAGAGACTAACAGTGTGAAGGCACACACAAACACATAAAAACTGCACAGAGAAGCACATCTACACACACACACACACGCACACACACACACACACACAGGAGACATCCTCTTACTGCACAAACAAAGCACCTGTCAAACTGGTCGTTTCAAGCAGAGGAATGGATGGGTAGGTGGAGTGGAAGATTGGTGGAGGGAGGTGCAGGACAGGGGGAGAGAAAGACAGGCTTTAAAAAGCAGATTAAAACAGGTTGCACATCTCATTCTAGAGGAAATCACACACACACACACACACACACACACAGAGGGTTTTGGACTATGGCTTCCACAACCTCAGGTGATGTCCTGCCCACAGGCGGCAGGATCTTCCTCTCCATCCCTGACTTGTTCTTCATCCCCGAGTTTGTGAGTTTCAATTCATTTATTTTCTCTTCCTTTTTTTTTTTTTTTTGGCGTCAATCAGTGCCTTCACTTCTCTTTTGTCTTTCAACCGTATCGAGAACCTTTCATCTGCTCGTTTCTCCTCCATCGTTCACTCATGTTGGAATCATTGAGATTACCATCTTGTCTCTTTTCTTCTCTATCTGCCTCTCTGTCGCTGCTCCACTGAGGTGAGTCTCCGTGCAGATAGAGATCTGTCTTGTTCTATTGGTCAGCACCAGTTTTTGATCAGTGGAGCGACGCAGGGCGGCTAATCCACCGCAAGGAGGACCGAGACAGACGAGGTGCCCAGGAACTCTCCTATTCATCTCTCCTGATTAATAAACGTTACGGCAGAGGAACAAGTTATGTCACTTTGCTTGGCAACCATCTTGTTTGACAATTTTGCCTGTGAGGAAAACTGATTCCAGTGAGAACTTACGTCGCCATAGCAACGAGGAAACAGAATTCACAAACACTCCAGCTCATTGGCTAAAAGTCCTAATTTTGTTTACCTATCAATTTAATTGCACAATTCAAAGAACATTTAAAAAAAAAAAGTAATTATTTCAAATAGTGGCCCTGCCAAATTAAAATATTTACCAAGAAATAACTACAATTTGAAGAAGGCGTCCAGTTGTGTCACTAAACTTTTTTTGCATGGCCTGATGAACACTCTGGGAAGCAAAAGAAAACTTTTAAAACTTTATTGGAATATTGCAGGAATATTCTCTGAGTGTTTAGGGAAATAAACATTTCTAGCAGGTATGTCCAACAATGCTACTCTACAAAAAAAAAAAAAAAAAAGTTTTACCCTCAAAATCTGCAAAACTAACAACATAAATGTGATACAAGTTCAGATGTATTGCAGGTTAGGTTTTCAAATGTCTCTCTAAAAACATAATTCAGATCTTTAAGTCTCACCAGGGACGCAACTCAGTTTACTGGTCGACTTCTTCTCATTCTCTGTAGGTGCCAACCTCTTGGATGTAATTCACAACCACTGATTGAGTGCACATTTTGGTTGTTTCTGCTGGGTGAAGCAGTTAGGAACCACACGCTAAAAAGGTGTCTACGAATTCAAACTGCATTAATCCCTGCATTGTTTTGTACAATTCTGGCAGAGGAAAAACTGTTAATACAGACCTAAATTTGAGAAATATAAAAAAGGGATAACTTAGGACGACTCGTTGGGGATGTTGCAACCTTCAACAGAACATGTGAGTCCACTAAGGCAAACTTCGATTGTACTCTGTTAAGGCTTTTCTGGTTTATTTGAATTTAGGGTAAATAGTTTCTACTAATGGCAATAGGATCTTTATAAAACCTTGGATTTCCTGCTGATCTTGAGAAATTGCCCTTCTTCAGACAATTCTGTTTTTATCAGCAGGTATCTCCTGTTCATAAATGACTATTTAAGAGGCAGCGAGTATCTACCTTTTCTTTAGAGGAGGGATTTGAAGATTAAATCTTTTGGACACCGTTGGAAAAACAGCAGCAGTCTGAGGTGAGGCAGAGGTGTAAGTGGATACCAGCCGTCTACTCACTTGTTTGACTTGCTGGCTCGTGTCTTTTTGTACCAGCGGAGACGCTTTTGTATCTTGTCATGAAGCTACGTGCTGCTCAAGTATGGAAAAGTACTGGTAATGTTTTAGTTGAAGTTAAATTTGAAGTAAAATCGAAATGGACGACGACGACAGGTGAAGGCCTGTTCTCAGTCGTTTTGCTTGAATCAAACAAGGCAGGTTCAGGAAGACGTCAGTTAGAGGACGATAAAAATGGCGAAAGAAAAAAAACCCCATACAATTGGAACCAACAAAGGCAGTTTCAACTACATTCATAGCCACCTACAACGCAGAAAAATGTGAGTGAAACATTTCAAAACGATAATTGCTTCACACACACACACACACACACACACACACACACACACACACACACACACACACACAAACTCTTCATGTGATTGCTCTTTACTTTAAACCAAGCTGTGGCCTGCGATGCAGGAAAATTAACCACTCTGCAAATAAGAGAACAATAGGGGGTGTTATTTGAGTTGGCACAAGGCATCATCAAACACTCAAACAGGTTTCTGTACATTAGATAAAGGAATATTCCACTGAAAGCTTGTTCTGGCAGCCATTACTCTGCTGGAATTTGTGTATTTAGCAGTGGAATATAGATTGCCGTGCGCTTGTATATTCAGGTTAACAGATTTAGCTGAAAGAATGGTTTGAGATGTAACGGTTGATTCCTTCTGGCTGAAACCTGTGACTATTTCGACAGCACAACCACAATTGTAGATCCACCAACTGCGGATGGTGTACGTTTCTCAGGCAGAGAAAGAGCTCCCTTTCACCTGGAACCTAACCGATATGAACAGAGATAAGGAGTGGGATTTATGATGGGATGCAGTGTTTTCACAGACGTGGCTTCAGTTGTTTGCTCATGCAGCTCTATAGGTACTTGACTCATGTAAGAACGGGAACATTTCAAGGCTGCAGCAATGGAAGTGTTTCAACAGTGAAGGCTTGATCAAGGGTTCTCTTTTACCTCCTTTTAACTGTTACATATTACAGCTATTGTTGCAAATGAAAAAGACTCGAGGGAGGAGTGTCAACTGTGATGAATGTAGTAATGTTCTGGGCCTCATTCATGAAATGTTTTTTGGGCAATCACACACACACACACACACACACACACACTCACTCACCCTCTCTGTGGGACCTCTGTACACATCCCTCTTGTTATGGTCAATCTCCTTGACATTCAAAAACCCTCAGCTTACATTTAGAGGTCAGTGGAATTCAAAATCAAGGCGCATCAGTTAGCCCGTTAGCTGGATAGTGTGCAAGCAGACCAGCTCGGAGAGCAAATGCTAGCCCATCAGCTCATGATCTTTGCACCTTGGCGCTATAGAGAAGTTTCTGAGTTGCAATAAGAGCTAGAAATGTGACAGAATGATTCATCAAGCTGTTTTCTGGATGTTATAAAGTGGAGCTGAACAAGAAGTGATTCTTTATACTTCCGAGCTCGTATTTTCCAAGGAGTTTAAACGGAAAAAAAAACAAAAAAAAAAAACATTTTTTTTCCAAAGGTAAAATCTTATCTACGCAAAGAGATCAGGTACTTTGTGGGACAGGGCTTCCTCTCTCATTTACAATCTGTGCTCTTAAGTATTCATTTAATAACAGGAGATACCTGCTGAAAGTCTCTGATAAAAAGTAAAATGTATTGAAATGAGGCACTTCATCTAAACAAGCATTTAAATAATGGATGGAATGAAAAACAAGTGATGATCATTCGTTTTACGAACATAAAAATGCCTTCAACATCCTGGGACTTCCCCTTCAACATAATTATGCATGAAAATGACGACGTCTTGGTTTGACAAAAGTCAACGCAGCCCTGAAACCAGCAGCATTTACGCAAAGGTTCTCCCCCCCTTCTCATCCAAAGAGGTTTCAGGTGGAAATCAGAGCTCACGAGGTGGAGTGAGTTCTGGAGATATAGTTGAACGACCCGCGTTGTTTCATTCAGGGTGTGGCAAATGTTGGTTACTGACCACTCAGGGACACGGCGGCTACATCACGAGTAGATGGACTTTGTTTGAACTTACCGACACTTGGTTTCTCAGTCAAGGGGCCCTCAGAGAAAGCTTGTATATCCAGGGCCCTGGATTTTGTGCCACACCTGCTCTTTTGACACTGGGACCGGTGATCGAGAGCTTCATGCTCATTGGTTGAGCTTCAGAAACACCGACAAAGACAAAGCAGGAAAAGCACAGATGTTAGTAATATGTGTAATGAACCAGCAGAATCCTGATACAGAGGCAGCTGAGGGCCATTTTTTTATGAGGGCCTGAGCCTGAAGGTACTTCGGGCGAAGACCCCATTATGTTTGCTCGTTCCATTTCTTTTTTTAACGTCAGTGCATTTCTACCGCATCATTTCAAGTCTTTGAAAAATAACCACCATGACACAACTACAGTCTCTTTTTTGCGCACCTGTTTTATCACGGGTTCATAGCGTTTGATGTAGGACAGTTCGAGGTGTGCTGTTGCTCCACACACTCGATATATTACATGCTAATGCGCTTCTTACGGAGGTTCAAGTGTGAAAATGCCACAGGCTCTTTCAAGCTGAGTGTTTGTCGAAGGAGGAGAGTGACAACTGAGCGCGCTCCAGAGAACGCCGCTGTCTCTGAGTGGTTTGTCATTAGGTTTATTTTAAAGGGCCGTAGTTTTAAGATGGAAAACCACTGTAAGTGATGTTCTGTGGTTCTGAAAGGAGCTTCAGAATGTTTGAAAGAACAGTAACCCCTGCAGGTCAACAGGGTTGTCTTAGTTTGGCCACGAATGTAGACTTTTTTTTGGGCTTTAAGTTCGCCGTGTGGTTGGAGTCACACGTTAAAAGATTGCATTTACGCCACCAAAATCATACGGTAGAGGTCGCGGTTCTGGTTTCAGAGTTATAACATGAAACAAAACCTGCACATCTCATAAATGTTTATTTACACGGAGTTGATGAAGCAATAATCCAAAACCCACTGGGAAAAAAAAAAAACCCGCTGGCTTTCGTTTGTAGGAAGTTGATAGCAATGTTAATTGAGTTGGCCTACAACAATAAGCACCTCTCTATTGCTTACCCTTGACAAATGATGAAAAAAACTCTTGACAATGCAAATCATTGTAACCTATAGATCTTAAAAGTGTCAAATATAATTTCCTAATTTTATTGCTGCTTGTTGTTCACGGCGAGCATCCTAGCAGCTTCGTTGGCTTTGGGATCGAACGCTCAGAGTGAGCAGCTGGGACTAAACCCCGTTGGACTCAGGGAGGTTCAGTTATCCAAGGGACGAGATTCAGGTCAGCTCATGCAACAGAAGGGTTTCCGTCACGACTGCTGATTCTGGCACTGAACAAAAGGGACAGCGCCCACCACGAGATTTCAAACCCGTGTCTTTGTCTCACCTGTGTGACCCCGTAGGTGTTCGGAGGTTTGGTGTGGATCCTGGTGGCGTCGACTCGCGTCTACCCGGACAACCCTTTGGGCTGGGTGATGTTCGTCTCCGTCTTCTGCTTTGTTTTCACGACGCTCTGGTTCTTCATCTTTCTCTGCGGAGGCAACCAGAGCAGCATCTGGCCCTCACTGGTGAGACATCCACCCAGTTAGCTTGCAGCTGTATCAGCGTACTGGGAAGCTTGTAGACACTGGTGCTGTCATTAGCAGTGTTGGACACCAGGGCAGCCTGTGCTCCGGATTACCCCACATGTAAGGATGAAGTTGAGGCTCGTGGTGAAAACAATACAAACCTTTAAACAGAAATCAAGCAATCCGTGAAGAGCCACGTGTAGATTATTTGATAGATGAAGAACTTCTGCAAAAGTTGATTGTGCCTTTCAATAATTCACAAATAGTCGCAGGCTAAATATACGTGGCTGGTTCTTTCTGCATCCTGGAGTCACAAAGAAGTGACGCAGGAAGGAAAAAAAACACATCTTTGTGAGCTCAAGACACTTACAAGTAAAGCAAAGTCATCTCCTGTATTCTTATTTTCTCTTCCAGTAGTTTGTTGTCCTTTAGGATTTAGTTTGTCTTCCAAAGCTTGTGCCAAATGACGTTGTCAACACGTATCTGTTCCCTCCCATAATATCTCCCTTCCACGGCCCCTCTCGTCCCTCCTCCGTCCCTCTGCAGGATGTCGGCTATCATTTTGTGGCGGTGGTGTTCTACCTCAGTGCCTCGGTGGATCTGGCCTACATCACCGTGCTGAAAGGGTGGGGTGTTACGGTGATTCAGGGCGCACCGACTATTCCAGTTTCATCGTTAATCGGCGAAAGTCTCAAAATCTACCGACTGGACATTGCTGCAGTGGTATGATGTGTCTCTCTTTCTCTCTCTCTCTTCCTCACACACACACACACACACACACACACACACACACACACACAAGTTCCTTTTTCCACTTAACTTCTCCTTTGAGATGAAAATAGTGTGAAATAATCTAAAGGGGTAATCATTCATTTGATGGCCTGACAGTGCCCCCCCCCCCCCCCCCAGTATCTTAACTAACATCTAAATAAATGTATGTGGGTTTGAATAATAACATTCTGGTGTAATGAGTGTTGTGTGATAATATAATCTGGTAATTTACTGATTTCCCACACATGATGCTGTTATTGAAAGGGTTTCAGTGTGATTTTAACAGGATTCCGGGCCGAATCCTTTAAAGTTTCAGGTTTTATTCGTCCTCTCACAGACTTTGTCACATTTTTGTATCATTTATCAACGGTGTGCTCTATAAACAAGCAGTTTTGACGCCACTGTTGTGACATTGACGTTCCGCATGATTTCCTGCTGTTTTCCCAGGTGATGTCCTACGTGGCAACCCTCCTCTACTTCCTCCACGCGATTTTCTCTGCAATTCGATGGAAGAGATCCTAAAAAAAAAAAATGCTGTCCAACCGCAAACCAACCAGAGAAGAGACGACATCATGACCCAACCTGACATCAGAATAAACACAGTTACTTTTCTTCTTTTTTTTATTTTCATCTCGAAAAACACAAGTTACAAACTAAAGTGCCAAAAACAACAAAGGAGTGAATGAACGAGCAGAACAGGAAGTGTATCTGAGGGCGGTTTTTAATCACATCCATCTGTTTTCTATACCACTTGTCTGTTGAGGGTGTGGGGGGGGGGGGGGGGGCCTATCCCAGCTGACACTGGGTGAGAGGCGGGGTTCACCCTGGACGCAGGGCCATCAGGAGGAGTTAGGGGCTCAGGATCTCGCTCAAGGATACTTGGACACGCTCACCGGGGGAAGTGAGGATCTAACCAGCGACCCTTCGGCTGCTTGACGGCGGCGCTACCCACAAGCCCCCTGTTTTAATCACCATTTACTTACCAAAATCAGAGAGTTTGGTCAGAACTGATGGATATGAACGGATCGAGCAAAAACATAAAACCAGAATAAAGAAAATGTTTGCATGACCCTGGATTTAATTAAATTAAGAACTTGATAATATTCATACATGCTTGAGGAGATCCGGAAACCTCGCTGCTTGTTTTCACACGGTTCCGAAGGTCAAGAAGAATTCAAATGAAAGAATTTGGGGCTTTTTTTTCCTCCGCGTTTTCCATCGTAAGCAGCGTATCGTGGCTGTATGTCTCTGCACATTTCATTACTGGGGATGTTCTCATCCCACGAAATCAAACAAAGGCTCCGATGTCGTGGCGTTGGTTTGCGTTCAGCTTCAGCGTGTCTGATATTTCAGCAGCCAGTGAGTCCCACGAAGGAGAGTCTTTCTAAATACGTCTGAAAGAGAAATATCGTCATCGAGACACCAGACGTTTTTACTGTCGCTAAGTTTTATCCTCCACATTTCCACAAACCAGAGAAGTGTCACAACGCAGCACATTCAGATTACTGATGGATCCTGCAGGAGGTTGTTAAAATTCAGGATATGAACCCTGAAAAATCCACTCCACTCGACTGGAGAAGAAAGGTCATCACTTATTTCAAGTTTATGCCGATCAAAAGATAAATGCAACTTCTTCCTCTTCACCGCAACAGAGCTCTTCATGAAACGTTCTTGAAAAGCTCCGTTTTGATATTCTGTAGGGACCAATGTTTCACCGTGGTTGTTTTCTTATTTCTTTGCAAATCTCTGCAACTTTTAGCGTGTATATACTTACAGATGATTTCACACAGAAGTTATTGTTGGAATCCATGATGTGGAATAAATGAAGTGGACTTTTAAACACTCTGGTGTCAGATTTTACTTTATGAGTGAAGGAAATTACCGCGTCAATGTCATGGCAGAACT
Source organism: Aulostomus chinensis (assembly GCF_037954235.1). Taxonomy (NCBI): domain Eukaryota; kingdom Metazoa; phylum Chordata; class Actinopteri; order Syngnathiformes; family Aulostomidae; genus Aulostomus; species Aulostomus chinensis. Next base: position 4,377,996 of record NC_141335.1, read on the forward strand.
CTGATGCACAGATTACTCCAAAAGAAAAACCCACTGGACGGTAGAATACATTTTGACTGGATGAGTTCTGATTTAGGGCTGCACGGTGGTGCAGTGGTCAGCACTGTGGCCTCACAGCAAGAAGGTTCCGGGTTCGAGTCCCAGCTCGGGTGTGGGATCTTTCTGTGTGGAGTTTGCATGTTCTCCCTGTGCCTGTGTGGGTTCTCTCCGGGTACTCTGGCTTCTTCCCACCATCCAAAGACATGCAAATGGGGACTAGGCTGATTGATACTCTAAATTGACTGTAGGTGTGACTGTGAGTGTGAATGGTTGTTCGTCTCTGTATGTTGGCCCTGCGATGGACTGGCGACCTGTCCAGGGTGAACCCCGCCTCTCGCCCGTAGATGCTGGGATAGGCTCCACCCCCCCGCGACCCTTACTAGTAAGGAATAAGCGGAAGACGACGATGGATGGAGTTCTGATTTAAAGATATACGATCAAACCAGGTTTCTCTAGATAAGAACACATAAGTGCTCAATGCTTTTCTTTTCGTAGTGGCAATGAAAAATGGCAGCACTTGCATTTTTACACCACATATTTCCCATAAAAGCTATCGTTTTAATCAAAAATTGCATCTCAGTATGAAGAAATGTAGAATTTTATTTATTGTTTCCTCATTTTAAGAATACATTGTTATTTTTTCTTAATGAGATCATTAAAAAAAAAACCTCTTATGTGGTTCTGGTTTCGGGGTTGTTATTTTGTGTCGGACTCTCAAAGTTTGCATTATTTTTCAACTCCTGATCTTTGTGGTGTTCTTTGTTTTCCTGAGTTCTTGTTTTATTTTGAAATGCACTTCACCCGCGGGTACTTTTGTGTTACTACCTGTTCTTTTTATTTATTTTCGGAGTGTTTCATCTGTTCCCCGTGTTTCTTATCCATTCAGCTCTCTGCCTATTCTCCTGTTCTCCGTCCTGTTTCCATGGAACGCCTCTCCAAGTCGGAGTTCCTACACAGAGGAAAAAAAAAATAAAAATCCAAGCTTGTCAGCAGTTGTGATGTAATGATGCCAGGAAATAAACCGTTGTGTGGACTCTCTAACACAGCTGTGCTCTATGAAAAGCAGGCAAGAAGGCTGCACTTCCTGTTTTGCTGTTTTAATCACAAAAAAAAACAACCCCAATAAGTCTGGCCCTCACTCCTGAAACGCAGGCCTCTGGACTAGAGACGCGTGACGTGAATCCTCTTTACAAGGAGGAACCAGCGCCTCGTTTGTGGGAAGTCCTCACTTTAGGTCCAAACCTGAGGTCTTCTGTTTGTTCTTCTATTAGCGTCAAATTTGGGAATATTTCTTCTTATGACTCAATTCGCCTGTTTTGTCCTTGTACGTTCCCCAGCTGTTTCTTCTACGTGTATCCGTACAGGAGGGGGTTGAAAAGTGCCCCCTGCTGTGTCTATTTGTGAAGCCTCTCGTTGGCGCCGGCTCAAGCTGGTAGGGCGAACATAGATATTATCACTTTATATTACTGACATGAGTAGGTTTATAGCAAACGGCTGCTTACTGACAGTACAGTCGTATTTACACACAACAGCAGTAGAGACTTCCCTCGCCCTCCAGCTCTGTTTTGGTGAATATCTGATAGAACTATCCGGCTCTTTTGTTGCTACCCGAGCAACTTCTTTCCCATTAAAACCTGAGTGGATTTGCTTGGATGGAATGTCTGCAGCCATAAAAGTAATCGAACAGCTACATTTCAAAGAGAATTCATATGACAGCCTCTTTGTGACATACAATTGAGCTCCGGTCTCATTATAACGCCACCTAAACCTCAGTGAGCAATAATGAAGATATGTCAGCTTTCAGTGGAGCCTCGGGGCACAAAATTCCTCTCCTGCTTGGTTCAAAAAATCCCTTCACAGGTCAGGAGCTCACATGAAACAGCAGGTCTCTCAGCGGGATGAAGGGTGTGTCTGGTTTGTACCCAGGAAATGATCGCTGCTCCACAATAGCAGAACTGGTTTGACCGCAAACATATCTTCCCTTAAGGGTTAGCAACACCTGCTGCTGCTCCGTTAGTTCAGAGGAGAGAAGCTGCACGCCGCTCTTGACTCCGGGAGAGAGACGAGGCTGACATGGCTGCAACCACTGCCCAGCCGATGGGGAGCCTGCCCAGTGGACTCGGGATATGCACCACAGCCCCAGATGTCTTCTACCTGCCTGAGCTGGTGAGTGGAAGGAAAAGGAATCAGTCAATCCATGAAATGACCTCTCAGCATTTGGAACGTGAAGCCAACAAACAATGCAGTTCAGGTTGTAAATTCATGTTGTTCTTTGACATGAGTACGTTTGTTTGTTTGTTTGTTTTTTTAAGAGCAAAACATAGAAAAATGAAATGATAACCACACGGAATCTTTTTTTTGTAATTTTGAAATTCACATAAGGATGATGTCATGGTATTATAATATTGACAAAGACTTCAAAGGTTCTGAGTTCATACTGGCTCATTATCATAGCATTGTTATCATTATTATAGACAGAAAAAACTGTGCAATACAAAATGTGTATTTTGATGGAACTGGAGATGATGAGCCGTCGTCCCCTAAGACGGAGCCTCCACGTCTTTTTTGTATCTCACGTTTCACTCACAGTGTATCGCTGTTACTCGTGGAGGCAGGAATGCGGGCAACTCTTCTTCTCCTTCAACGATGACAAAAGCTCGAAACTGATCTGAGTTCATGTGGGATGACTCCGGTCCTGGCTTGTTTATTTTAGACTTTTATTTATTAATGGAGGGGCCGGGAGGTATTTTCCATGTCATTCATGATTCAATGAGTCCAGTCAGAGCTGCACGAGAAAAAAACAACAGGTCTGCACACACACACACACACACACACACACACACACACACACACACACACACACACACACACACACACAAATGTTTAACGATGCTAAAAAGAGACTTTCATAAAAGGCATTAATCTTTCATCACGCGGGGGGGGGGGGGGCAGCTGTCTCTCATTTTCCTGCATCTTGCGTGCACGTCATCCTTGGCGTCTCATCTTGAATGCACCCTCACCAGTTTCTGTGGGTCCGTTTTCACACGACGGTTCTTCTGATTGCAAAAAAACATTTCACATTTCAACTGCAAGAACTTTGGTCACATGATTTAATCATTATGAATAACGTCATTTCTACAGTGCTCTGAATTCAAAGGGAAATTCTTGGGAAAAAAAATGGCTCTGGAAAAATGGCCAGACTTTAGCGCAAATCTGTGTAAATCATCTGTAATATCATATGTGTGGCTCAGAGGGACATACGTGGCCAGGGTCCACATCCACACGCTTGTCAAAGGGACCATCAGAGCACTGAACCCAGCTCAGAAGATTCAGCCTTTTCACTTCAGCTTTTAGAGACTTTTTCTCTGTCGGGTCTGAATTGTTTTGCCCCTTTGTCCTGCCAGCCTGAATCTTAAACCAACTAAAGCTGAGTCTCACAGACCCTCAGCAGTGGGACGCAGACCCTCAGCAGTAGGACGCAGACCCTCAGCAGTAGGACGCAGACCAGGACGCAGACCCTCAGCAGTAGGACGCAGACCCTCAGCAGTAGGACGCAGACCCTCAGCAGTAGGACGCAGACCAGGACGCAGACCCTCAGCAGTAGGATGCAGACCCTCAGCAGTAGGACGCAGACCCTCAGCAGTAGGACACAGACCCTCAGCAGTAGGACGCAGACCCTCAGCAGTAGGACACAGACCCTCAGCAGTAGGACGCAGACCCTCAGCAGTAGGACGCAGACCCTCAGCAGTAGGACGCAGACCAGGATGCAGACCTTCAGCAGTAGGACACAGACCCTCAGCAGTAGGACACAGACCCTCAGCAGTAGGACGCAGACCCTCAGCAGTAGGACGCAGTGATGTGCAGGTTAAAAGAAAACAGATTGTAGTTATTAAAGCTTCACCTGCGCATCTTACAAGCCTCCTCCAACATGCGGCTGCTTGCCAGATGTCTGTGTTTATCGGTCCTGACTCATCTTGATGTCTGTCAGGTTGCACAACTGAAATCTCACGCTTTTGTAATCTAAACAAAAGTTCATCCAGGCCTTGAAGGAGCCTCGTGCCTTCTTAAAAAAGTCCCATCAGCCCTACGCCTTCGCAAGCGATGGAGGCTAGTATTTTTACAATGCCACTCTATTATTCCCTCTGTTGTAGTTCCTCGGTGCTAAGCGGTGACTCAGCGAAATAATTGTTATATTAGTTATTAGTGTTCAGTCCTCAGATACAGTATTTTCTAATTGGGGTTTATTTTTTCTCTTCCTGCTGAGAATCACAAATCATTCTAATAAGCTTTAATCTGCCTTTTAACAAGACATCTGGACGTGGGAGCAATTATTGCTGCTACTGTGCGTGACTCATGCGGCGCTCTGGTCCGGATCAGCCCGCGACATAAATTATTGTCAGTTTAAGATGCCCGCAGCATCCGCCAGGCTGGGTGTCACACCGTCGAACACAATGGAGAAGCACAGGGACACTCAACCCTCCGGACGTGGCTAATGCCACCCTTGTTGAGCTCTGAGAAATGCTTTTAAGAGTCAAGACAAGTGTTTGTTTTGCACGGATTTAGAAAGATAAGGCCTCTGGTCCTGCTAATTGTAGTCATGGGCTGCAATTTGACCAATTTGTTGGTTTTTATGGCCCAGTAAAGAAAAAAGTAAGCTTCAAATTGCAGTAAAACTACCTCCAGGAAACTTTCAGCCAAAGTATTTATTTCAGGTGTACTGGTGTAAATCCTCCTGTGTTTTCACAACAATGAGGGTGACATCTCAGGCTGTGTCCAAGTCACAATGATGGTACTTAGAGCTAAAATGACTCTCTGAAGAGCCTCTTTTAATCTGCAAAAGCTTCAAAATGTTGCTGTATTTTCTTTTTGTGCTTTTTTTTTTTTTTTTTTTTTAAACAATGGCTTCTCATTCAACCTGGCTTCTCCAGACTGAAACAGGTCTGCCTGATAGTGAGACCGTGGAGGTCAAAGGTCATTTGAGGGAAGAAAAGGAGCAGAAACAAAGAGTATCAGCAGACATTGGTGCTGCTGGCAGTATGTCACGTCTTTAGGGAGCGACTCCTTTCCAAGTCTGGGTGGGACGAACCAAAAGAGACGTTAAAAATGGACAAATAGGTGTTGTTAATAAAAAGCAGAAGCGCCATGTCACATCTGTTGCTTTGCATTGTTGTTTGTAAATGTAGTCTGGTAGAAATCGGGGTTGCTGACTGAATGAATCTGCCGCCTCAAGAGAAATTAGAAACCTCAGAAATCCAACCACCATCTGTGCACCTCCGTCTCCACAGGTGTTTGGAGGTTTGGTGTGGATCCTGGTGGCGTCCACCTACGTGGTCCCTCCCAACCCGCTGGGCTGGGTGATGTTCGTCTCTGTCTTCTGCTTCGTCATGACCTTCTTCTGGATCATCATTTTCGCTTCTGGGGGTCACAAGAACGGTTCTGGCTGGGCTGCTGCTGTAAGACGTGACAGAAAGAGAGAAGCAGTTCAGAATGGGGGGGGAGGGGGGGGGGGACATGAGGAATGAACGAGATGAGAAAAAGGGTTTGTGACGTGGGCGTGTTGTGACGTGAACTTATCTGTGTGAACAGGACTTCGCTTATCACGGCCTGGCGGCGTTCTTCTACCTCAGTGCGGCGGTGGACCTGGCTTACATCACCTTTATAATCAAAGAAGTCAATGCTAAATTCTACAAGATTGACATCGCTGCTGTGGTGAGAGAAACATCCAGACAGACAGACAGACAGACAGATCATGCATTCAATGTTACTGGAAAGTCCACAGTCGCTAGGATGCTCGCCTCATTTTACATCTTGGATTGGTTGATTTGTCTTTTCCAGCTGAGTCCTAACATTTATTTTTGAGTGACAGTACCACAGCATTTATTCTGAAGCGACATAAATGACTACTTTACCAGCACTGTGACTTCTGAGGGAATCATCACTGCTCCTGCATTCGGCAACATCGAACCGTCGCTAAGACAGAATTACGGACCAGCGATTCTGATCAAAAATAAATGAAGTCATTTATTTATTTGTTTCAAATGAATGCAAAATTATTGCGGTGTTTTTCTTTCAGGTGTTTGCCTACGTGGCCACGCTGCTCTACTTTGTCCACGCCATCCTGTCCTCCATCCGATGGAAAAACTTCTGAGGAGAGTCACTGAATGACAGACATGTCCAAGACGTACTGTGCTATCTGTGTGTGTGTGTGTGCGTGTGTACGTGCGTGTGTGTGTGTGCGTGACAATGCACAAGCAACATAAGCAATCTTGTGAGTGTGTGTCATCCCTCGTGTGCACAATGACAGGTATGTTTTTATACACCAACAAGAAGTCACTGGATTCCTGCCTCTTTTTTTTTTTTTTTTTAATGGAACGCGAGTCGTTTTCGCCGAAGCGCTTCTAGACTTCGCAAAAGGCGCACGAATGAAGAAGCCGCCTTGTTACACCAATGGAGACGAATGAACGCGATACTCACAAAAAATCACGACTTTCCAAATGATCCAATTAGCGTCCAGCCATTTTTTTGGACGTTTGTAGATTAAAATTAGCGATGTAATACTGTGCTCTATTTTTTTTTTTAAATCCTTAAATCATCTTGAGGCATTGATTGGTGCCATACCTGTTTGCCATTTTAGAGAAGCACGGAGACAGTGACTCACACCGCTTACTAACCTGAAATCTTAGATTTAAAGGGCTTCATGTGATAATCTGTGTCAATTCTTGTGCATGAAACTGAAATCAATGACTTATCTCACACATGCAAGAACCACGCTGCAGAACGAGCTCGTAGGTGAAGTTAACGTCGCTAAAATGAGCGGTCAGACTGGAAACATTGAGCTTGAACGATGAAGGGAACAGCTAGAGAAGGAAACATTTAAATAAATAACTTTAGGAATAGTTGAGGAACATGCTTATTGATCCAATTTCAATAATTTAATCTTTTTTTTTTGTGAAAAGACAATTTTCTGTCCTAAAATGTCTGTAAGCACCAAAAATGAAGTGATTAAAATAATATCAGCTGGAACTAGATGTTGGAAAATGTTATGTTGTATAGGTGGAATGAAGCATATAATTAAAGTTGAAAGGCTTTTTTTTTTTAACAGCAGAATTTTTAATCCGCATACTGGCCTCACCTTTCCTCTGTTAAAAGCATCTTTAAAGTCATTTTAATAGGCTGACGTGCGTTCGTCTAGTCAAATCTTTTCGTTCTTTTCTGTACGTCAACAATCACCTGTAGGCTGATTAAAGAAGCAGCCAAGTCTATGTTTTTAAAATTTTTTTTTTTTTTTTTGATAGACTGTAAGACCTCTGGCAGAAAAGCAGTTTTGTCATTTTATATTCAAGATTAAAACGAGATCAAACGTTTCCGAGTCCTTGTTTTTATTTGCATGAAGTAAGAAATTGAAGCTTTTTTTTTTTTTTTTTTTAAAGCCAGCTAAATGGTCAGTGGGGGGGGGGGGGGGGGGGTCCTGTGTGAAACTGCTGTTCATGCGCATAAAGGAGCATTAAGATTAGCTTTTGGAGATCAAGCTGGCAGGAATAGCCAGAGTTATTCCAGGAGAGAGAGAGAGAGAGAATAAAAACTTGGTTCCAGCAAATGTAGTTGTAAAAGAATACATTGTTACTTTCATGATGTGTGGTTTTAATATAAACTGGAGCCTAATTTCACAGTATTCTCGGGATCAACCCCACCAGCCCAGCTAGCCAGGTTAGCTAGTTCCTGCTGCCTATGCTAAGCTAACTGACACCTGCTCTTGCGTACAAGGGCAAAGCGCATGACTTCAACTTTTCAAGTACGAGTATAAAAAAAATGTTGTTTCCTTGTCTGCTTTTCCACAAGCTGAACTCCCAAATAACACAAACAACACTCCCAAAGAAATGAATTGTTGTATGAGAAATGTCCTCTTATTAACTACATGGAATGGCATCTCATCAGTCAGGAGTGGTTCATCGTCCAGCACAGATGACTTGATGGATAAAAGAGGACTTTATTGTTCGTGTGACCTCACGGTGATGAAAGAAGTGCTGGCAGGTCTTCATTTTACAGAAACATCACAATGATCTTGACAAACTCGTACTTTATTTCAGTGGTTGGGGGAGGAAACAGAGTGCCTTCTGACACGAAGCAAACATTTATATCCACGCAGAGAATGTATCTGATGAGGAAGCTTTTACATCTGAATGTTGGATTTTACTTTGTGGTCGTATGCATGTTGTTTCGTTTCCAGATTTTAACATGTGACACCTGTTCTGTGGTCGGTCACCAATCCACTCCCGAGCTACCAGATGGTCCGTTTGACGCTAGACCAGATCGATTTTTTGCCTTCCTGTTTAGTTTTTATTTCTTTCCATTCCAGTGGGATGTCGAGGATCTCATCTTTGGGTTTTGGGTCGAGTCGAATGCCATTTTGGGGACTCGCAACCACAAAGGGTAGAGGGCCACACTCGGACCTAAACTCCACAACGTGGAGCTGCTGCTTGTCTGCCAGATTCTGGTGGGTTTGCTGCGGGATGAATGAAGAAGGGATACAAGTTAGCCTAGGGTAACAGGGGTGGAGGGCAAAAGGGTTCCCTCTACTTCATCAGAATCAGTTCTCTCTTCTTTCGCAGCTTCTTGATGTCACTGGAGTACCGGAAAGTATTTAATCCTTTAAATTCAAGCTAAAGATGGTATATTCAGAAACATGCAGCTGGGAAACGAGATGTTATACGATCAAGTGCTTGCTGATTACTACAAATGTGTCATAAATGCTGAATCAGCCTCTGCGTCCTCACCTGATTGACTAATCCACTGAAGAGGGCCTTGGTGATGTTGAGGAGGTTGGTGGATCCATGTACTTTGCAGTACATGTCCTTGATACCAATCAGTTTACAAATAGTGATGATGGCGCGGTGGCAGCGCAGACCGTAACCTGCAGACACACACAAGCGAGCGCCCACACGCAGAACTCAAATCTACAGTGAGGCACGTTGTTCAATAAGCAGCCTTATGAGAGTCACAGCATCCTCGAAATGTTTGGAACCAACGAGATCGGTAAAGTCACTCTTTCAAAGAACAGCACTTGTGATTTGAGAACTGTTCAGAAACTACGCTGCCGATGCAAAATGTTTTTAAGACACAAATACACTTTGAGTTTATGGAGTTCCGGATTTACCGACATATCTTAGACAGTGTAACAAAACATTGGGGTTTTAGCAATACGCCAGAGAGAACCACAGAACTCAACTCCGGCTTTTAACCAAACATCCATTGATGAAACTCAGCGACTTTGAGAGGAGGGAACCTCAACAGCTTATTTCCAGGTTCTAAAGCTCATCACAGCATCTCGAGCTCCAAACTCTCACGAGAGAAACCAGTCTCCCGATTCCAACCAATAAACAGAGCGGATCAAAACCTACCTTTGTTCTGCTTCTTCATGCAAAGAGCTGTCCTTTTGAAGCTGGAATCGATGTCGTGATAAACTGTTGGGGAGACAAACGTCACTCACTCACTGGACGCAGAGAAGGAGAAGCCAGAAACACGTAACAATAATAGACTAATTATTATCTAAAGACTAATTATTTTCAAGTCTTCTGTGTCATTTCCACACAAAGACGCTTTTGTTCCGCTTCTTTTCTCCTGCCGTCCCTCTGGGTTGTCTACCTGTCCACCAGATGTCCCTGCACATGCCAGCGTCTCCTGCTCTCAGCAGCAGCTGGAGCTCATTAGTGATTCAGCCTCACAGCCCCAGACAAGAGCTGAGAGACGCCTGACGAGACGCTTGAACTCCATCGCCTCGGGGTACCACCTGCACTCAGAGTACAAGACTTTGGGGGCTGATACATATTCTGATACATGGGAGTAATTAAAGTTAATGGATGTAAATCAGTCAAGGTTCCCTGTATATCAAAAGTGCTGCCACAGTACAAACACTAGATACACTTTGATCAATAATCAATTTATGGCGAATTTGAAAGCCGCCATTAGCTTCAAGCAAAATATACATGGCTGGCAGGGAAAAAATGACGAGCGTTTCAGACACCTATTGGTGAGTTACTGAAAGGCAAAGTACACTTTCTGCAGGCACCACATCCTCCGAACACAAACTTGAGGAGTGAAGAGGGTCGAGGAGGAGAGCAACAGAAGTGGGAGATAATTTGGCGCCAAGAGGACCCGTCCTGCTGGGTGAGGAAATCTAAATGTCACACACACACACAAACACAACCCTCAGCGGGGGGCTGAACATTTGCTGCAGCTGCGGGAGGTCCAGGTTGGGAAGACTGTGCATGTCTCGATGTGTGAGTCAGCGATTCAAACAGCGACAATGTCAAATTTGGGGGGGGGGGGGGGGGGGAATTAAACATCCTTCCCGATAGACGCTGTGACTTCAGCTCCACCTCACTCCTCTGACAACGTTTATACACGCTAGCTCCACTCGCACAGGAGTTTTAGCACCATTTCAGAATTTAACTTTGCCCATATCCCTTAAAAAGCGTCACATGACCACGTGACATGCTTGTGCAGATCGTCAACTCTGAGTTTGGCTGCTCAGTTGCAGAAAATGCTTGGGAGGACGAAGAGCAAAGGGAAGAGTTAGACAGAGACATCGTAGCTCAGTAAGGACACGGTGGGACTGTGGAATATAACAACGGGGGCGGGGGGCAAGGGATGCAAGCGGGGACCCGCCCCTTGGGGGCCTTAACAGGAAGTGAAGTTTGTGCTCTGCTGGGGGACTGAGACTCACACACATCCATCTTTCTGGCTTTGCTCTGTAGCTGCTGAGCGGAGCTTTACAGTAAGAAAGTACAGGTGGTACACACCACGACATCATCAGTAGTCTGACTCTACTACAGTTTTGAGGTATGTTTCTTAAAATAGTACAAGCAAGTACCTCTTGGAATAGCAAGAGGAGGAGAAAACGTAGCGGGAGGAAGAGCAGGAGAGGATGAAGGAGGAAGGATGGGGGGATGAGGATGAGAGAAACTGGACCAGGACTGGAGTGAAACAACTCCCGTGGACTTACTGGTGTGGTCGTTGTATCTCTCAATGTAGTACAGGAAGTGCAATGCTCGATTTTTGGCCTGCAGAGGAAGAATGTAGAAATGCTAAAATATCTTGGGTCAAGATTCGAGATGACATCAAATGTGAATATTAACTCCAGAGCTGACTCTTGGCGATGGCTTGCTTGGCTGTGGGTGTCATTTGCGTTCGTACCTTCCTGAGAGCCGATCTTCTGTCTTCAGACTTGCCCAGAGCAAACCCTGCAGGACGACGACGACAAGCAGATGTCAAACAAAACTGGTTCCTGCACTTCCCAGCACGTTAAGCGACCGAAGAAGACTTTTCTCCAACTTTAAACCGTCAGACTAACGTTTCGGTTGTATTCCGCAGTTTTATTCAAGCAGCATCTTCTACTTTTGTAAACACCGCATCTCATCAGCAGTCATCAAACCTGCACCATTCGATTTGTAGGCCACTTGATGGCAGCAGAGACAGCTGATATATCTATTTTTATTATCATCATTATTATAATAACACTTAAACGTTCAGCATTACATAAATATCACCATTCCTTTAAAGTGGTTTCTCTGTCCACCTGGTTAGCAGAGGTCCTGCATTCACTGTAGATCTATTTTTGTTCTCTATCATCCCCTGGGGGAAATATTAACCTTTTTACCTGTTAAATCCTCTACTCCTCACCAGCTAATAAAGTACCTTCATCGTTTAATGCCAGAAAGTTTGTTAATGGTGAAATTTAAGAGCTTTGTCTGTGAAACCGGCTGCCTCCTTGGGTGGAAATGACCCATATAGCAAAGAGAGTGAAGCAAAGAAGGGAAAGTTGTGGCAGGACAGTTAAACATTGAGCTGAAATGAAGCTGCATTTAGCACAGACGAGCTGAAGAGCTGGGAGAACTCTCTGTGGGTTGTTACTTAACTGACTCTATTCAACTAAAAGTACTTTAACAAATGCTGCAGGCTTAATGAGCTAAGCTCTGTTTTCCAACCTGCGGCTCCCTTGCCGTTTCCCACGGCGACCAGGCAGCTGATGGTCCTCTTCCTGCCATCTCTGGCCGTCATGTTGAACACAGCCTTCAACTGCGACACCACAAACAACAATAAACATCATCAAACTGTGAAAGAGCATGAATGTGTTCATGAGTGAGATTTTACGCAAGTTGTGCCTGTTGGTCCCTTGTTTCCAGTCCTGATGCTGACAGGTGTGTGTGTGTGTGTGTGTGTGTGTGTGTGTGTGTGTGTGTGTGTGTGTGTGTGTGTAGACTGTCAAACCAACAGTTGAGACATTTCTTTGTGAATATTCATGCAGGCGTGTGTCAATGAACAAAAGGATTCCTGTCCAGATTCAAACATTTTGTCTTTCTTTTCACTCACACACACACACACACACACACACACACACACACACACACACACACGCACGCACACACACCAACACCACCAGGGGGCAGTGCAGATACAGCACAGGGAGAGAGATGGCAGGAAGGGTAGATGAAGAGTAAACCACAGAGGAGTGAAGGAGAGGAAGAAAGGAGCAGGTGCAAACAGAGCGGGTGGGTCAAAGACATGCGGGCCAAACAGGACGTACACAGGGGGAAAAAAAACAAAAACAATGAAGTAACTTGAGAACGGATGTTGAAAGGGAAAATAAAAAAAAGTGGTGGCTGACAGGAGGGAGTAGACAACAAGAAGACAGAGGAGAGAGATCTGGCTGGGCTAGAATAGAGAGATGGAGAAGAGAAAAGAGGAGAAGAAGGGTTGAGGGAATAGCGGACGAGAGGAAACAACTCATTTCCTCTTATGACTGCATTTAACAATTCATCATTGATTTTCTGCCAATTAATGTCATGATTAACTGATGGATCGTTGAGTTAATAAAATTTAGGAAAACGCTCATAGCACGTTCCTGTATTGACATGTTGTAATTGCTGGTTCATCAAAGGACCTTTGTTCAGCCCCCTCCCCACACACACACACACACACACACACACACACGAGCCGAAGAGACCCAAGAGATCATTCTGTTTACCGTTACAGTGACACAACCACTGGTAACTATCTCATGTGAACAGATACCTGACCTACAGCCACAAGTTTACACCACTGCCAAACGCAGGCAGGCTTCCGTTGCTATTAGCAACCCTTGAATATCCTCATGCTATTCATTTCTCTACAGGTACAATCAACATCTTTTTAAAAATTGTTCAAAAAACCCCAAAACAAAACAAAACTGCCGCTATTAAATATCTGTATGATTTGGCTTGAAGTTTCTTTTTAACATAATTTCTATTATATCAAAAATATACATCACACAAAAACACATGACTTTGTTCTGCTCAGCTTGTGGCTATTTCCATCTACTAGCTGCCAGATCTGTAATTCCAGACCCTGAGGTACAATCAGCTCCAGCTGATCCTGGAAACGCTTTTGAGGAGAAAAGCCTCAACACTCCACCTGACACGAGCGCCACGAGGCTTAAAAGTTGCAGGAGAGAGATAAAGGGAGCGCTAGAGAGGGAGAATATCAGAGGAGCACGCACGTGAAGGCACATGCAGGCTGAAACTGTGTTTTAGTGGGTACAAGATTACGTTACAATGCGTGTGTCACCGTGTGTGTGTGTGTGCATGCATTACCATTTTATTAAGACTCCAGATACAAACTGCTGACTGTCAAAGAAACCTTTACGACCAGCTTCACCACACACACACACGCACACGCACATACACACACTGGCTGGAAGTTTCCCTCTCTACTATAAAAATCCACCACCATTTCAACTTCAAGAGCTGGCATAGCCGCTGAATTATGACACATAAAACTAATAATTACAGTAATGAGTCAGTTTAGTTCAGTCACTGGATCATTAATGGAGTCTCATATTCTGTCGCTTTCTTCAGTAACTGATGGTGTTTAAATGAGTGACAAATTAAGAGAACAACAGTCAGTGAGTGAGTGAGTGAGTGGAGGTCTCCCAACACTGAGGGGAACGACTGTCCTCACAGTGAAACCCAATCCATTGCTCATTTAAAACACTGATTAATACAACTCCAAGTGTAATTGATGACGAGACAGACAGACACTGGTTGAAATGTTTTGGAGCAGTGTTTTGTGTACTGTTGAAATTGTGTGACAGTGGACGGGTTTTGTATTGTGTTCAAGTTGTTCCTTTTGAGCTGGAAACAGGGAAGACATGGGAAATACTGCTGGTTTCTGAGCTTGTGCTGGGGTGGTGATGCACTGGACTGTGCTGTCAATCATGTCCTTGACTGAATGTTTTGTTCGGTCTCACTAGCAGAACTGAGTCCGCCCAATAAGAGTGCGTTTCTCACTCACAGAACCCTCCAGGTTCCTACCTGTGGTTTATCCAGACATACATGACTTGTCGGCAGTGTCCTGAATGTTTGGAGCAAAGCCTTATATGGAGTTCCACCTGAGAGCGGCTCCTTTGTGTAGTGACACCTAGTGGTACAATCTGGTATACCAGCTCAGCATTCCAAGCCCACCTTGACAACCCAAAGACACTCCATCTTGTGACTAGGATCCAGGTGTACTTCTATTGCTCTATATAAAGAGCAGCGGGAGTTTTTTCCACACCATCGGGCTCCATGTTCAGGGATCATCAGGGACCTTTGGGGGTCTTATCAAGGTCAAAAACCTCTACATGCATCTCAAGATTTCTGTCACCGCCACAGAGCATCAGTGACAGAGCAGGATTGAAGCTGATGGAACCTCAAAGTCAAGATCTGCCCTCAGCATCACTAGTTATGTAAAACACACACACACACACACACACACACACACACACACACACACACACACACTTCAGGAAAGGGCTTATAATTTGACTGCAGGGCCACAACAGAAGGATTGGGGTCAGAATAGCAGCAAACACCAAAAAACTGAAAACACAACCCTCTAACACACACACACACACACACACACACACACACACACACACACACACGAGCTGCCTGCTTGGCAACAACTACTGCATACACGCCAGTATCTACTATCTATCAGGGATAGATACTACAGTGCTGGTTCACTACCAACATCCCGGGAGTTTGACAGTCCTCGCTCTGCTACAGTAGCAGAGATACTGGACAGTGGCGACAAGCAGGAGGGTCACAGTGAGGATTCAACAGGTCTGCTTGTTGATGTGTGTGAAGGAAATCAGAGACGCAGCAGAGTTTCTGCTGGAGAAACGCGACGTTAATGCTGTTGCGAGGGAAAGAGAGTGTGTGTGTGTGTGTCTGTGTGAGAGCATTTCTTGAGTCTGAAATAAGACTCCAAAAAATGCACGAGTGACCCCGGTGCTGCACAGTATATTTTAAGGACCAACCCAGTTGAACCACTTCCTGGAAAAGTGGCCTGGGATATACAGGACAATGTTGTTTTACTGTTGTTAGCGGTCCCTCGCATTAGCTTCAAGCTAAATATACGTGACTGCCTCCTCTGGCATTCTGGAGTCACAAAAAATAACCATCTTTTTGAGCTCATGAAACCCACTTGTGAGTGCCTGACAGGCAAAGTACACAGTTTTGGGTTGCAGACCTGCAAAGGATGAGGAGACAACATTTCTTGGTGTCAAACGTGAGGGCTGTCTTGTGTGGTGGAAGATAAAGAAACTCAAAGATCCTGAGCACACGGGTGCTGAAACCGTTTTCGTAAATCAACAAGTTATTCAGAGCGACTTGCAGCTACTGCGAGGGAGTTTCTATTCCAAGTGTGTCTCCAGTGATGTTGAGCTTTTGGCTTCACATTTGTTACTTTCAATGAAGATGCAGCAGTTCTGGCTCAGGGTTGGCAGCGGAGCAGATGGGCTGAGTTTTCCTCCACCGGATGGACGACAGCATGGTGGTGGGAGGATGCTTCTCAATCACTCTCACTTCTGTTTCATTTCTTATTTTCAATTCTCAATCTGTTGCTGCACGACTCCTTATCCGTATCCGTCTATGCTCCGCAGCGCAGGGAGGAGTTTTCACCCCGTGGAACCAGACGACTGTGAGAGCATCAACCTTTGCCAACGCTCGGCACCTCTCTGACTTACTGGAGCACAGCCACACTTTGCCTCAACTCAACTGGACCAGAAGTCGATATGAAACTTTGTAAACTTGATGTTTAGTGCATTTGGTTCCACAGCTACTTACTGTTCATGTCAGTATCTTCAAATGTGCACATAAAGGGCACATACTGGATGTTTCTATTGTCTTAAAAACAAAGCCATCACTCTAACAGCCTTTTCTATTTGAAAAACTGAAATATCAAACATGCTTGGAAAAGCATTTGGTTAAAAACAGTCAAAATTAGATTAATTTGAGCAAGCTAATAATCACCTGCATTAGCTCTCTGTCTGTGAGTCCCTTAAGTACTAAGTTCTGTATGTGCTCCAACACATCTAATCCAACTCAAAGAAGGAGCTACGTGGTGCTCATTCAGCCTCCTCCTGTCTGTAAACTTTCAGCAAAACTTTCAAGGTTGTTGACTTCAGAGAGACGAGAAAAAAACAAGAGGACAAAAACTCTTGTTCCGACAACGACGAGCTCCATCTCTGTTAATGAAATCACGGAGCCCAGTGGAAGTGGCTGCTGCAGCTGGAGAGGGGCCATGAGCATTACTTCCCTCTCCCATTTCTTTAAGTCTGCTCACTGTACTTCCCTTCACTTCCTTTTTCATCTCTCTAAAGATGCACTTGGCTGCAGATTTTTTTTTTTTTTTTTACCAACACCAAGCCAGAAAAGGGAGGATTCTCCTCAATGCAATGTTCTGATGCGCTAATGTGATGTTGGGATATTGAACAGGAAGTGCACTCCGAGAGCAGAGACCTCCTTCAAGGCCAATTAGAGTCCACTCCTCCATTATACACAGTTCCCCTACTGACTTCATCTGGAAATAGCGCCAAAACTACTACATATTTTACAGTTGTTCCCAAACTGTGGGGCAGAACTGCAAAGGGTCGGGGGAGGAGGACACAGGGTCTGAAATTATCACCCAAAATGTGGCGTGTAGATCTCAGAAGGACAATCCAGGCAGGGAAATGTCTGAGCCCAAATAGCGATGTAATAAGTTTCAGATGACGTCTATCAGGCATCTACATGCTGCTGGTAGTAGTAGTCCCTCGAAAGGGCGTCACCACACATGCACCGCAACTCCTCACCCCCGCTGCACCAAACTCGTTCACCCTAAAGGGCACATCACTCATCTGCACTTGAGAGACGCAGTCGCATTATTTCTACATCATAATTAGATCGATCACAGCATAAAAGCACCCGCGTGCGATCAACCTCATGATGCCTTCACACGCACCTCGTAAACCCCTCAAGTCTATTTTTAAATTGTTGTTTAAAATAGATCGCCTCATGGCTTCTCAACTCTCACAACTTCTCCCCCTCTCTCACTTTCTCTTCCACTTCCGAAGCTTGTGTTCCTCCTCCTCCTCCTCCTCCCCCTCCTCTTCCCCCCGGTGGATATATTCACTAATGGTATGCTGGTGTCATTGTCCTTGGGAGAAAAGCCTTTTATTCCAGTAAGCCTTTTTGATTTCATTAGGCCAGAACTTACACACACACACACACACACACACACACAGAGGATATATTTATGGAGGGAGATGGCACCATAAAAGTGTCCATCAGTTTCCAGGGGGGAGCCTAATTTCACTCTTATTTATGCAGGCTGGAGGACTGAAGAAGACTATCAATATAACACACACACGCACACGCGACAGAGCAGCAGGTGATGCCTTTAAATACTGATTTCCTTGCATATGAATGTGTGTGAGAGCAGAAGAGGCTAAAGACAATGTTCTGTCAAAGAATGACAGTTGTGTGTGTGTGTGTGTGCACCTGTTGATCTTTAGAGAGGGAACACATCTTCGTGAGGTGATTTTTTTGATGATTTTTATTTTGATGTGACACCTTCAAAGGGAAGTTTGAGGGTTAAGACTTGATTGTTGGGTTTAGGTTAGAAATGGGTTTAGGCCCAGGTTAGGGGTGAGACACTTGCTGTAGTTTTTATGGTTTGGGGCAAGGGTATCCATTATGTCAATGAATGTCCTCGATGATATCTGCACAAGTGTGTGTGTGTGTACATGTGTGCGTCTGAGACCTTGTACCAGAGCCTCCATTAGTTGAGCTGGGTCCATTAGCGGTAAATGAATTAAGGTAAAATACAGCATCACAGAGAAAGAATCTAAATGAACTGGGTCTGTCTGTGCAATATCTCAACTGTCTCTAAGCTGCTCACACACACACACACACACACACACACACACACACACACACACACACACAGAGGAGCTGTATGTGAGAACACAAATGTCTGAATCAGTCAGACTGGACATTAAAGAGACTCAAACCTGCCAGCTCCTCAGTACAAAGTCTTCGTACTACTACTGCTCCTGAGAGGACAGGTACAATCAGAGGACAAATTTCAATCCAGTCCGACAATTAAGACCTTCCTCTTCTTCTCCTTGGTAGGTTACAGGAAAACTACACTTCTCCAGGTTTTCATCTGTTGCGGAAATGACGGCAACCCTGATCAGGACGTGCGAATGCAGAGGATGTCAGGTGAAAAGTTCATTTTCATGATAGAGTTGCATGGGATTATATATTCTTCTCCAAGCTAAACACTTATTTAAACTCTGTAGGAAAAGCCCAGACCAACCAGATGCTGACGATTCTGAGATTTATTGAACTCTCTTCTTCTAGAGATGTTGACTTTTGCCATCAAAGGAGATTCCATTGTTTTTCAATCAATATGGGGGCAATTTCTTCAAATGATTCATCATACAATTCATAATCCTCGTGGGACATATTCTAAGAGGATAAATGGGTTCTTAAATTTGTTTTCTTATTTCTTCATGATCATCATTTCATTTTACTACTCAGAACACAGACACATTATCCATTGACTTCAGCTTCTGTATTACCTTAATAAATATATTTTACTCTTGTAATAGGCACATGCTAATGCTAATGTGACGTCTGACCAGGGCCTAGCTTAGACATCCAGAAGAGGCTCGGAGTAGAAGCGCTGATAATTCTTTCAATCAGTGTGCGGTGAACTGGGATTTTTCTCATCAGAGATAACAAGAGATAAACTTACCTCAATAACGCGTGAATCAAAGTCATGATAGGTTTCTGGGGAGGGAGAGCGAGAGAGAGAGAGAGAGTGATTTAGTTTTAAAAAGAAACGCACACACATCCACACGGATTCCCAGCCCATATAAACAGATTAAACTGGGCTTCAGCAAGCGTAACAAATACCTTGAAGCCCTTGCCTGAACGTAACAAGTCGACACCGTTTATTGTCGGTGACCTCTGAAAGATCCAACTCTCCAAACAGCTGCCTGTTCCCCTCAAACCAATTAAAAACAAACAAAGGAGCGCTGATTCAAAGGCTCCAAAGAGAACACACACACGCACACACACACACACACACACACACACACACACACAGCTGGGGCATTAGCCCACCATCTGTAAGAAACTAAACCTGATCAGAGTCAAGCAACCTAGTTACAGCGCCCTACACATCCCCTTTGCCAGGCCTGGTGTGAGGATGTGTGAAAGAAAATGTTTCTACATCTAAGAGAGTGTGTGTTTACAACGCAGTGGAGCCTGTTAGCGCAGGGAAGAGTGAGTAGTAATATCAGGGGGGAAAAGAACGCTATCGAGGATGAGAGAGTGAATACAAGGAGCAAGAAACAAGGAAAACTACAGAACCTGGTCCCTCATCTGTCAGCAGTTTCAGGTAAACGGGCTGAGCTGTGTGCCGACAGCAAAGACCGGGGTCTAAACGTGTAATGAGGCTGGGAATAGGAGGCTGGCAGCTCCATCAGAGAGTCAGCCGGAGTTAACCAGCTGTGCTCCTCAGTGTTTGTGATGAAGAGTTGCACCTTAATGAGCAGCAGAGACCACTTGTAACCCAACATTACTCTCAACCTTCAACCCTGATAGAAACCTTCCTGTTGCAGGAGGCAGGAGGGAACGAATTTTGGAGCTCTGCCTTATTTCTTGCGGTGTTGTCCATTAATACCCCCCCTCCCAATGATTCAAGTATATCCTTCCACATTATTGATGGAAAATTATCCGAAGCAGCCATCCCATTTTCACTCAACAGTGGAAACACATGGAATGTGTCAAATTAATTCCAGGAGCGTTTAATTCTCACGGAGATAGCAGGAAAGCTGTGTCACACTTGGGCGGCATGGCTCAGGGGTGGAGTGGCCGTCTAGCAACCAAAGGGTCGCTGGTTCAATCCTCGACCCCGGTGACCATGTCCAAGTGTCCTTGAGCAAGATACTGAACCCATAATTGCTCCTGATGAGTAGGTTGGCGCCTTGCATGGTAGCCTCCCCCATCAGTGTGTGAGTGTGTGTGTGAA
Source organism: Aulostomus chinensis (assembly GCF_037954235.1). NCBI lineage: Eukaryota > Metazoa > Chordata > Actinopteri > Syngnathiformes > Aulostomidae > Aulostomus > Aulostomus chinensis. The sequence continues at coordinate 4,398,417 of NC_141335.1, forward strand.
CGGGTGAATGAGACGACACTGTAAAGCACTTTGAGTGCCGCTAAGGTAGAAAAGCGCGATATAAAATTGAGCCCATTTACCATTTGTACACACCAATCAGGATTTAAGATGTTCACACTGGAAAGATGACAAAATTAAGTTCGTCATGGCAGGTACTGAGACGTCAGCAGTCCAATGAACTGTAACCATAGCCTAACTTAACTGTGTATGTTGGATTACTGAGTGATTTCTTGTACAACAAATTTTTAAAAAATGACACCAAAACAACAGAGAAGGTGCTGGACTACTTTCCAGTCGTGAGCAGATGACTCCTTTTTTCTGGTGCATCATGTTCAGTGCAACTGCTGCGGTTGTAGATTTTTTTTTTTTTTTTTTTTTTGCTCGAGTCTATAGTTCAAACTTAACACTGACTGAGGGGTGTTTGTTCATCCCTCCCAGGGGCTATAAACAAGTTTGCTCCATTGCTTCCTGCCATTTCCATGCCAATAACAAGAACACGCGCCGTGGCATCAGCTGCAAATTACCACGTTCACCTGGGTGGGGCACTTCCATCAATGTTGCTTGCCACTGATTGAATCTTTTCCCATTGCAGATAAAACCAGATGTTAGCAGGGATTTTGTGTGTGTGTGTGTGTATCTGTGTGTGTGTGTGTGTGTGTGTGGTGGGGGCAGTGGAAAAGAGGGCTTCAATATGACAAACAGGACTCTCTCTTTCCATCTCTCCAGGATTCAAACTGGAGAGACGTGTTGATTTTTTTTCTGTGGATGCTAACAGATTTCCCTGCTGCCTTCAAACCCATCAAATAGAGGAGCGACTGTCACAAGAATCTCAAGCACAGTGCTAAGAACAGCAGTGAAGTAAATGCACTTGGTTCCATTTGAGCTGGATTGGAATACAAAAAAAACACAGGCGTGCCTCTATTGTGTGTAAGTTACCTCCGTCGGGTCCAGGATCAGGGGGACCCAGACTAATGCCACCCATGGAGCGCCCCGTCCATCCTCTCTCCTTCCTCGTCCTCATCGTCTTCCTTCTCACCCAATCGTCCCTCCAACGCGCTGCGGGGGAGACAGAGCCATCGCATTGAGTGCTAAAGCCAGAAGAGGCCACAGCGTACAGCACATGATAAAATATTACATGTACTATTTGTTGTTGTCAAATTAACAGTTAGCTGTTAACGAATGCGATCACGGGGGAGACATGTCGGCGGCCGGGATCTCACCGGTCATACGGTTGGACCCTGAGTTTCTCAAGATTAGGACCTCAGTTTTCATGCTGATGCCTCCTGGTGGCTCTTTTCCTCTTAAATAACATCTCTTTGGCTTTGATGGGAATTTGTCATTTTACAGGGATGTTTGCAACCAGCTGTTGCTCCGCTGCTCTGGAGCAAAACAGCATCTTCCTGTTTTTTAACGCAACAATCTGATCTGTTCCTGAATTAACACAGGTGTGGGAAGTAATGGTGGCACCTTGTCATGTTTATGGTACTCTGTGGTAATTTGGTATGTATGTGTGTCCCGTTTGAGTGTGTTTAGTGTGTATAAGCACTTCTGTCAGATGTGATCTTCTGCTGCTCGCTCTGGCTTCTTTGACTAAACGGCTGCATGACCCCGTCCTTCTCCATCCGGCTATTGAGACCAGGCCACAGGAAACCACCAGCACCTGAAAAGAGAACATGTGCAACAGAAGAGATCAAATGTGCAGGAGTAGAAAAAAATACTTTGTGTTGGATGACAGGGAGAGGACTAGAATGACAAAAAACTGCCTTCCTCAGCCAAATTCAGTATGAATGGAATTATTTGCGATGCTGGACAGATCCGAGCGACATCTCTCCACAGTGGCTGATTTTCACCAATGTAACATCCTTGTGAGCAAACATGATTCTTAAATGCATGAACAGATAACAGAGTTGTCTGCTTTTTCATTAATCCAAGTCTGGCTGAGCCTTTCAAGCTTGATTTCTGCTCCAAAAGTACTGAGGCTACTGAACGAGAAGTCTGTGGGCTGGCAGACAAATTAAAAAACAAGCAACGGGGCTGCAGAAGCACATGAACATGTTGCACATTTGTATAGGACATTTATCAAACTATTTTATTTGTTCGATATCTGTTTGCAAACCAGCGAGTGCCCCACTATCAGAAAGATGGGTTGTCTAAACCAGTCATAAGAAACAAGGAAACGCTAACTTCCTTAGCATGAGCAACAGTCTCAGTTTAACAGACGAAGGCTCCAAAATCCACCAATGGTTTCAGGATTTGTGTGGTCACTAAAAGCATAATAACACAAGATTTCCAGTCTCTCTATGTGGTGTCTCACTGTCACCTCTTGAGGCACAAAGTGGTATCATAAGACGGATCAAGAGCGCTAGCTAATTACAAAATATGTGCCAACAACTGGAAATGTCTTGTGGGCATTTGCAAAGCTTCACGGTTCAATTCAAAGACCATAGATGGTGAGGCAGAAGTGAGGGAGATAAGTTTGTTTCAGATGAAAGAGAAGACTTCTGACAAACTGAGTGACAGGGAGATTGAGTTTGATCGTTTCTTTTCGAGAAAAGTGATTAAAATCAAAGGAAAACAGGAAGACGCCTCAGGCAGAGACACTGAGGGGCGACTCCTCTCCCTACGAGAGGAATGTAATAAATGACTGCACGCCAGCTGATGAACATTCTCCACAGTCGTATCCATCAGCTGCTTATTAACATTCCTGAGACACACGCGTCTCAATGAATCGACTCCAGACCCATCATCTGCTGTGTTAACTTTACGGACTGTAGTTTGTCTTCTACATTTTGTACCCAGCATTATAATCATTTAAATAAATCTTAAACTGAGAAAAAGAGCTGAGTATGTGCTTATCTATGATTTGTGTATCACTGATTGTTACCTGTTGGTAAGGAAAAATGCATTAGACAGGATTATCAACCACAACACGACAATGAGGAGGACAAAAATCTGAAAAATGATGTAAACAATCCCCAACACCTTCGGACAATTTCTCATTTGCGTGCTCTCAGAAAGTTTTTAAAGACATTTTCACATTTAAAAAAATAAAAAGATTTGTATTCTCTTGACTTAACACAGGGAGACGGTCTCACCATCTCCGATGGACTGCGCTCGGTTCAGATCCTTCCTAAATTTGCGTTTGACTCTCTTGCCTCTGCCCTTCTTGCCTCCAGCTCCCGTCTCCGCCAACACACCTTTCCATAGATCATCAGCTGTCACTGTAAGCACGCACGCACGCACGCACACACACACACACACACACACACACACACACGAGACATCCCAACAATGTTTGTTGATGTATCCTTCATGTATAACTGGAAACCACTGTGAAATTTTGACAGATAACAGAGAACTTCAGTCATTTCCACGCTTTACTCGTCAATACAAGAAAACCCCTGTGAATGACTCCTTCCTATGAGGCTGCAGCTGAATTTGTGCTGCTCGTCTCCATAAACATTGTTTCGATTCAAGTTGTCTACGGAAAAAACAACTCAATTTCACTTTAAAACTTAAACCAACGACTCTGTGAATGCATGGACTCTGGAGGCTGCGAGGGTGAGGAATAAAGATGTCCAAACAGTGATGTATGGGGTCACCTGGAGAGCTGCTGCAGTTAAAGCCCTATAAACTCAGAAGGGGATATGCAGCTGGTCCAGGTTAGGCTCCTGAGGTAAACCCTCAGAGAGCAGAACTCAAGCAAAACCCTCTTGAAAGCGAATATAAAAATAAAGTTAAAGGGGAAATAAGCTCAGACATGCCATTGGAGCACGTCAGGTGCTGAAAAGAGCCAAGATGTGTGTTTGTAGGTGTGCTCCTGCGACTGGGAGTGACACGCTGACAGAACCTAAACATTTAAATGGCGGAGAGAAGCTGAGGCACTGACAGAGTGAATGAGATGATTAAAAGCGGAGGGAGCTGCTGCGCTCGCCAGCCAGAGACTGACTGGAAGCCCAGAATGTGTTCTGACAACTCCACATATGCACATTTGAGATACTGTCATCCTGCTGACACCTTACAAGCTCCATTAACACGAGGATGGAGCTGGTACTTGGAGGCGGACTGCACCCCTCAACTTAACCTGTTCTAAGAGGAGGTGAGTCCCCACACTTCCTGGGATAAAGAGGTAGGGTGAAGCGGGTACGATAAATTCCCCAGAATTCCTTGCAAATCACCGGCAAGATGGCAGTGCAAATGACCCAAGCAACCATCATATATAAGGTTCCCCATTTTAGATTCACAATAACCATTATATTATTCTCGTTTCACTCTGTTTCAGTGTATTCTGGTCTTTTTAGTCGTAACAGCATATCACCCTTCCATTCCCTGGACTGCTTGATTCCATAGTCATGTGTAATCCCTTCTACCCAAGCTACACAGGCAGTGACAAGCCTCCCACGCATGAACACACAGGCTCAAAACAGAATTCTCTGCCGCTCTCAACCTGCAGTCTGAACAGCACAAAGTGAAGGGAACTTCTAAGCTGTGGAACGGACAAAGAAAAAGCTGAAACACACCATAAAGCTCTGCAAAGCTGAGGTGAGCTGCAGAGTTGGGTGGTAACCGCAGGCAGGTTCATCATTCACTTCATTTGCAATTTCATCCTTTTATATTAAATATGTTGGATGAGGGGGAAAAAAAAACGAATATTGCAAATACATTTTTGGAGCAGCAACAGCAATTCAAAGCATTTGATAAACCGCTCTAAACATACAGACGCCCGACAGCTACTGCCAGCAGATGAAATCATGATGGTTTTTCCTTCACATGATGTTGGAAATCATCACTTCTTTTTTGTGTTGTCATTACATTTGTTGAAGAAGCTGCCATGTCTGGTTTGCTGCCATGACGTTCCAGGCATTAGTGGAAGTGCAGGGTTTCTTTGTAGGGTGGCAGCTGAGCCCCAACTGGCAAACCGGGACACAGAAAGTAATCCGCCCATGGTGTGGAACGGCGCTGCACCTGAGCAAGAGAGACCAACGAAAACCTCAGTAACACTTACATAGTTCAGAAAAAAAGACACCACAATACACACACTCAAACAAGTGTTCGTCTTTTAGATTTACTGTATGACACTGAACAAAAAAAAAAAGCTTTTCCAAAGCTTAAATTTATGGACCTTCCCTTGATAATTTCCTATCTTTCATCTCTTTAGAAGGGATGCGCATTCATGCAGCTCTAACATTTACGTAGATACAAGAGGAAAAAGGAACACACGATACCCTGAAGACAACTGCAAACGCTACAGAGCTCAGTTTTGACTTTTAGTTGCAGCCGCATTTCTCAACAGATGGCGGAGTGAGAAAAATAAGTTGAGATTTCACTGACATAAATGTTGTTCAGAACGATAGTAAGTACGCCGAACTAATGTGTGTGTCAACACAGTGTGGAAAAGCGATGTGGTTGCCTTCTCAAAAGGTGCTGTCTTTTATTAATAAGCCGGGAATTATTAAAATGCAATAACTTTGAAGGGAATTTGGTAGGATACCTAAATGACGTAAAGGCGCAAGTACAGTTTTAAGTTTTATGTCACAGGCTTGATGTTAATCACGGAGAGCAACATGACTATGATTGGACCCGCTTGTTTAAGCACCTAAATGTCATTTCAATCCAATCCAACGCGCACATTTGATCGCAAAGAATGCTATTTGTCTGACAAATGTGTCCCGGTCAATATTCAGGACCAAGTAGAACCAAAAACACACATCACCAAATATACATAAAGCTAAAACACTCTGACATAAAGACTATATCGTTTCAAGTGATATGTTAAAGAGCGAAACAAGGAATAATTTACCTCCAAGAGAACTGCGGAGGGCAAAACAGACCCGCATGGACGCCGCCATGTTGGATTTTAGACCCGTTAGACAGACACATCGAGTTGTCCGAAATATGCCTGATCAAAAATGAAAGCAAACATTTTGAAATTGTGGGGTTCGTATTTTCTTCTTTTAAAGGATTTGACGGTTCATTGACAAACAACAGATAATACACATTTTCGTTTATCAAGTTAAGACCTTCTTAATTTTCTCGTGCAATTTTCTTTTTCTTTTTAGGCCTACAGGAACGCCATACTTGGGAATTGATTACAAAGAGATGTTTAGAATTATCGCCAAAGTTATCACCATTTACAATTGAGCTGTGTGCAACAGAATGTCCGAAAATACCTTTAATCCGTTTTATTTTATCTGCCATCGTTTAAACTGCTGCTAAACCTGAGTTTCCCCTCTGAGATTAAGACAGCATTATTTTATCTCACCTAACAACAGAACAGCAAAAAGTTACAGGAATGACTGCTAAATAAAAACATAGTAACTTTTAAAAGACATTATTTAATAAAAACAGAAGAGCAGTGGATTGTTGAACAACCACTCCACGTTGACAATGATAATACAAGCTAAGTGCCTGCAGAACAGCGTATGAACATTAATTTGATCGTATAAAATGCAATTTCACTGCAACTTCCAAAAGGAGACCAGTTTTTTTCACCGTGAGGGCCACAACTGTAGCTGTCGTCACGTGGGATTCTGGATACGTTTTGTTTGTGTGTGTGTATGTGTGTGAGAGCTCTATCGGGTCAGTTCTGAGGGAGCTAATACACACACACACACACACACACACACACACACACACACACACACACACACACACACACACTATCTATACAATCTTATCCTCATCTGGACCCAGATTTGGCGCTATGTCTGTCAGTCATTCATTTATTTTTCTTTATTTTACTTGAATTAATTAGATCCAGATTAATTTACCAAAACTGTAGCACGGTGCCTCCAGGACTGCATTTGTAGGCGTGATGAGATATTCAACTCTTTGAAACACGCTTGTTGAGCAATTTTAACACGAATAACCTGTTTGTTCCTTTCTGTGTGTTTTCGCCAAACGTGATGAGTTCTCAGTTCTTTGAGGAAAAAACTGAGGAAGTACAAATCATGGGGAATTTTCCAGGAGGCTGCCTGTTAGTTGGCTGTGTAACATCCCACAGAGCCTCGGTTTGCCTCGTTTTTCTGATATTAATTATCACATCAAGAGAGGGGGAAACAATTATAATGTGGAGGAGCTGCAGCTGAGGGAGGAGAAGGAGAGGGGATGAGAGGAAACTGTGAATGGAGATTGTGGAGGAATTAAAACCTTCTTCCCGATAGTAATATTTAATGAAAATAAGTGCGTGTTATGTCATGCAAACAGCATGAACTGCAGTTTGGAAGGTAAGTAGAACAACAGAACAAGAGACCCACAGTAGACGCTAAGATGTCAGTGTTGCATTGACAGGATTCATTTAAGCTATGAATGTTAAAGCATGTTTGTATTTGTCTAAAGTATTTGCATTTGAATATTTTTTTTTTATTTTGGAGCAGACTAAACAAAAAAAACCACCACATTTGTTTTTTGTTTTTTTTCTTCAGTGCGATGTCCTCCTCCCCGAGGGTCGACCGGCTCCATCTCACATTTGGTCAGTGACACATCGAGACTGTTTTCATTGAACAGTGTTGCAATGGCGAGGTATGCAGTTGTGATATTTCAACTCAGAACTTGAAACTAGACTCAAGTCCCATGGTCAGATCTTTTTCAGATGCTTGTGAGTCCCAGCCAGAAGAATTCTACAAGCTGAGTTTAGTTCTTTGCCTTTCCAGCACCTGGAAGGAACCAAGCCTGATGTGACAAACATGATACACATCTGTAGTACACTGTGGTCGCCGCAAGTGTTCTCTAGCACCACCTAAAGGACACAGGAAGTAATATTTTATATTTGTCTGCTTCTTCAATCAAAAATCCAATCAGCAGGCTTCCCGTCCTTCTCGCCTCCCTTGCTGCCTCTCGAGGCCACTCACTGCCACGCACACTATGTGGGGGTGTGAGGACCCCATCACAACTTCTTGCGGGTTTATTTAGGGGCCGAGCACAGAAGTGTCAGGAACCAAAGTCCGCTTGGTGGAGGTCTGGGCTCTCTGTGTGCTTTCTCTCCCACAGAGTAAAAACACAGTCCTTAAAGTCTGGGATTATTAAGGATTATTACTGTATTATTGCATTGCCCTGCTTTACGATAATACCAGCAGATGCAGTAGAAGAGTCTACATTTCATGACCGCAAAAATCTACACCCACAGTTTAGCAACTACGACTCCTGTGGCGCCATCGGAGGACTGGGGTGGTCCATGACACTGGCCAGTAAATGGGTATCAGCCCACAGAACAGCAGCACTGGTTTGTTATGGTTCACGCTTTGCTCCTGTCCTTTCACAGGACTTCTGATGGTTATGCTGCCATTCCATTTATTAAAACGGCCTCGATTCAGACCGGACCACTGGTCCTGTTGCCAGCGATCAATCCAGCGACAATCAACATGGGACTGGTGGTGGTATCTGGTGTCAATATCGCCTGTTTCGGTGCATCCCAAGCGCACACACAGCTGCGTTTCTGCATGTGCATCAGGCGCCCAATCAGCACCTACAGACCTTCGGACATGATTGTTGCTAATTATCCGTCGTATGCCTCTCAATTTCACCTTATTGGAGGATAATCTTTCCAGTATTCCAGCTCTTTCTCTCAGTGCAGTGGAGAGCTGAAGTCAAAGCTGTGCCAGAGAATGGACAGCCACCCAGCTGCGTGATGGCAGGTGGGTGTTGCTGTTCAGAGAATCAATGAACTTCTCTCCAAAATAATTGCTCCATAATGGCAGCCTCATCCAGGGTTTTATGTAAAACAGTGAGTCACTTGCTGTTTTTTTACAATAGCGAGTGGAGGAGTGAAGAGATGGAAAATACTTTTTTTTTGTAGATAAACACAGTGCTGCTCGAGTTCAGCGTGAGAAAAGTTAGGCTTGAAAATGCAGGCAAGTGTCAGTGTGCGAATGTTGAGTCAGTTTTGCTGTCGAGCACTGAGGACGTCTCCTGCCCGGGGGTCACGTTGTTTGTCACATCTTGACGGAGTGATTTGATCGCATCAGGTCAGACGTGACGTGCTGGACGGATTCTGGAAGTCAGGCCACAGATTAAAGTTCACGATCATTTTAAACTCTGGTGGGTGCGTGTGCTGTTACAGTGTTCCCCTTCATGTTGGCATGCCAACTAGTGCATCCTTCCACCAAGATGCTATGATGTCATCAGATGCAGATCAATTCCAAAACTGAACTTATTATTCCTGGATTGAAATTCTGTCGTGCTGACGAATCAAATCAAGGTAGGGGTTAAGATTGGGGAGCTACCTCAGCTAGCAGGGAGCGCTCTCGCAACGCTGGCTGACATTCACCACGAGTTCCAATGATGCCCCAGAAGAAGTTTCCTGAAGAATGTTAAATAATTTCAAATTATGTTGCAATAAGTATGTTACAGATGTCAACCAAGACAAAATGTTTCAAATAAAACATTGTAAAGACATTGAATATTTGATCAAAAATCTTCAGGCTCAACTAAACCCAAGACCAAATACTAGTTAGCCGTGATAAGTTGTCATCGATGTAGCTGCTAACTAAATATGTTTATACTTCTAATACACGCTTCTCAATCTAATTCCACTACAAATCCCATTTTTTTTTCATTCCAAACTGTTGGATTCAAGAACAGAGACGAGTGGAGAAGGAGAAACGGGAGGAGACAGGCAGAGCTGAAGGCTTCCCCCTGGAGGAGCCTCAGGTCGTCTTAACCTGACGTGGATCGATACTTTTACTCCCTGCTGTCTCCTCTTTGACGTCTCCTCTTCCTCTTCTCCTCTCACAGTGACAGGACAGAAGTCGAGGCAGCAGAGGTGACACCAAACCTACCTTAAACTGTGTGGAACAACACTCGCCACCTGTCTTTACATAACAAGTAGAGTCCAGTTGAATATTTACTCACCTCAAAGCTGGACAATTTACCATCGAAATGCAACAGTACTGTATTTAATATTAAGGGCTGCAGAAGCAGAAAATGCCATCAGGAAAAGATAAGACATGGAGGAAATGGGGGGTATAACGAGAAATAGGAGCGGTTAAATAATACAAAGAAAATGTGAAAAAGCACATTGCAGGTTTACGACCCGACGACACACTCGTGAAAACTCCACAGAAGTCAGGATTTGAAAAGGACACACATCCAAAATCTACAGGCACGGGTTGTACAAGGCAACAACAACAAAGGCAAAGGAACTGGCAGAAAAAAAAATCCAGATCAACTGGATGATTCCAAAAAAGGCAACCTACCGTATAACTCAAGAAACGCAAGTTCACGAGGCATCAAACAACAGAGCCAGAGTAAACAGGGTAAAAATGCAAAGGGACAGGCGATAACACTCACCTGGGAACGATCAGGGAATCAGGGAAGGTGCAAAAAAGCAAAAACTACAAAATGTAATGGCTGGCAGGAAGTGAATCACACAAAGAGGCGAGGCAAGGCAATTTTATTTGTAGAGCCCGTTTTCACCAACAGTTTGTCTCAAAGGGCTCACATGGCATCATAGCAACATCCTCTGCCCTTAGACCCTCACATCGACTGAGGAGAAACTCCATAGAAAACCCTTTAATACAGGGAAAAATCTGAGAAACCTCAGGGTGAGCAACAGAGGAGGATCCCTCACCCAGGAGGGACAGACGTGCAGTAGATGTTGTTAAAAGAGGAAAGAACACCAACTATAACAGAGGAAAGGTGGAACAGTCATCAAGACACACAATCAATACATCACACCGCAGGAAACTGTGAAAGTTTAAAAACTCCTGGCTTGTTCTTCAGCATCAAATCAGACATGGATCTTGAGGAAAGCCCCTGCTACATGCTGGCTATGAATGATCACCGCTGCAGACCCTTCGAGCTGGCAGCGAGACACGAGCTATCCATCAGGCCTGCAGAGAGAATTCTTTCCGCCATAATCCCCTAAATCTGATGCATCAAGAGCTTTAGTTTTTCCAAGAGAGCATATTTCAACCATATTTTCCCCTCCAGCAACAGGCAGAAGGAAACACTGCTCCTGAGATTCCTCCTCCCCCAAACAACCCTGGATCCAGTGGAGCCAGTGAGCCAGCATCAGCAGCATCTGCCCGGCAACCCGCTCCTGTCTGCTTTGGCTTCCATCCAGTGGATGTTCTCAGATATGAACATCCGGATTCAAAGGATGAAGTCCCAGCGTCTCCACGTGACAACCCACTCCAGGCTAACAAAGAAGAACCATCAGTGCGGCAGGATGCTCCAGTAACTCCGACCTCCACCCACCTGTCCCCGAGGCCGTCCTGCCCAGGAGGTCGTTCACCACGGCAGCTCCAGCTGTCGATAACAACCTCCCTTGTTCCACCTGCAGCTGCTGTCAATCCTCAAATTCGTGCTCAGATCCACTCAGATAACAACGCAACTATAGTTTGGTGTCAGATTCACTCCAGCGACAAAGACAATGTGGTGACGCATCACGGCAAACCTCCATTCATCCTCAATTGCTTGGATGACCTCCTGGTAATTGTTGGAGTTTTTAGCCTCGTTTGTGTTCCAGGATAAGCCTCACTACTTCCTGATGAAGTAGCTCACAAAAAATGTCATCCATTCTCCCAAATGCTCTCAGCCCCTCAAACAGAGTGTCTTTGTTTGATTCCAGACTGCTTGATGTCTCTGCATCCGTAGAGGATCCGTGCGAGACAAGTGAAGTGTGGTCTTTTTCTTCTTTTTGTCTTTTTTCTGACTGACTGACTGACTGCGTTGAGCCAAATTTGTTTGGCTGGACTTGTTATTTCTTAATGTATCCTGGCTGTTAGTTTTGCTGGTGGTATATTTAAAAACAAAACAAAAACAAAACAATGCTCTGCAAGCCAAAAGCACAAAGCCTAGTGATAATAACTCATTAGTGTATTGTTAGAACTTCATCATATCGTGGTATCTTCCATTCTTTTGGGAAATCAGTGGTTCAAAAAGATAACATTGTTTTTCGACAATGAATCAAAAGTGTTTCATATGCAGTTTCTACTAAAAAGACATGTTTGCCAACTGTAAAACGTATATAGGAACATGTGTGCAGATGATCACGCATCACGTATGATCTCACACTGTGTCAGAACAGTTTCAACCGTTTAAACTGAGGGACTCCAAACTGAGGAGGAAAAGGAGGAGCTGCACAAAGAGGGTCAAGAAGTGAGGTTCTGCGACCTCTTCATCCACCACAGCCGACAGGAAATTAAATTTCAACCCACAGTGACACGGAACATTCCCATTCTTGAGGAGACCGTGATGTGTTGCAAATTAATCAAGCATAATAAATCCACACCTGGCATGTTTTTAATGCGTTTTAATAAAACAAAACCTTTAAATGCGTTGGCGTGAATTCTTTGGAGCTGCACCGTATCAGGTAAAAATACGGTTCCCATGTTGTGCACCAAAAGTCAATTTCATCACAAAATCGTCCCATAAATACAATAAACGTCACCCTTAAATTTAAGGGGGATTTTCTTGAAGTGAAGTGTGAAAGCCTTTGTGACAATTGGCTTGACAAGCAATCTCTCCTCACCCTCGTAAAAGAAAACCCAAAAATAAAAAACCACAATTACGCCAGAAGCAGTAGGAGTAGAGAGGAATACGATAAGAGAGGCAGAGCAGAGGAAAGTGATGAAATTCAATTGTGCTTCAACATCTGGCTTGAGGGAGGGAGCAGCGAGGGAAGGTGGAGAAAGAAAATGGTGTAGGAGCATCAGGGAGACCCGCAGAGGAGATTGGAAGAGAGACAAAGAAACTGAAAAAATAAGTTAGTGGAAGAGACAAGAAGGGTCTGAGAGCCAGCAGGAGATGTGTGTGTGTGTGTGTGTGTGTGTGTGTGTGTGTGTGTGTGTGCGTGTGTGTGTGTGTGCGTGTGCGTGTGTGTGCATGCCTGTGTGGTGCAACCTTGCTTGTCTTTAATGGACGTGAACAAAGTAGACACAAAGAAAATGAGAAGAAAGCTGCGAATGAAATGAGCTTTAAATGGAAACGTGTCCGATGAGGTGACTGGGAGAGGCAGGAGAACACGGGATAGAAATGAAATTTAGCCAAAGAAGGAGGGAAGAATGGAGGGATTGGAGAGAGAGAGTGGAGGAAAAATGAGAGGCGACAGGAAAGATTGAAGGCTGGATGTTTCTAGGAAGGCGAGGATTGGAACTTCAGGACAAATTAAAAGAAGGGAAGCGTAAGGAAAGTGTAGAGAAAAAGTGAAAGAGGAGGCGCGAAGGAGGTTAGAGTTGAAGATATGAAAGCACGGTGGGAGGATGGAGGGATGAGGAGAAAGAGAGGTCATCGAAGAAGATAAAGTATTTACCAGAAGAGGTTCAGATGGTGGAAATTATGATGGTTGTGATGGAGGAATTAAGCTGATTAGGGAAAGGAGACATGAAAAAGGGAGAGCCAGCAAGGGGCAAACAGGGGAATAGTAAGTGTATTGTTAGTCACAGAGGAAGAGCTGTGTGTGTGTGTGTGTGTGTGTGTGTGTGTGTGTGTGTAAACAGCAGTAACAGCAGGAGTGACCACCGTCAGTTAAAAAAAAAAGAAAAGAAAAGAGAGTGAGGTTAAACGTCAATAAAATCCCAGCATGTCCTCGTTCCTACAGCACATTCCCACGCACATAAAGGTTTTTTGCACCCGGACAAACCTGCCAAAAAAAAGTCCATTGATCCTTTGCTTTTTTCTTGTCTGGTGTGACACGTTCCAAGCAGGGTGAACGGTAGCAGGAAGCAGGACAGATGGCGCGGCAGCGGTTACATGTTTATATCCCAATTATTATCATCCGCTAAAAGAGCTCCCTCTGACTCTGCTTTGAATTTTGCAGACCACAACATGGCTCCTTCACTTCCAGGCTTTCAAGAGTGACACATAATACAGGAGAATAGTCGTCTAACATACAAATACAACGAGTGACCGAATTGTAAGACAGCCAAGGAAAGTGTCTCAGTGTGGTGTTGAACCATCATGAGCAGCCACAGCACCGATGACGCACCTTCCTCCTAAAATAACATCCTCTGAAAGGCAGGTATGAGCTAAATGCGACTGAGAGGATTTAGAGGATGGATTAAACACAAAGTCAACGCAAATGTGTGACAAATGTAGCTGTTTAACTGCGTTTGGCGTGCACGCACCTTTACTCATGCGTCCAAAATCCACCTGAGGTGCTCAGCTAGGCTGGGATGCGGCGGCCCTGCAGGCAAAGACATACGATTCACATCATTTTCATATGTAAATTATTCAGTGACTCCTCTGTTCTGTGTGGAAGCGTCCGCGTTTGTTATCCTCATTTTGTCACCCATCTGCTTTCGTGCTTGAAAAAAAAATAATCATCACAAAACTGGTTTCTGTACAATCAGAACTGTTAGGTTGGGATTGTGAAGGTGAGCTTCACCCTGGTGATCAACCCTCTCAGCCTCTCCGTCTTCCCACTTTGTCTTCATTAAAAACCGTATTTCAACCTTATTATTTGGAGGAGTTATTACAGCAGCTCATTTTCTAATAAAGGTCACTCTTCACTGTCTGGTCCGGTACGACGTCTTTCTCTTATTCTCAGCTAATTGCAAATGTTAAACTGGAGCCATTTTTATCTCTGCGTGAATTATTTATTAGCTTACATTATTCAATAAGTGTAATAAGTGCAGGATGCTGGTTAAATGAATAATGGAGTGGCAATCATTTAAAAAAAACCCACATTTCTCACTCAGCCTAACTGGCAGCAGCTTTTGCGTAACTGCACTGCGTTCAGTCTGTCGGCTCTCCAGAGCTGCGCTGAGCTCTGCCAGCTCAGCTTCCAAAAGAAATCTGGATTATTTTGAAATGAAACAGTAGCAGGTGTCTATATTGAAGGGGGACGTGCATGTGATTCCGCATTTGTCAAATATTATGTGCTGTCTGAGTGGACAGGGACATGTGGGGTCAGAGACTTGGTGAAATTAAAGCAACCCAGCAGCAGCAGTCCAGTCGTCTGCTCAGTTTCTGTCTTTCTACCCAAAGGAATGCAGAACATCAAATAGCATTTTGGAAGTTTTAATTTGACATTTACATAAAAATGTGCATGGAGTCAGTCGCTTGCTAAAGTGCCCACAGGTGCGTTTGCCCACGTGAGAGAGAGAGAGAGAGAGAGAGAGCGACAGAGCGGTGACACACTGAGGCTGTTTCCTGGAACTAACTGTGACGTAATCATGATAAATAAGACCTTCCAAGCAGCGTCTCACTGTGACGCGGTGTCAGACAGGGTGAGTCATGGTGAATCATCACGGCTGTGACCAGCTCGCTCGTCACTGCGGGTCAAGTGTGGCGCAGTCTTCAGTTTTAGTGTCTTAGTCGTCTGTGGGAGACGACTGCGTGTGTTTGACGTTAAGAGAAGACGCCAGAAAGAGGCGACTAACAGATGCTTATGAGATGCCAGAGGGAGCGGAGGGAGCAAAACGATGAGGTTTGAATGAGGTTAAATTATATTTTAATTTTAAATTTGACTCTGTACGACAATAATAGGAAGCATAAGAGACATACAAGTGCAGCTGGAGGTATTCAAGATTGGTTCCTGGGTACCAGACATCTTTTGGATGTTTTTTTTCTGCAGTTTTACAATCGTGAACCCAGCTGACTGCACTGTTATCACATCTCTGAAGATAAGACCATACTTACCAACCTTCCCGGCATTCCTGGGAGTGTCCCAAATTTCATTTCCAGCTCCCTGTTCCCTCCCAGAGTCAGGATTCTCCTGCAATTCCCTCACCTTCTTCCTTATGACACCAGGTTTCTGGGACAGCTCCCACCCAGACAAAAATACAGCCACGCGTGATGGTTTCATATACGCACGTGAACCACAAAGGCTGCATAGAAAAGGACATTCAAGAAATGGTGGAGGGCTCAAATCAACTGTGAAACAGACAAAGGAACAGGGATTGTCTGCAGGTGATTTTCCACTGAACCCTGGAGTCACCCTGACGTACTGTAGCAGCTCCATCAGTAGGCCGGGCTTGTTGTGCGCTGCTTTATGCAGCTTTTGTCATGCATATTAAATATATCCAGTTTGACTCAAATCTTTTGCTTGAGTACCTGCAATAAAACCAGGAGGGAGTCAAGAGCCTTTGAGGCGCCTGTGTGTATACATTTTTTGAGAATATGTTTGTTCCTCTGCTAGTAAACAGTGTCATGAATAAACTCTGGCCTGCAGTGGAAACAAGGCTGAGAAGATTTAGCAAGCAGATAAAAAAGTGGGGCCGCACAGAGCTGAGGGCGTTTCATTTGTTACTCTGAACTCCTGTAACTTTAATTCTCTCTGACATGAAGCGATGTAGCTTTGAGCAACACCATGTACACTACAATTAAGATCAGTGAATCACAAACACCATAAAATATCCCGTTACCCGCCCTGCGTCCTTCTGTCTGCTAGCTTGGCTGAAAGCGATGCCCACCCATCCCGCCCCCAACCCAATGTCAGGGACACTGAAGGGTCATGGGAACAGGAGCAACAGTTTCAGACAACAGAGACCAGGAATGTTTCTGTCACCAAGGAGAACGACTCCACCGATTCAGTCTGGATCACTCGCTCGTTTATGAGGTATAAATGCACAACCAAGAAGATCCGGTTGTCCGGGGAAGATCCGTCCATCCTCCATCGCAGTTCTTGATCGGTGCTAACAAAGAGCAGCTCTTGATGTTGCACCTTCACTGGCAGCCCACACACTGACACCTGCACCTCGTCGATGGTTTCATGAAGGTTGTCTTTGAAGAATGCAGTGATGCTGCGCAGCACCTTAATACTTCTCTTATTTTGTCCTTTGGGACATTTTCCATGTCAGAATTTGTGTATTTACATGTGTTTTTATTGCTACCTAGCAACTGCAGACGACAACTAGCATTCATGTCACAGTCGGGCGTATCTACATCTGCTCAGTTCATCAATGTGAATTGCCTCTATTTAAATAAAAGCCTCGTGAGAAGCCGGGGCTGAATTCCTGCGTGGATCAGACGTTCACTCAGACGTGGACGAGCCCAACGACTCCGTGTCCAATCCAGGAAGGACGGATTATCACGAACTTGACG
>NC_141335.1:5080402-5192902 GCF_037954235.1 Aulostomus chinensis
TAAGTCTTCTCTCATGGGCTGAAAGAGAATTACCATGTTGGATAGAACTGATGGATAGCTTGAGCATGGGAAACAATATCCACTGGTCTGCTTTGCAATCGCATACCCGCTCTACTTATTTCCCATGGTGCCCTTGGTAGGCTGGTCACTGATGGCGCTCCAAGCACATCCTCACTTAATTTTGCATTCTTTAATATTGCATGGAGCTCATTTCGTGAATGTGGGGTTGGGGTACAATACACACACACACACGGACAAAAGCGTGGAAAAAAAAAAATCACACACACTTTCTCCATTTCGCTCTCACAAACACTCAGGAGTGTGTTTTTAGGATGTTACACAGAGTTTTGAATGGATTTGGTCACACATGGAAATATAGTGTCAATATTGTGTGTGCGTGCATGTGCGTGTGCGTGTGTGTGTGTGAATTCATATTCCTCTATGTGTGTGTTTGTGTACAGGCGTATTTCCTAACACTGCAAAAAACAAAAAAAAAATAGTGATGCAAATACCCTTTCTGCTGTTCTCAGAGACATCAATCACACTGCCACTTTAATTTATGTGCCACTTCTGGTTCCATTGTCGTTTATTTTGTGGCGGAGAATATCACCGTTGCATAGCTCTTGGGAGAGGAAGCTTCTGTTTGCAGCATATATTGCTTTTTAACCCTTTGTGGACCAAGATATATTAACTGTATTTCCCTGTCCATCCTTGTCCCGGGTCGTCAAACGGCGGCGCTTTAATTGTCATGGCCCTCGGCGTGTGATACCAACATACAAGACAGCCTCCTGCACTTGTCTGAGACAAAGCTGTCAATTAAATGTAAAGCCTTTTCCATAACTATGACAAGCTCGGAGCAACTGCTGCAGCCTCCGTGTGAGTTACACGTCTATAACCTTGACAAGAGTGTCATTCCTTAACCATTTGTGTCCATATTTGCCAGATCTTAACCACACAGGCATGAAAAAAAAAAAAGCACTATTAATTCAAACTGGACTGGGACACTGTCTGCAAAATCCACCCTCACCTGCCTCCTTGTGCAAAATTTTGGAGATGAATTTACATTTACGTTACATGACAGGCCACTGTGTCTCACACAGATACCACCTTAGTATAAAGCGTTGTGGTATTGTATTTGACGAGCTGGAAATGTTGACATTTTTTGAGTATTTCCTGAAGAGTTAAGTGATATATTCTTTAGCAACACTTGAGAAATGTGTCGCAGGTTTATTCGTGAGGGTGAGAATGCAAGTATGTTCTTGTGAGTCTTGCCTGGAGGCAGTTAGTGGTTAAAAAAAAAAAAAACAACTCACCTTACTGCAGATGAGAGCTCAATAAAACCCGATGCAGCTGTTCCATGAGAATTTTAACTCACTTCTATTTGTGTGTTGACAAAACAGGCATCTGAGGTCAAGGGTTACAAGTTGAGAGGTCACGAAAGTCATGACTGGATGAGGTCAATATGAGGTTACTTCCGTTCGGTGAGTCCAGTCCATCATATAAGGTAACCCAGAAGACCTCTACCACCCAGAGCCCCTGCCAGAGTCGCTGCTGTCACGCTGATGGACAGCAGGAGGGAATAGATGCTGAGAGAGCGAGAAAGGGAGAGAAAACACACACACACACACACACACCCGTACAAACGTGCATGCACGTATATAACTGGCTTCTCCTATTTCCAGCCTAGTTTCATGATTAATTTATTATTAATTCATGATTGATATCTTTTTTAATCAGAGACTGATTTGTTAGATAAAACACGTGTGAGATGCTCGCAAGCAACAAGCTGAGAATGAGATCGAACTTAAAACCTAACGTCGACAAATTTAACATTATGATGCAAGCAATGCCAATCACCTACAGGGCAGCAATGGTACGAATAACTAAATACAAATGTGACATTCATTATTTTAAAACTGCTGAATCTTTAAAGGCCCTGGTTTAAAACTAGTTTGAATTATTGATTTGATATTGATGAAAGTTTAACTAGGAGAGAGACACTCCTGAAATTAATGTAGCGCAGCAGGCTGTTCTTTCTTTCTTCTGCAAAAGGTTATTCACTATAATTCGCACATGACCCAGGAAATAAGTGAGCCATTTGTCTGTGACAAAATCCAGAGTTTCCATGGAGACATCAGGAGATTTGGAACCACTGTTCTACCGTGGAAAATATAAAAACAGGTGTTTTATGGTGACGTTGGGACAGTTGCAGATGTTTTTATTTTTTAATGCATACATTTTTTTGAGATCTCTTCTTGATCTAAACCCACTACGTCGTGCCAGCCTGGAAGCTGCTCCGCTACCGAAGCACTTGTGTTATGTTGTGACAATTTAACTGATGGGAACAGAGTGATGCAATAAGCCAACCTGCTTTATTGACGACGTGAATCGCAGTCCATCTTGATTCACTGTAGCTAGCAGCTAAAAGCTACATGCTACAGGCTAATCTCTTGAGCATAACTTGATACAAGCAGAGTAGATCTCTCCATCCTGCTTCAGGGATCTCTATCTTTGCAAGGCGATTGAATTATTCCTTCATGCTCAGCTGGAGGAATTGAGTTACAGTGACCATAATGCACAACAACAGACTGCTCGTGTTATAGACCTGTTTCAAGAAAATATGAGCAGAGTGGGTAAATGCTAATTTTGCAACAATCTACAGAGAACGAGGGAAATCAGAATGTCAGAAAAAAGCTAAATCAAGAAATAAGAAAAATAGACCCAATATGCCTCTGAACAAAGACATTTTCCCAATGGCCTCAAAAGTTAAGAGGATTGTGTGCAGCCTTATTGATTTTTTGTTGCAGTGTCCGAGAGATGGCGCCGAGAAAATGAGGTCTGGCTCGAAGGTTTATGTCCTGCCACAGTTAGAAGGAAACGTGAGCCGAGGATTCAGCTGGCCTTTTATTGTAAATGTGCTCCCTCTAGATGGACTTAAAGTGTCTGTTTTCCTGGCTGTAGGAGGGGAATTAAATATGAAGGGTATCAGTAAATGGGCAGGAAGACTCCAAATGAGTGCTTAGGGACAGTTTCCCATTATTGTCATCTATTATCGTGGACAGATAGTAATCCAGTGCACATCGGTGGCAGCCAGAGAGGTTATGGGTTATGTGAAAACAAAGTGGCACAGTTAACTGTGAGAGGGATAATTTGGCACTACTCTGCACTGCAATCAAATGGAAAACCTTTATAATTTATGCAGAATACAGAACCACACTGAGCTGACTGGAATCAGTTTGTGACTAAATAACCACTTCTTCAACATTTAACCCCTTGTTGCTTGGATAATTTGCTCTGATTTATGGAAGCTGTTTTCTGAACTAAAGCCGAGCTGACATCTTCTTGCATCTACCACTTTAATACCACGTGGTGTGTTACTATAGTATTCTTATTGGATGTTTAGTGTGTGTCAGATACTAGCCTAGCTTTGGGCTCACCTCTGTGTAGCTGCTGTAAAACGCTGGTCTGTACACAGACAGTCACTCTGAATAATAGGCCTGCAAGCCATAAATGTCAGCCCTTTAAATCACACACAGGCCAGCGCTGTGTCCCAGAGAGAGAGAATGCTTCATCACAGCTTAAACTACAGCCGCCCATTTATTATGTGTATGTTTATAAATCACTAAGGAGACCTCGCATTCCTGAAGCCTGTAAAACATAAAGAGAGAGACAGAGACAGAGAGAGAGAAAGAGAGAGAGAGAGAGAGGAAGAAAGGTAACGGAGGAAGAACAGAACATGAGACTGAAGATCTGAGGAGATTGGCCTGAGCAATGAGGGTATTGTTTCATATTCTTAACAATGATAATGACAATTTGGGAAAACATAAATTGTTGGAGGATCATATTCTGATGTAAGAGCCTCTCCACCTGAACCTGATCCCAATTCTTATGTTACACCTACCAGACGCCGAGGCATGTGTAGATATTATGCAGTTCTAACGTAGCTCGACAAAAAAAAAAAAAGCGAAAACATTAGACGTTAATGGGACACATGCAAGAGTTTATATTTATAGGCTTTGTATTGACCATAGTTCTACATTCAGATGTTCCTCTCACATGGCTGCTCGTTAGTTTGCATGTTTCATCAACAGTTTGATTATTTCAGTTCATAATTGTCACCGTAAAATGTTTCTTTTCTTAGTTTCACTCTGTGCCGTCGAATTATTTTAAACCTCATACATTTAGGATGTGCTGATGCAGCACCATTAACCTGAAGCATCAGATGTATTGTTGTGTGAAGCCACGCCCCCCCATCTCCTCCTGGGATGCTGATTGGTCATAGCTGAAACCAGCTGTCTTCTTGATCTGTCTTCAGAACGATTCTCTCAAGCACTTATTGTTGCTAGGTTACAGTAGCTAATACTTCCATATTCCTTCTCTGTAGCTGAGTTCAGAAAGGCTCGCTAAAATAACGGAAGAAGAATTATTGCGTCCTATCGACTCTGAAGCTAAGTTGTCAGTTATGGCCAGGATTAATGCCGAGATCTTGAGTTCTGCCTCTCTCTTGGAGAGAGAGAGAGAGCGAGGCCTTTGATAAGTTCATATTGTGTTGCAAAAGAACTGTGGGCACAGAGAAAATGAGCATTTTTAATTTGCGGACGCTTTACGGCTCCAGTGCTGAATTTTCATCAAACATGGACGCTGCCTCCGGTGGACCCAACCCCTAAATTCTATCAACACACAGAGTGAAAACCACCGACTTTCATATCATGACTAACGGAATTGTTTCATCATGAATATCCTGGTACACAGTCCATCCATGAGTGTGAATGAACCGGAGCGATTCTATAGGGTCCATATAGTCTAAATGAAAGATAAAACACGGCCCGTACTCATGCGCCATGTACGCTCCTTCAGCTGTGATGTAATACAGGTGCCTGCACAGCGTCAAGCCACATCACCTTTCTCTCCTCAGACTAACACTCTTTTGTTATGGACAGTTGATATTAACACTTGGCTGACAGTGAATTCCCCAACGTCTGCCAAAAACATCTGTCCACAGGCAAAAATAACTCCTCCACTAGAGATCGGTTGAAATAGGCCGATCAGATCTTGGGTCTTGGCGCTGTTACAGTCCCAGAGATTTATTACAACTACAGCAGCGTGATGTACTGTACGGTTATCTGATATATGCACATACATGCTGTTTAGCTCTTTACTCTCTCTGCTCCTTCATACATGAAGGCGCTTTCCTAAATTTAACCCAAACAGTGGTCTCAGCGTGAACACCGGCTCTCCTTGACACTAAAGGTCTGATGTTTCTGTCCATAGAAATAAAATGAAATAAATATCACATGTAGAGAGGGAGAAGAATATGATCTACGTCACGTATCAAGGTTTGTTCTCTTCTTTCCCCTGCGAACTATATTTCAATGTCTTTACTGAAATGTAACACGAACTTCAAGCTAATCCAACCTTTTATTGGAGGTGCAACACACACCTGTTTGATGAAGTCGATAATGATGCTGCATAATCAAATTTACGGAAATATCGCGGAGACTAACAAGACTTTTAGTCAAAAAAGGAAGACTAAAAATTAATCAGAATCAGGAAAAAACCTGGAGGTTCATCCCAAAAAAACCAAAATGGATTTTCATCAATCAGAACTAAATTGCACCGTTTCATACTTGTAATTTCTTGAAATGAGATTATATACTTTATCTTGTTGATATGCCCATTCTTAAGGGAGTCTGTCCGATATTAAGTGCACCTATATTTTTTTGACTTTGGTTTTTGCAGTACATTTGACTCTGAACTAAGAGGAGGGCTGCATTTCTGAATCAGGTTTTATGAAGCATTGCATTTTTTTTTTTTAATAAAATGGTTTTTAAATACACACACATACACACACTGAACAGAGTCCCATTCACCAGCACCGTATAGTGTACCCCTTCATGGAACACACAATCCCTGGCCCAATTTCTCTTGTCCCACGCCGCTCGCTTTTCCCCCAGGTACTGTGGGAAGTTTAACAGCGGCGACTGAGGAAACCACATCTCATCAGCTGCTCGGATCCTTGGGCTGTACTGGGACTCACCTCGTACTGTGCCCCCTTCACATTCCACATTCAGGTTTAGCAAGTCTATTTTAGTCTGGAAGTTGTGGCTTTGACCCTTGAACGCCTCACCGCCGGTTGCATGCAAGGTTGCCAATCTAGCACTTTTCCCTCAAGAGTGTCTCTCAAGTAGCCTCGGGAGGAATAGCATTAAATTATTATGTTTGAATACAACCACAAATCCCAGAGTCCAATTAAATCTGGATGTGTATTGAGTTTTGGTGTATGAGACTTTCTCTCCACCATATTCGTTCATTTTGATCGGGGAAACGTAAACGCACTTTCCTCAGCAGAAGAGGACTCCAACAGTCACGTCACTGAAGGAAATTTTGAATAGTTAAGTAGAAATCTAAAGGTTCTTTCTCAAATTTGCGAGACGATTTGTCTAAAATAGTGTGTGTGCCGTCTCCTACTTGCTTTGGGCTGCTTGACATTTTTTGATTCTGACATAAGGAGACGTGTCAGTCCAGCCGATCTTGGCTATTCTGGACCTTCTGTCAGTCAGGTTGCACTTTCTGACCGTTACCCTCAGTGCAGCTCCTCTATGGACATCAATACAAAACCTGGCCTGCTCTTAATTGAGATGTATCTGTATTGAGCAGCAAAATCTACAAGTCACTCATTGAATATGAAAAATGGAGAATGGGAGGTGGGAGGGAGCTGGGGGGGGGGGGGGTTGGGGGGGGAATCAATGATATGGATCTGCATGAGGAAGGCTGATCCTCCATCCTGTGGCCTTGCATGTGTGTGTTGGCTGCGCTGTAGCATTATTGGACATCTGAATGAATAATGACGTCGCCCCAGACTGGGCAATTACCACCAGTGCTCGTTTATTAAAGAGCGGATGGTGAGATGGAGGGAGGAGGATGGTGGCTTTGGTGCCAGGGGAACGGGAGGGGGGGGGGGGGTGAAGAGGTAGAGAAAATGGGAAGGAACAGATGCAGAAAAATCCACATTTATTCCACGTCATTCCCAGAATATTTGATTCCTCTGTATTCGGTCCTGGTGGACTGTCTCTAAAAAGATGTCGTATATTGCTGCTCTGCTGTCGTTGGGGAACAAACTCATTTCCCCTTGATTCAGCTGATCGATTTGGATTTTAGATCACGTTGGCTTGTTAACTAACAGCTATTCATCACTGTCTCGTTATAGGATAGATGCTTACAGATCAAGTGAAACCAATTATATGCACTTCAGTGGCAAACATTTTAACATCCACAATGGATACTTTGTTCATTTTAGCCTTATGGCTAGTTAGCCAGACAGAAGTCTAGAGATTTACCAAGCTGATTTGAGAAGAGGAGCAGAGATCAGTCATGCCTCCAGAACCGCTGCCTCCTTTAAAGACACATTCAGCTCAGACGACTAAAATGCAACTGGTTTTATTCCTTGACAGTATCTCAAAACATCCCCACCACATTGGCTAACGTTCTCGACAATTTCTAAATATCTTTTGGTGGGGAAAAAAATCTAACGTCTAATGTAATAAGAGCTCTTTAAGGATGATTAGTACTTCAAATGAAGTTCTCGTAATCATTTTTAACCAAACCTGTCCGCGTTCAAGCAGCGCTTCAACATCGATCAGTCTGTGTCAGATGAGAGCAGAAGAAATAAAAGGGTAACCATGGAAACACCATCAC
Organism: Aulostomus chinensis; assembly: GCF_037954235.1. Taxonomy (NCBI): domain Eukaryota; kingdom Metazoa; phylum Chordata; class Actinopteri; order Syngnathiformes; family Aulostomidae; genus Aulostomus; species Aulostomus chinensis. Next base: position 5,088,098 of record NC_141335.1, read on the forward strand.
GACCCCCCCATGCAGCTGTCTACAATACCTTGTTTACCCTGTTATCTGGAATGTAGGTTTGTTTGTTTGTTTTTACAGGTTAACAGGTTTTAAAATGTGTGCTGAATGTGTAAAACATCAGAAATGATTTTTAGGGGTCCTAAGACGAGCTTTAGGGAAGATTCTAATTGTTCACTCCAGCTGAACTCTGAAGTTTCCAGTTGGAATTGAAAGGAAAAAGAGCCAAGAGGTCTGTAATCACCTGGTATTGTGAGCAGCTACTTTATTTTTACTTTTCCTCGCTTTGACTGGAACGCGGTTGACTCAGATGTCGCGTCACTCCCAGTTCTGACTTCTGAGTTCCCGGGTGAAAGGATCTTGGCGTAAATCTCTGCTGCTCGTGGCATGAAATCTTCAGCAGAATGACGAAGCTTCATCCGTCGTATTTTTGAGCAGCAAAGAAACCCAGCCCCTCCCACGCACTCCTTCTCTTCTTTCCATTTTGCCATCCCGCATCTCACCTCCTCTCCTTTCTCACAGCGTCTGTCTGCATGTCTGAAATGCTAGGAAAACACTGCGGCTATGTTGGCTGTGTTGAGAATCAGTCAGCAGCTGCTTGGTGATCAATGGAAAAGAAAACAAATCATGACCAGAGGAATTTGAGTTTTGAACTTTCCCCACTCGCCTCGTGAGTCAGTCACAATGACTTGGATGGAAACCAGCGTTTGAAAAATGACAGTAGTGGATGTAGATGTGGGTCCATGCATCATCTGCCTGTGCTTCTGTTTCAGTGTATATATCATCATCAGTGTTATTCTCCTGCCACTTCCACAAGTTTAAGTCTCCCATGCCAGCATATCTGAAGCATATGTCTGGATGGGTATGTCTGTACACGGAGGGTCCACATCCTGCCCCTCCGGTGACCCCACCCCCATTCTCACATGAGTATACACACATTCATGGATTGACAAGACATGCTTGACTAATGACTCAACCTCAGACGCCCGCCAATGCCACTGTGTTGGTGTAGTGGTGCCACAGCACCCGCACGGCCCTCGCCGTGTCCTAACGCTATCACGAACCCACACAGAGGCCGTATTGTTCTGCAGGCTTGAGAAAGACCAGGGTTCAAGGACATTAATAGCCACAATGTATAATCTTCCTCCTCCTCCTCCCGACACACACCCACATCCTACTCATTCAGCTTTTAGGAAACTTTGATTTTTTTATTTTTTTTTTTTTAGGTTTTTTTTTTGGAGAGGGGGATGTTTCATCTGGGAAAGTACCATTGACAAAACTGAGGCAAGTTTTATATTTCTTCAGCTTCACCGCTTCACAAATCCCTTATGCAACCATGAAAATTATCATGCAGAAAAATCTAAGAACTCAACCAAAAATGTTTTTTTTCTGTTTGTATGTCATCCACAACTGTAACTAATGAAAGTCCATTATTTCCCAAACAAGTTTCTTCTTATCTGGATATCTGCAGGAATCCATGCGACCGTGTGCACGTGCACGTTTCTGCCCAGTACAGACAAGGAGGGAATTAATAGCGTCTCCATTATAGTCTAAGAAGACCAGTTCTTCACTTCTAAATATATACCCACCACCACCACCACCCGCCATCCCAGTTCAACACTCAAGGTTTGTCTCCGATCATAAAACAAATGTTAACCCGCCGCCCCCTCTTCCGTGCCACCGAGGAGCCTGAGATGATTAGCCTGAGCTCGTCTCCTGTGCGCTAATTGTCAAAGCCAGCATCACCTTCTCTATTCTCTAATTAGTCTTAACAAGATAACTGAACACTAATTAAAGTGACCAAACCGGGGCTGTGATAAAACACCACGCAGATTATTCTCCTCTTTTGTGTGGTCCAAATGTTAGAGAGCTAACTTTTTAAATGTTATAACAAATTCCTACATTTGATTTTGTTGTTGTTGTTGTTTTTTTTTCTTTCTTTGCACTGTTGAAGATGAGTATTTACATTTGAGAAGTTAGTGGATCGTGCCAAACTTACTCTTTTCCCTTCATCTTTATTCCAGACTGCTGCCTTTGTGAAAGTGTAGCAAGAAAGTTGATATATATCCCATTTTTTTATTTCTCCTCTTTTTTTTTTGGCCTTGTAATATTTTGATATTTAAGGTACTCCGGCCTGTCAAATCATGACTTTTTCCACGATCAAACAACACAATATTTCCAGGTAAAACTCAAGCAGCTGTTTTGCTACCAGTTGCGGTTAAAATGTCACTCACATCCAGGTAAGACAGCAAAAACTTTGAAATTCTCAGGCGGACAAGACTGGCTTAACTGTGCAGCAGAAAGAAAAACAAACTTTTTTTATAGTAAAAGCATGCAACTGTGCACTTTTAACATTTGAAGCCATTTGTAAAACCCTGAATCCCAACAAAATAAGGACATAAATAAGAAAGGAATTAGAAATAGAAAATTTTTCTTGGTGCCACTTTGTAGCAACTTAAATATTGTGGCTACTCATTATCACGAAGTATGTATGAGACAAATAACATGACCACACAAATGTCATCAATTTCACTGTTAATGCACAGGTACCTGCCAACATGCACAGTTCCATACTGTACTATGCAGCCTGCATACAGTAGAAGCTGTGAACTCCTACGTATAAGCAGGTCACTGATTCTGTAGAAGTGTCACAAACATGAATTATGAATCAGCATCTCAGTCTTCAGGCTTTTACTACCCCCTTCTTCTTTTATTTTTATGTAAAACACATTGTTAAAGGTCAGTGGAGGGAGGCGGCAGCATGAGAGTCGGGTGTGTGTTTCTATGAATGTGTGCACGCATGTCATATATGTGTGTGCATGTGATGTGTGCCTATGATTAAGTGTAATTCCTTGGTGTGTATGTGTGAGCGTGTGTTTTTCGGCGGGGGTGAGGCTCTGTCTCCTATGCATGCTGTGCTCATTGAAAAGTGGTGTCTTGTGCCTGGGGGTGAGGTGGGGGGTGGGGTGGGGTTGAGAGAAGGCGGGCGCCCAGGCGTCAAAGAAAGAGGTCACATCCATATTCATCGCATTGGACATGCACATGTAAACCACTTTTAATGTGCCGTGACAGTTGAAAGTTGTGTTGAGGCGGAAAGAGATAAAGAGATAAAGAGACGGCGAGGAAGAGATGGTGACAAATATCAAAGAAACGTTGTGAGAAAAGTCCACATGTCCTGACTGGGCCCTGAGTGAAAACCTGCTGATCCTATGCATGCAACATCAGAACGAGCGTCATAATCGAAGAAAGAGAGCAGAACATTTTCATCAGATATATTTCGGCACAAAAAATACACAAGTCTGCTATTTAACAGTCTGTCAGATCACCTGAGCTGCTCCAGTACAACGGTTCTACATTAACATTGGCATCTAACATTCCTCAGTAAAAGTTTGTTAAATATATTTGGCCTTGTAGAAGTCTTGATCAAAGTTTGGCCCAAAACTTAAATGTGGTGATGGATCCAGACGCATTTGTCTTTCCATTAGAAATTCTTCCAACTTACTTTTTTACCATACAAAACTCTCAGTGAGTCCCAGCTCGCTATGTAATGGACTCTGTGCAGAAAACTGTGTAAAAAAAAAAAGAAAACTAAGTTCCTATTGATTTTTGTTAGCATTCAGACATAATCACCTGAGGGACGACACATGAGTCACTGAAAGGATGAAAGGGAAAGTCATGCTGGGTTCTGAGCAGCGAGCGCTACTGTAGCCTCTGAGGACAAGTTGTGTCTGCTGTCGTCCCGGTGAGGAACAGTGAGATTTACCACTCATACGTGTCTTTGAGGGTGAGGGGACACGCAGAACTCACGAGAACCCTCACGCAGACACGGCAAGAACATGAAAATTCCCCACTTGATGCAAGTTTTTGCGCAGAGGCAACACTGCCAACATCCTATCCAAAACTCACGTGAGCCACCTGAGGCACCGCTGGGATTTGAACCCAGGATCTCCTGTTTACTAGACAGGTGCTTTAACCAACTAAGCCACAGCGCCTGTTGACACCCTGATATTAATTTAGGCCACTTGTTTCTCCAAGATCCAAATAGCCGTTCACACGTGCTCATCACTGTAAAATTTCTTCCCTGTTTTTAAAGCTGTGCTGAAGAATGCAGCCGTGGTTGGCGCTGGTGAACACGCTGGGTAGTGGCAAGTGGAGGGGGTGGTTGTCTGATGGCTGAGAAGAAAGCGGACCAGACCACCTGGAACTGAAGCATCTGATTTAACCAGCCGCCATCTTCACCTGCATCTGCTATGATCATACAGTCCTGAGGGGGCTGCTAAACGTTAACACCGTTGTATGTCACACGGGCCTATCTTTTAGTCAATATACCGTATTTTTTGACTGCAGTGAAGAGACTTGCATGGAGAGGGTGGAAACCTTTCAAAAATATATGCCATAATAAGGTACTTTGAGGACGGGGGGGAGGGTCATCTTCACATCTTAGTCAGGGCCCAGGTAGCTATTCATGACAATGTGGTATTGTACGACAGCATTTAAAGTCAGCCTCTCTCTGTAACCGTCTGTTATAGGCGCGCACTTAGAAGTCGTCAACAATGAGTAAGAAACGAATAATCAAACTCATGCCATCAAGTCAAGGGGTTGTGTCAAAGTAGCATAGAGAGACGTAGAGAAGGCGGTATGGTTGCAGCGTACTCACAGGTGAGAAGGGCTGTGAGCGAAGATGAAGCTGAGGATGATCAGGATGTCGATCAACTTGGGTGTAGATAGACATGCAGGGTGCTTAACCTGTTGATGCCCTGCTGTTCGGCCTGTGCAGCATGATCGACCCTTACCTGAGCCCTCTGAAGGTGAGGAGGGGTCACGCCGACGGTTGGAATCAAAGGACGGGACTCTCTTGTAACCTTACTCCTGACTTCTCAGACAACACCACGGTCCCCTGGGCATCTTCACTCTCTATTGGCTTTTATCCTCACAAAGGTTTAGTGGCGACAGGGGCTTCCCTAAACGGGCAAATTATGCTATCGGTTTCCTCACTCACGTTAGAGGATGAGAGCGGCTGTCTTTCCCTCAACCAGAGGAAAGGTTCTCCATCTGGAAATGTGTTTTGCAGTCAATCATATCATAGCTGAGCTGAATTTGGCGGCACATTTGTTTTCTCATGACTATTTATATTTACTTTGATCCTTTGGGTTTGAATGCAGGATGGTCAGATTTAATCCCAGTTCCTAACACCACTGGCATTGTTCTCAGAGAATCTTGGAGACAAGTTTATCCTGTCCAGCAGAGCGGTGCACTGTGAGTCTTTCTGGGCTCTAACCTTCAGCTTGCCTTGAACAGTGGGGAATCCTCCTCAATCACTATAAGGAGGTCCTCTCAGCCCCTGTTATATTTTAACCGCTAGACCCACACCATGGGGCGCTGTGTAACGGCCCGTCAGTGGCTGTAACCTAAGCACCAAAATTGCTTTTTGACGATGTACCTAGTGTTGTTTTAAGAGCCCCTGTCTGTCCCATCCAACCCCACCCCCACAAAATATGATTTAATCATTTTTCTCACTTACTTTTCTCAGCATGAGAGCAAAAAGAAGGGAAGAGAAGGAAACTGAGAGGGGCCGGGGGTGGGGCGATGGTGGTGGAGGGAGTGGGGGGGGGGGGGCATACTGTAGAAGAGCATTCCAAAGTGGTGAAGAAGGGGAGACATTATAGCAGTTATTTCCGCCGTGAAGAGGAGAAAACCTCTTACAAGGCAGTTCTTAATAGGATCTGGTCGCTGAAGCTGAGACCAGGCTACTCCTCTTGAGAAGTCCTCCGGGTGAAAATCAGAGCAGGCTTTTAATCAAGAGGCAGCAGACGTTATACAAACAAGTGCCTGTGCTGATGTCATCTTGAAAAATTTTATCCCTTTAATGCTCAGATTGCTCCTCGATTATTGGAATTCAGTGAAATTTTTTTTTTTTTCATTCGGTGCTCTTGGAAATGGGATGATTTCAGATGCAGAAGCCTAAATGTTGTATACCATCAACCTCCTGACCGCTATGATGCCTGCCAGCATCCATAATCTAATCATGATCAGGTAGGGAAAAAGATACGATATCCCTGGGTCTTCTTGCAAGAAGACGGACACTAAACACAGCAGAGAGTTAATAAACTGTCAGAGGTATTAATTGAGATGCAAGGTGTTATGCAATATGTTTTCTGCAATTTTTTTCCCACTATATTTCAATACTTAAGCGTTACCAAACCTTCCCTAAACAGTATTTTCACACGGTGGTGCAGTGGTCAGCACAGTCGCCTCACGGCAAGAAGGTTCCAGGTTCAAACCCCGGATCAACCACTGGATCTTTCTGTGTGAGTCTGCATGTTCTCCCTGTGTTCTCCCTGTTCCTGTGTGGGTTCTCTCTGGTACTCCAGCTTCCTCCCACAGTCCAAAGACATCAAGAGGGGATGAGGCTGACTGATGCTCTAAATTGACTGTAGGTTGTCTGTCTCTATGTGTTGGCCCTGCCATGGACTGATGACCTGTCCAGGGGGAACCCTGCCTCTCACCTGAAGGCTGCTGAGATAGGCTCCCCCCCCCCCCCCACCCCGTGACCCTCAACAGAATAAGCAGTAGAAAATGGATGGATGTTAAATGTCATTACTTTTTAAGAGTGACTTAAACATCAAAAGATTTTGTTTTCAGGTTATTTCAGTATGTGCTGTTGTTGAGTTTTTTGTGTTTTCAAAGTCACTGTATCAGGCTGTGTTGTAGGGAAAATGTAAAGTGATTTATTTTTTTTAAAGAAAAAGAGTCACATGGCTTCGAAAGGGAATTTGAGGCCAGAAGCCAGCATTATTAGGCAATAAAAGGATGGTTAATGTCAAGGATGGGGCTTGCAGAGATTCCACTCACATCCTCTCTGTCTGTCACTTGTGATGATATTCAACCACCCAATTTTCCCACAAACTTAACCAAAAGTGATGTTTGTCTACTGATTTGTTTAAAAAAAAAACCAATGACTTTCCATTTCAAATTATATTCGATGGGTACAAATTAGTCATATATGAATATAAACTCTGGCTCAAGGTTATAATCAAGCTCGATAATCCTCCTTTTCACTCGCGACACCTCCCTGATGTATACGCTGTCTTTTTAAAGACGTTTCAGTACGTTTAGTTACATTTAAAAGTCTGGCCATAACTACCTCGGTCACTAGAGGGCATCTGTCACTTCAACAACAGAAGGTGTAGGAGGGTCTGAAGTGCTCAACTCTCCTACCACTGAAACTGGACATGATACCATGATTAGTTCTCCAGAAATGATGATATCTTCATCTGTTAGAGAACTGGAATGGATGCTCAGCTGTTAGAAACGAAGAGAGTTCAGGCTGGGTTCCCCTGCGACATTGTCGCAGGTTTTTCTTTTTCTAGCTCCTTGTGTCATTTCGCGTCGGGGAAATATTTAACATGGTATTTCAGCAAGAACAGCAATCATGTGCAGAGATTTATTTATTTTATTTTTTTTAAAAAGGTAGAATGGAATACAGCAGATTGTGGTAATCGTTTAAAATATGGACGAGCCAACCTGAGCCAGACTGCTGCGGATAACCGCGTTCCACATGTCAAGAACCGTCCGACCATTTCACAGCTGGAATAGTTGCCATCCGGACCAACACCCATATCTCTCATCGCTCCCCGTTCCACTCTCCTCCTCAGGAACACATTGTTCCCACACCCTTCTTGCATCAGCGGTTGACACCCACTTGAGAGCTCTGAAGCACTGTGTACATATGACCACAAGTGTTGTTACTGTTACCAGGGATCACCTTACCCGCTGCCATCACTTCTGGGTCTGTCAGAGACCTGGTTTGGGTTAATGGACAGACCCTGTGGTTCATGCATCATCCTCACTACTTTCTTTCCTCTCTTGATATCTGGTTGCGCTGCGTAGCTGTCACAGACATACGATACATTTCCAGAGGAGCAATTATGCTGACATATTCGGTGTACAGCCAAATTTCACATGCAAGCTGCGTATTCACTGTATTTCCTGCTTTTCTAAATTTTCTTTTAAAAATGTGTGTGCACGTGTGCAACAGGTGACAGTCATGTCCGATGTTTGTTCTTTTATACATGCATGGCAACGCAGTTGTATCTTTTGAATATAATACCCAAGTTTGGACGTATGTACGTGGAGCTCCACTGCTAATAACCTTCTATTTCCTGGAAGATCAAGGATTGGTGGAAGTCTCCTGGTTCACACTCCAGTCCAGCTGGGGGCGGTAATACACCTGTAGGGTGATTTTTTTTTTTTTTTCCAATTGGACTAAAGAAGAAGAAGAAGTGGAACACCTGAAGTGTTTAGTTCTGCTGCTGCTCACGAAGGCCTGAGATTTCTCACTTCCAACTAATCAGCTTCCACACAAAGAGGCAACTTGACTTGGAGGTGTTTCTGCTGATGAATGTGAGTCAAATATTCATTCTTTTGATTCTCCCCTCAGCTGCAGTATGTTCCCAAGCCTATGAGTTGCTGTGTCATCTCGCCATTCAGTGCTGGACAGCAAGATTTTTGAAACAGCTTCCTAACCTTCATAGTAAACCCGCAAAACCTAAAGAGCAAACAGACCAAAAAAATCTTTATGGAGCCACCGGGCTGAGATAATTCCCCACTCTAATCAGGGATCAATATTAAAAAGTGAGGTTTAGTAACTTTACTCCTTGGAAAGGTAAGAGGTGAGGTGGTGCATCCCTTGAGTTCTCCAGTAACGGTGATAAATGAAGAACAGATAAAGGTCAGCACATAATAAACTGAGCTGTCTTTACACTAGGCTTGCCTGACATTATCAAGATGAGATAAATTTATTTTTCATTGATTTCAGACAATAGGTCACAGACTAATAGTTTCTTTGAACACACTTATCTGAGGAGATCTGTTGCTCTAGTGGTCGTCTATGAACAGAGACTTGATCTTACCAGTGCTGGGTAACTTCATTAGGATGGAAACCAGCTCTGACTTCCACCACAGTGGAGCTGCATGTCGCTTACGCATCTTAGTGGCCGATCAGACGAAGACTGTCCTTGTCTCCTCACACTGCAGAACTCCTTGTTTAACCTCTCCAGAGCCTTCCCCAGCAACCTGTGATCATAATGAAGAACATCATTTATGCAAATGCAATTAGGGCGGGGAACATGATAGTGGAGCGCAGGGTGCCAATGGAAATTTATCACTGAACACTCAAGCTCTAAACTTTCAATTAAAATATCGAATTTCACTGGATTTAATCTAAACGTAATAAATTAAGCAGTAGAAGTAGGGTTTGCAGTACAGCATGTCAGTATCACACTTTGAGATGGTCACTGATTCCAGGTGGAGTGGTGAAAGGGGGGGGCAGGTCGTAGTGGTCCCTGGAGAGGGGGGTTTGGGCTACGAAGAAGATGCTCTTTAACGGTCTAACAGTCCTCAGAGCTTTTAAAACTTGATCACTTTTGTTTTAACGCTTTGTCATGGAAGTCTGTAATGACAACCTGAGGTGTGTGTGTGTGTGGGGGGGGGGGGGATACAAATGGAAGTCTAGACTTCAAAAAGTCGTCCATCATGAGAGAGCAGGAGTGGCAACCAAAGATCCAATCATAAAACAGAGCTAGAAGCTTGAAAAACACACACACACACACACACACTTGTTTGAACATTTAGTGACATAAGTCTTCAAGTTGAGGATGAATGCATTCAAACTGGCTTCTAAATGCACTTTGGATATTCGGGCTGCTGTAAAATGAGAAAGTAAAGGTGACAGATTGCGATCCTGGGGTCAGAAATCCAGTGCCTCTCCTAAGCATTTTAACTTAGAATAAAATCTAAATTTGGCTTGAGTGCACAAAATCAGTTTGGGCAACAGAACTCAAAATATTATAATCAATGGCTCCAATTAATCCTTTAAAATGTGCACTAACTGATACACCTGAGGAGGCTTTTTTCTCTGTTTTTGTATTAATACCCACAAAAGGTAAGACACTATATCTTTTTTTTATTAAACACGTGATGAGGAGCTCACATATGATTTTGACCAAAAAAAAAAATGTTTGTTTTATTGTGTGAGAACATTTGTACGTATTTATCTATTAAACCTATCCAGACCACAACCACAGCACTGTCACAACTCTCCTGAAATATGAAATTTTTCCACTGAGGGGAAAAGAAAAGGAAAAAAAAAGGAATTTCCTGCAGTGGTTTACACAGGCATACTTAGCACTTCTGTTGCTGGACGTTTGTGAGATTGTGGGCGAAAAAATTGTGCATAACTTTTCATCAGATATCGTAAAAATGTTTTTCATGAGAATGTGTTGACCTGATGATATTAACTCTCGCTTCCAAGGAGGTCTTTTAATCTGGTCTCTGCATCTGGAAGCGATGTTGACGCGAGCGGCGAGACTGAACAAACGCGGTGGAGTCGCCGGCTGCTCTGTAAATGCAGATCATTCATTTATGGCTTTCTCACGAGTGACTCATTACACATTATGCTTAAATATTTCTTCCATTAAATATTCAGAATTGATATAGTTCCAAATATTTACCCAAATGTGTCTTTTCACTGTACGGCTTTTCTCACGAGATATTGAATTCATATGAACCCAGAGAGAAACAGCTGGACTTTATCATCTGTGATACTTGTATGTTGCTTCAAAGTCACAGAGAGCATGTTTGCTTTTATTGGCTTGTACTTTTTTTTGAGTGATGTTCAGGGTGGGCGTGAGATATTTTTCTAGTTTTGGAAATTATTATAGTGGCTCCCACTGTTTTTGTGCCGTGCCCTGAAAATGAAAAGGATGTAGTTAGGTGAAGTGCCCAGTGAAACCAGCCGGATGCTCTCCCCTCCCCATCTGCTTAGCGTAATTCTTGAGGACATCAGTCAAGACGAAACCTGCAGTTCCAGCCTGTATTAGATCCTCGCTGCTCTCCCGAGAGCTGCATCCTATTATATCTTCTGTTCTGTTTGTGTTTACATTCAGAAAACATGGCCGCCTGTACTCTCCTTCATGCTAATAAGCTGCCGTCGTCCCAGTTCTCTTAATATCACATTAGAATTTCATCTCAAGGGGGGATTCACTGGGACTGTGAGAACTTTGTATGTTTAATGAATACAACGGAGGAAAGAGTCTCTTAATAGTTGCATTAATGCTCTTTTCTTCACGTTGTGCATAATATCAAACATGACCTGGTTCTTCTGCTATTTCCATAACGCCCCTCTGGATCTTGGTGGTATTTTGTCTCGTTGGTTGCTGCATTATTTAATGAGGTCTATGAATCAGTGCGGCAGAAAACCAGGGATGGAGTTCAAAGTTGCAACACAGAATTCAGGAGCATGTAACTTTGATAGGAGTAAACATATTTGACATCTTTTCATCGAAGAAAACATGTTGCCACGACATTATTAATGTTTCTTCTTCTCCCCGTGATATTAAAAATAGTTACAATGATGATGGCAACACGAGGAATGTTGCAGATGACAGCATATGAAGCGTAAGACGAAATGTCCCTCTGGAACTTGTGGAATTAGCACCTTCAGCCAGTGGGGTTGGACGTGGCGGAGGTCAGAATTCCCCAGGCCTTTCAGGTTCCTCTGCTTCTTCGCGTTAAATAAAATCATAATATCACATATTGTGTGCTGCGTCATCAAGGTGGATACTAAGAGCTGACATACATGAGCTCTGGGATACACGGCGTACAGGCAGTAATCACTGTTGTATGATCGAGACTTGGAGCCAGATTTCTATTTTTCTCTTTATTATGATTATTATTTATTAGCATTTATTATTTATCCTTATCGTGCAGCAACATTATTTTGAATGGAATGTGTCCGTTTGTGTGATGTCACGTGACTGTTTCGTGTGGCACTGCCGACGTGTGGGTTAAGTATCCTAATTCAACAGACTCAATGACTTAATAAGGAAAATAATTCACTTCTGCTGACTCTTATAATGACAGAAAGTCCAAGGAACCAGCTCTGGATCTTCTGCTGTCCCAGCTGCACAAACATAGAAAAGCAGCTCTGCACCTCCTGACAGCCAACCGCAGTTTGTGTCAGGTGTGTGTGTGTGTGTGTGTGTGTGTGTGTGGGGGGGGGGGGGGTCTAACCTGGACCAGAAAAATACTGCTACAGATAAAAACCATTTTGGACAGAATCCACATGGATCTGGTCTTGCAGTGCATAGCTACAACCTGCCATGAATGGATTCATGTAATGGCATGCAAGCAGCAATTAACAAAGACTAGACACGCTGTTAGCAATGTACTTAGATGTTTGTGTACTACCAACACTTGAGCTCGTGCTGCTCTGAGTTTTAATCCATTATTTACTTGAATCTGGACCTTGTAATTACTTGGATGTATCATCTGACACCGAACACCATCCCTGCAGCTACCGATAGCACACCATGATTTATTTATCTTTAATTAGCTGCGATTCATTGAAAATCATGAAACTATAGACCACAATCGGCATAACTCATCCCTGCACCTACGCCAGTGTTTAGCCTGGGACACCGAGGTTGATCCACCTCTCTGTATTCGATAGCGCCACGATGTATTATTCACTGAAGATCGAGTTTTAAAGCAGTTAGCTGCACTCTTTTCGATGGGCTTCATCCATCCCAGCTCGGTAACATGATTTGCTTTTCTCAGGCATGAATTAAAAAAAAAAAATTATCGCATCATTTAAAACACACACGCTATTTGTACAATGATGGATTGACTTAACTTTTCAAGTTACTAGTTAGCAATGATTTATTTCCTCCACAGTCAATGATTGTCAAACATCCATACTTGTTTGTAAAGGGATTAAATTGTTAAATGATTAAATAGTTCTATTCTCTCCCAGGCTCTTTTATAATTCATGTATCTTAAACTCTGCACTGTATTTAAAACTGATCGGATGTTCTTCCAGCCCCATTTTGATTCTGGCAATGTAAACTGTAAAAATAACCACAATACTTGTCTACTCATCCGCTCCAATTTTTCCTCACGTATAAATGGGTCATCCTTCTTTTCCCTGTCTGAAGGAGCTTATAATTCTTCTCTTTACACATAATCTATTGTATTCTATGCTAATTTGTTATTTTCATTTTTTTTTTGTATTGTCAATATCTTGAAACATAATTTTATTACCAGAAAAAAAGGAAATATATACCAGAAAAATGTTATCAGGAGAAAAGTTTCCCCTTCTGAATATTTTAAAACATGAAAATTCTTAACATAAGACAAAAAACAACAACAACTTGTGGGACACATGAGATGGTAACGTTGCCGATGCTCATATCTCAATAGTCAAACATAAATAAAAGGATATCCTGCTAAATACAAAGAGAAATTTCAATTGCCAGAATGTTGCAGAGTCTAAATACCCTCACAGCTGTTTTCTCGAACCAGACATTATGACTCACTATATAAATATTTTATCTGCACCATAAATACAGTTCCAGTCTATGATGTTAGGTTTGGTCAAGTGCTTATTTTGAATCATCAGGAGAGCTACAGAGTCTGAATTGGTTTTGGCTCATCTATCTTTCTCTCTTCTCACATCTCTGTCTCTGTTCCTTGATGGTACAACCAATTTTTCCTTGGCAATTCCAAAGGAAACATTAATAGGAACAAGCAACAATGTGAAACAGATTACGTTTAAAAAAAAAAAATGTATTGATGTGTTCTCAGTTCATGATGTTTCTGTTACATTAAAGCTGCAATTCTTGGCAGCTTCTCACCGTCTAGATATGCTCTTTGGATGCTTTTAGCTGCTAAAGTCAATTGCAAACCTTAGATGCATACTAACCTTTCGAGTCTCGATGAATGATTTATACAATCCTGCATTTTCCAAAGTGTGTACGTTGGATGATCAAACTTAGCAGATGTCAGCTGTTCACCTGCTTTTGTCTTGCAGAAATCGTGCATCCATGAATGTGTTGAAATTGCGCCTTCGTTTCTCTCCATTCTCTTCCGAGAGATCAACCTGGGTCATCCCATGGGGAAGAGTAACTTCAGAGCGCTACACATCATCTGTTATAACCTTTATCTCCAGGCAGGGACTGGCCACACACTCCCCGAGACAAAATGGTACAAAATGAAGTTCAAACAGAATCGTTGCTGCTGCACGCGATAAAGGAACCGGAAACATGGTTCCACAGAGCCCAATTTGACGTGGTCAACAAAAAAGAAGTGCGAAGTGCCAAACACTGAGGCTAAAACCGCAGACAGGGACGGCAGACCTCTTGTTTGATATTTCTGACTGCACCACTGATGGCAAGCCTTTAGCCTGATTGACAGTAGTTAGAAAGCTTGCGGTTTGCCAAGTAGTTTGCTAATGTTGGATTGAGGCTGTCTTTAACGCTGTGGTAACGTGATCAGTGGACCAAACGGGAGTTGAGGCCATCATTCCCAATCATCTTATGATGGAACAATTACAATTTATAAATGGTCGCATCAACGCAGGCTTGTTCAGGACTTCGACTTGTAGTCCAAGGTCTTGTTTGGTATCTCAGTTGTATACAACCTCTGGTTGTAGTAAAAGCAGCATGGAGGATAGTGACAGTGTTTCTGTTGTGTTGTGTTTTGGACTGGGGCTTAAGGCCTCTGCTCACTCACCACTAAAGCCACTTTTACACAAAGATTTCACAAAACTGCTGTAAAAACGACCTCACAGTATTTCCATTTGGTTGTTTACAACGGCAGGATCATGCTGCCAGAGAGTGGGAATTTATATCGTACCACAGCATACCACAACATGACACGTAAACGAAACGGCATCAGTCCAGCAGTTGCTTTCACGCAGACGTCGACACCGTCCCTCACTCTGTAGCTTCCCTTTCATTCTGAAAATGAGGACTGGAGCCAAAATCTTCCCACCTTGAAAGCGCTGTGCATAAAGGCCGTGTGTGGTAAACCCAAAGCACCGGAATGAAAATAAAAACGCTTTTACGAAGTGACACCGGGTCATATCCTTTCAACGGTTTATCACAATCATTGCTGTTGCACAATTAACACGGCCAAGATCGACTTGTCAAAAAATATAAACATAATACGCCATCCGTAATAAATACTGGCATGAATTTTTGTGATCTGTTTTTTAGATGTTAAAGTGTGAAGCATTACTCCACTCATGTTAAACATATTATTTTCACACCAGCATTTTGGGAAGTAATTTTTTTATGGCACTGTAAAGCATCTTTAATTGCATTGGGCTGTATGATGTTGTAGTTTCAGTTGGTTGAGAATTGCAAACAAACCGTTTCAGGGTGAAAGTAAAACCACCCTATTATGGTGATTCCATTGCGCTTGTTTTGTCCCACATCCAAGGGTGACTGTTCACATATTGTATCCCCACATGACCTGATCTTTGAGGGGGAAACATCCCCAGTTTCAAAGTGTGCGTTCAAGGATTCCTTTGTAGCTTTTGTTATTGTACATTCCTCCGCTGCAACCCAAGACGTGCACTAATCATTCGTCCCTGTCATTATTAATGCCCTATATGTTTTATTTACCTGACCAGACTTTAATCAGCTCCCTGACTTCCTCTGTAACACACCTTGAAACATAGCCTGTGTATCACTGACGCTGCCCACTGTGCTCGACAGCCGGCTGCCATCAGGAGAGCTGGAGGTGGCAGACAGGGTTGGGGAGGATGTGTTTGTGTGTTTCTGCAAGTGCGTAGATGTAAGTGTTTCGGATGCTGCCTTTGAGCATTACTTATTTATACATTTGTGTACTTTTCCCCATGTGTATGTATGTTAATGTGTGTGACAGGTGCTAACTCCTGTGTCAGGGGTGAGGTCCCACCCTCCCTCCTCAGCCAAGGTGTCTGCAAAGGTTCGTATCAACTCGGCAAGTGATAGGGTGAACGCCTTTTAACCCTCAACGCACACATAGCATAAGGCGTACGCACACCCAGCCCCCCAGGGATCATTAGCCTTTACGCTAACAACAGGCCCCAAGACAACCTGGGAAAATGGGGAGGGTCATGAGATAGTCTTTAGCGATGTATGCAAATGTACGCATTGTGCACTTGCTGCTGGCATGTCAGTAAATGTCACAAGGAGTTACAGGAACGTGTCAACAAGGAGGACTCCTACTAGGGAAGACGTTCCCACACACCTATGTTTAGACGAAGAGTATCAGCTGCTGTGAATGAAATGTGTCGCCACTTTAATTAAACAGTATTCATAACATCTACAGCTGCGATCACACCTCAAGTGTGTTTTGGGATCAGAATGACGGAGTAGTGGAAAACTTTTCGTTGTCTTCAGTTTAGTTACTGGAAGTAAAAAAGTACTACTGGCATGAGGTCAGGAGAGCCTTCATGAGGAAAGTTCTGTCTTTCCCTGAAGTCTGATGACACGAGAGAGACACGGATTGTGTCTTTATTGTCGCAGTTGTTAGAATGTTTGCAATGTATGCTTCTGCAAACCACAAATGCTTGTGATCGCTGTTTCTGAGGCAAAATTACGTTTCATTTCAATGCATAGATGCGTACTTATTGTTGTCAACACAGGTTTTTGACAGATGTTTGATGTCATTGCTAAGTTTAATTGAAGGTTTTGGCTTACATTCTCCCGTAGCAACAGCTAATGTTTGTTGGACCCATCCATCACCTCAACCTGCCTCCAGCTTTTCCGCTATATATAGATGATACACGTAATCTCATCGCTGTATGTGCTCCTGTCAGAATCTGCTTTTTTGGCCAAGTATGCGTACGCATTCAAAGAATTTGACTCTGGTTTTCTCCACTGCTCTCTCACGCACGTCGGCCATAAACTTGCGTAAACCTCACCACTCTTCATTCGCTCATTTTTAGGCATTTCACTCCTGCCTCAAAGCTCCCAATCGTGCTGGACGTGAGTGCAGCAGTTAAGGCAACATCTTAATTCCTGCATGGCTCCCTCATGCATATTTTGTCATCCCTAAAAAGGTATTGCAGTAAAACATAGGTATTCTCCTGCCCCGCAGTGATCTACCCTCACAGTTGTGACACCTTCTCCTTTTTCTTAATATAAACTCATGAGCAAAGATATGATTAAAACCCAAACAAAACACTGAATGTCTTTTGCCAAATCCAAAGTGTATAACAGAATTCAGGCTCCATGCAGAATATGATATGATTTACACAAAAAAAAAAAATTGTCATTTATATTATAAACAGTCAAGAGGAGAGGAAAAATTTTTGGAAGAGTTCCCACTGAACTCCAAGCTCGAGTCGCTGCATCTTTCCTGACCTACTATGGTAAAAAAAAAAAAAAGGGGCCGGCGTTAAAAACTGCGAGCCTGTCATTTCCAGTTGAGGCAATCACATCCTGGTTTATGTCTGATTCAGAGTACGCTTTTAAACAAACACAACTCTCTGATTAAGTAGCTCCGCTGCTATGAACGATCCACTTAACACAAACACCCTGATTGCTAATAGAGGGGCTCGTGATAAGCCATCAATCTGCAGTGTTTGACCTCCACTTCAGTGCTGTTCGCTTTTCTCTGTCCTGAAAGTTTAGCTCACTTTCTTAAGTCACTGCTAAATTTTGGATACTATCATTTAGACAAACACTCAATCATGGGAAGAAAAAAAAAATTGCTTGGTAATATATATATATATATATTTTTTATTGTTTTATTTGGATTATAAAGAAACAGGGCGCTCATACCTCAGCCAGAAATTCCCCAAGTAGCTGCATCCTGTCATTGGCACTGTAACAGTCTTGAGGGTCCAGGATCTACAACTTGATTCAGATCACCTCCAAAAACAAATCATTTGCTTCTTGTAATATTAAAGTAGCTATCATTGCACCAAATTTTATTAAAATACATCCATACAGTAAGTATCCTGCCAACGAACAAACAAATTTATAAAAAGGTAATTAAAAAAAATCCTGGCTCTCAATTTTTCAAGATCAGCTCCAAAGAGAATAGGGTTCTTTTTATAGTCCATGTCTTCTTGTCCCAGGTTAGGTAATCCTTCTAACAGACAGAGCAAATGGCCTTCTTGGCAGAGATGATAAAAAATGTGTATATATAAATATAAAAAAAACAAATCACCTAAGTAGACTGTTTAGAAACTAATATCTTCCCATTATTTTCTGTCTCCACCAGTTTGTTGTCTTGTTGCAGGTGGAAATTACATGACAAACAGACCTGTCGCTTTATAAACTCCTTATTTGAATTGCGTTCAGGGGATGTCAGCGTTCCTATAATTAGGGCCAAATGTGCCGTATCAAGATTTCTCTTCAGAATATGGAATATAACTTGTTTGACAACCAAGTTAAATAGACGGCTGACCTTGATCAGCCTGATTATTTTCTATAAGTGTCATATGTACATGTGTAGACTTGTACTTAACATTTGATTTAAATTTACATCAATCAATTGATGTGACATGACTAGATGATGTATATGTGCGTGAATGCATTTATTTTGAAGATCCATATCTGGTACAACCAGTGCAATCAATTCTACAAATACAACAGGTGGCTAAAATTTCTCCGAGATCAATCTTTAAATATTCCCTTGCTACACTGGGGTCTCCTATGGCTCCGTTGCCTCAGTTAGACCCTACAGTATTTATTTACACTGTCTTTCTCTCACACATTCCTTCTTGGTGAGCCAGGCCTTGAGCTGCCTGCGCAGGACATGAATTCAAGCCAGGGAGCCAAGGCCACTGTCAACTCTCAGTGGTTAGAATAACCCAGTAAACCCTCCAGGGGACCGGGCTGGGACCGGACCAGGAATGGCAAGGAGGGTGAGTGTGAGGTAAGACTGCAGATGAAAGAGATTATTTTAGGAATGACTGAACCAAGATGGAATTTAAGATGAAAAATGGAAATACAACGACCAGATCTGCCGGGTTTGGTATCCCAGGCTGGGGTAGCACTGTACGTGTTGTTGTGACTATTAGATAAGTTTTATCTGTTGAGCTGAAACAGAGCTGTAACATGCATAACAATCACAACAATGTCTTAGCAATTTTTATGTCAAAATCTGACCCTTTTTTTCTTCAATTTGAACAAAATATGACGTGCCAGTGTTAGCTAGTCCGGACCAACTTCAGCTAATTAGACGTACGACCGTTAGCAGCACAGAGCTAACCTGCAGGATCATATAATTTGGTCAAGGCCACCAGGAGCCAACTGTAATCGGGGTCAGTACAGTAACTTTGACACTAGTAAGGTTTCCTTCTGCAATAGCACTCCATCCTCCACGACATGTGCACATTAATGTGTTCTTCTCACAACATATCAGAATCATACAGTATAACAAGTGAGACTAAAATACTTGTGACTCTGTATTTTATTTTCTCGGCTTCAGTGCTGTGCTGCAAAGTTTACGTACAAAAGTGTTCACGTTCTCATAACCTTTCATTAATACATTTAATACTTTGACAACAAGCTCCTTTGATTACGTTGCTGATGACCCTCCGCCAGTATAAGAGACAGTAGTCAAGTTCAGCAGCTGGAATTGCAATATATATTTTATGTCCTTATGTGCGCTTGTGTATACATCCACACACTCTGGCCCAATTCCTTGGATTTAATGATGTACATATATTTGTTTTTATTATCTTACATCTCGTCAGAATTTAGTGTTCACTTGAGATGCACATTTGTATTTAAAACTTGCTTGTATATTGTTCGGATATGAGTTTATGTCTTTACAGGATTAAGACATAGATTTCTCTCTCAGAAGAAAACAAATAAATCAATAAAGAAAAGCAAAACATGAAAGTAATACCCACATACATATTTCAACTTTATGAAGTGCAGCAGCAGATGGTATATTAATGCCGCATGTTTCCACTCTCAACCTTCTATGCTACAACCTTAAAAGAATAAACCGGTCTGGACTCACCTTCCTATTTACTTAGATACTTACATTTATGTGTGCTGCTGTGACACGTATGACTCTTTGCATAGGTTTAGATGAGGAATGATCATGTTGGAGGCCAAGTAACAGCACACCACTCTTTGCACGTCATTACTTGGCATATCTGGTTTTGTGAGTTCTATAAGAGGTCGACGGTGCTTTATTAGTGCCCCAAAGGTAAATTAGAGAGTAGAAAAGAGATTCAAAATTCAAAAAGCGGAGAAAAGATAATACAACCAAATGACAACACAGCGATACAAATTGCAAGATAATCTTACTTAGGTAGGTCATTGTGTGTAGCTTTAATTAGGGCAGTAGCTGCAAGTACAAAAATATAGTTTTTATTCTATCCCTTGCGGCCACAAACCGTTAGCTAGAGGGGAAAAGCTAAAAGTCACAATTCAAAGGATGTGAACTGAAGAAGAGGGCGCACCTCACACTGCAGCTGTGAGGAATTAAGGTCCAACAGGTTGTCTTACTTTTCAACTTTCTAGGACACTTGGAAAAATTGATAGACAACTTTTCTTTTTTTTTAGAGGCAGGTTATCGAACCATGAAACATGTGGAAAAAGGTCAAGATAGATGAAACCAAAACCTGAGGTGCCTCATAGTACACCCGCTCGTCTGGCATGTCTGCTCAAAATCTTAAATTGTTGCAAGAGTAGCTATTTTGTTCCCAGATACCATCTTTGTGAAGAGATGGCATTTTAAATAACCAAAGGTTTGCTGAGAATTGAAAAAAAGAAATGCATACTTACAGTTAATGACAAAATGACCTCTTCCACAAACCACTTTATACGAAACTCAATTTTCCACTTTCTATCCACAAGCACTGTCAGTCTCATTTAGACATTAGATTTCCATACATATAAATATTATATGAACTTCTTGAAACAAAATTGTAGGTTTTGGCCATTCAAATACTTAGAAAACGATATCACTTGTCTTCTTGGGAGACAGGAATAGAAAATTAATAACTACAGTAAAAGTGACTTTGACCGCCAAAATCTTGAAGTGGACGTTTGTGCCAAATTTGGAGAAATTTCCTCGAAGCGCTGCTGAGGGTTTGTTTTTTTGTTTGACTGAAAGAGACGGACAACTCCAAAAAAAAATTTAAAAAAAAAGAGGCATGCCGCTGAGGAACAAAAAGAAATATTTATGTGCCACACAACTTTTAATACGCAGCCTCGTCCCACAAGATCTCAAATCTCTCACCTCTTGCTCGTTATTCCCAGGCTGGCTCGCCCCTCCTCAGTGGCCCCGTGACAGCGTGTGCCTTTGACACGTGTGGAGGAAGGACACACTATCAGTTTTTCTAATTACTTATTGGTCATGATCAATTAGCAGCATTTTAAGACATTACGTTAACCTTGTATAAATACACTGGTGGAGTTCAGCAGCCATCATGGCTGACAATTAAATTGGTCTGTCACTGCTGGGCCCTTCATTAATCTCAACTTGTCATCCTTGTTTATGCTGGTTATAGTGGCTGTGTGAGGGGAATCTGTTCAAGTGTGTGTGTGCGTGCGTGTGTGTGTGTGTTTGTGGAGAAAGAGATTTTGATCAGTGATGTGAGACCGTTTGAAAGTTGTATGTATGAATGTGTCACATGCAGATGTGTGTTTATTTGCGTGAATCCATACATGCACGTGTGCAGGAAGTGTGTATTTTCTCTTTTGCGTGCGTGCGCGGGGACGTGTGGTATCTGGAAATCGTTTTAATCGCAACTGTCATGTTGAAGCCAGTTGGCACCCTGAAGCGATTACCTCATGTGTCCTTGAGTATTTTCTAAATTGCTCAGAGATGTTGAGAACCTCTCCAAATGACTTTCATAATCGTGCAGTAACGTGGCCATTTACACCATATGAGAGAATTCCTACTCACTTAAACGCACCTTTGCATCGATTGAATTAGACAGAAAAGCTATTGTATGCTGCATTTACTTTCAAGTCTCTCGTCCTTTCACCATCTCCCCTCTGATTTCCCCGGTTGTATATTTTTGTTGGAATACAAATTTAAGAGTTAAGTCAGGGTGTAACTATTTAATTTAGTTTTGATTGTTTGCAATTCTATTGCCATTTTGGTTAACCAAGCACTAATGGGATCTCTTACTGAGTGATGTCAGCACTGGGAAATTAGACACACACACACACACACACACACACACACACACACACATTGGTGGGAAAGAATCGTTAGAGCGACATAAACACTCTGGTGCTGCTGACCTTTCACCCTCCTCACTGTCTTATGACCCTCTTGGTTCGACCCCCCTTTGGTAGTAGGGTGGGTTGGCATTGGTCACACACTCACCCCCCCCTCCCCCTCCCCTCTCCCCCTGCTCCCTCCATTGTTTCTGGGTGAGTGTGTCTGACTGGAGACGAACAAAGGAGCGTGTGGGCGCCTGTCGATGCAGGCATGCCTCGCTCTGTATTTCCATATGAATGTCAACACCCAGTTTGTAACTTTTCCTCTATGAAGAGCTTTCAGCTGTGATATGATGAGTGTGTGGATCTATGAATTTGTGTGTGAGGGGGGCCCGATGAAAGTTGGGGGACGAACTTTTTTGCTTTATGAATTCGGGCAGAAATGGCTCATGTTTTTTGAGTCACGAATTCCGTAAAAGAAATGCGTAAACTAAATTTACTGGTAATTTCGGGGCGCATTTAATTATTTGAATCATTTGAGGTAAACAAGGCTTCTGTAGCACAACCAAACCAAATCCTGCAAGATTTTTTTGCTGAATTATGTCTTTATCACCGTCGTGGGTGTGCTGACGTGTAACGAAGCGCTTCGCTATTTATGAAATATCCTTAAATGTAGCTTGAATTTCCAGAGTTTTGAATGTATAAAGTCTGAGATATCACTTTAAAGTACATCAAAAATATTTATGCCATTGCAAAATTGTCCTGCTCTCATTCTACACGTGTAAATCGGGGTACTGAAGGTACTGGACTGCACAGCTAAAGAAGAGATGTTGCATACGCAAAGATTTTTTTTTTTCAAAGTTACTTTTTTTTTTTATTACAATCAAGAAAAAAAATTCTTAAAAGAACATCTTGAGGCAAATCGACACTTTCATTTATTCTTCGTGAAATATTTAATGTAAATTTACGCAGGTTTGAGCTACGTATTCTAGTTAGTTAACTTGATTTTTTTACAATATACAAATAAAGTGTATTTATATGAATATAAAATTAGTCCAAACAAATGTGAAACACCATGACTAAAGTGATGACAGTGTAAACCAATAATCAATATAAACCAAACGGATGCGACATGGTTTTAATATTATAATAGAAATGTAATCGGCAAAAAAACTAAAGAAAACAAAAGCCTGCTGTAAAGTTAATTATTCATAAAACAAATTAATTCCTTAATGCTTCCAAGAACTGAACGAATTGAGAACATTTGCACATGTCAAGGGTTCCTCTTTTCTCAGCAGACTGTCATCGACTCATGTACCTTACACACACACACACACACACACACACACACAAAGCCATAATTAGCAGGGTGTCCATGCTTGAGTGGCTGCGTGTTGAACAGTGGAGTGGACAGTGAGGAGGAGGGTCATGCTAATCTGGACAGACTCGTCCCAAGCGTGGGTGACTGGCATGTGGACCCAGAGGACTGAGACACTCCAAACTAATTAAGAATCCCTGAAATTAAGTCTGTGTGTGTGTGTGTGTGTGTGTGTGTGTGTGTGTTTATGTTAATGCGCCTGCATGCGTCTCCTCTGTCCGTCTGACTGCAGACAGGTTAGCACAGAGCTCGCCGTCTTCTGTTGTGTACTCTACTTAGTTTACGAGTCGTACAACCACCATCTCCAGGCTTTTCAGAGCGTTGCTGACGCCAGAATGAGAGTTTCATGTCTGTGTGCTCTTTTCGCTTCAAAATGGATACTTGGGAGAATCCTAGTGTCTTGATTGTGAGAGCGCCACTGTAGCTGCAGCCCAGCCGGCAGACTGAATGACATCGCATTTACCTGCAAAACCACTGTGGATTTTTTTGAGGCCAAAATGTTCTATATCAGCATTTCTGTCAAGAGAAAAAAGGCAGTGACGCTTTCTTCACCCGGTTCAAGCATTGTTTGTGACTAACCGCAGCGTTGAAACATCAGAAAACATCATCATTTCTTAGGGGTGCCTTTTATTATCCAGAAATGTTGATATGAAATGTTTTTGAGGTTCAGACGTGTTGAGGTTTTGGCCAACATTTCTGTCTCACGGCTGCTGGGTAAATGTTTTACATAGCTGCAGTGAGTTGTAGCTGCTGGAAACATTTCAAGAGACATTCAAATGCACATATTTAAATAGTTATTCGAAGGAACATATTAAAGCCTTAAAATTTTAGGGCATATTTTTCCTTTATTCCGTTTTTTTACTGAGGTCGATATAGTTTAATTTATACAGCTCGAAGGATGTTGCGATGCACTGAGCAAAAAAAGACAGACCATCCACCGGGTCAGGAGTGTGTTACATTCTTGTGTTTATGAGTGAAACCAAACATAAAATAAACACTTTTCATTCAAGTACACGTACAATTCTTTGGCTCCGTCCCAGCCACAGATCCTTGTTAGGGTCACTGGCTGGTACTTGCATGGAGGCATCTGTTATTTAAAGTCAAACCCCCCCCCCCCTTCCCCCCACCACCACCACCCGTCCATTACATCTGCATAACCACAGGACAGACCTGCAGTAGTGCTCATGCAGGGAGCCGTGAACTGCGCTTGCACATCAATGCATGTTTGAACACATATACATATGCACACCTAATAACAGCACACACGCATAGTCGCCCTGTGCCTCCCTCCTCTTCCTGGTTCCAACTGAGTGAGAGCAGGCCTGCGTCATTTCACCTCAGGGTGCCTGCAGGGTCAGAGGTCAGGAGTAATGGCCCGGTGTATCACAGTCTACTCCAGGAGCTCCTCCACCCTCCACCACCACCCCTCAGCCCTTTTATCACAGCCAAGAGAAAAAACATGAAATGTTCTTACACAGATATTTGCTCTCACCCCTGTTTTATCCTCAGTTTAGTCTAAGAGACAAAGCTCGACGCTTATTTATAACTTCTTGTCACTGGCGAAGACGGTGTGTGTGTGTGTCTGGTAAGTCTTCACCAGCCTGAATGACTGACAGTACAAAATAGATTTCATGAGCTTGGAGCAGCATATAGGCATCAGGCTTTGCTTCCTGTCTTTAAAGGCCCTTTTCCAGTGGCCCAAAACCCCAGGAACACCTGCCGACGTTGGGCTTTAATAATCAGGATTCAGTCGCAGGTCGCTGCAGTAGATATTAACAACAACTAGAGTGAAGGCAGTACTTTCACTGCCCGGGTTTGTAAACGGCGTTACATGTCGCCGCAGAAATCAAGAGGCGTTGATGTGAAATGTCATTGAAAGTGGCGCGCTGCTTCTGCACCGCCATTATCCTGTTCCACGTCCCGTTTAAACCATTTAGATGTGTCTCGTCGAATCTTCGTCTGTTTCGCAAGCTCACCATAAAAGAATGAGACCTGCTACTTTATTCGCTTGCTAAACTTTGCACGCGGTCCGTTTTTGTCACATGCATCTGACGTTGCAGGTAGCAGCTTATGTACGTTTAGAGTAGAAGTAGTTCGAGGTCTTACATGCGTGTATGAAAAGCGAGTGTTGCTACTTTGCGGTGGATAGTGGCAGTTAAAGAATTAGGAGGAACTGTCACTGCTAGGATGGAGGGGGGTGTTGGGGGGGGGGGGGTGAGTAATGGCCTCTGTGAGATCATGAATTATGGTTTGGTAAAACACTGGTTTAGAGTCCCTCCTACTCGAGGTCGTGTCATTCACCACTGGAGAAATTAGAACTGCGTGAGTGTTGAGAGTGTTGAGTTTAAGGGGTTTTTGTCGTTTACATTCTCCGTCATGAACGAGGGATGGAGAACAACACAATAAATGAAATACCTCGCAGCTTTTATTGACACATTCTGTGTTTTAGCTCTTGTTAGTGCATCAGATTTAAATGCTTTCTGATGATTATGAAGGTCTAAAATCATACAAAACTGGACACTGGAAGAGTGCATGAGAAAACTGCTTTTAAACTATTTAGACACATTCATACCAATTATGATGTTAATGACTGAGTGTCACCTGATTGCAGGTAGAAAAGCCACCGCAAGAACGGAGAACTGCGTGATAACATTCTCTGCAAGAGGAGGAGTTTAGTTCAGGGCTCTCCTTCTCGTTCTCACCCCCCCCCCCCCCCCGTCCTCACCTGTGTGGGGTTCATGCGTGGCAGCCCTGCTAATTGCGTCAGTTGTATGGAAACCCATGAATGTAGCTGACATTTGTAACAGCAGGCCCGTAGGTGTTGCTGATTAAAAACACGCCTGTTAATTGGGAGAGTAATCCTCACCTTTCATTCGGAATGTCGCGACTAAATGAGCTTTGGAGAAATTCACCGTTTCACATTTTGTATTTCGAAGTTATTTCTCAACATTCACGTGATATTTTTCTTCTTTCTGTATTTTACTGGGAGTGAATCCTGTTTGATGAGACTGACAAGCAGCCCTTCCTTTTTAAGGAAGCTGACGGTTGATGTCCTGTTTGCATCTGTAAGTTTTCATTGCTTCATTTTAAAATTCTTATCACTGATGATGTAAAAACCTAAAAGTAACTTTTTTTGCCTGAATTTTCAAAAGACCGTAAGTAGCAGACATACAGTAACGGAAATATGTCACAGCTCCCGGTAATTAGAGGTAAACAAATAATTAGAAAAATAATTTTTATATACACACACACACACACACACATATATATATATATATATATATATTTTGTGATTGACAGCCTGTGATTGACAATCTTTCCAAATTCGTCTTTTTGTGTTTCGACTTGAGTGTTATTTTCATTTACTGCTCAAGTGAAAACAAATTGCTGTGCTGCAGTTGATGTTTGTTGCGTTTATGCTGGTCAGATTCCAGGAGTTAATATCCTTGTTAATCCCCTCTCATTCAGTGACGTAGCCCAGGCTTAGAAATGCTGGAATGAAAACTCACAGGCGTTTATTTCACGGAGTTAAATGTAGGATCTTTGTTTGTGACGAAGCAACCATTTTAAAGAATATCAGTCATCTGTATTTTATTTTTCGAGCGTGTTAAGAAGCAGCAGCTGTGCAGAAGTCATTTATTCCTTAAGAAACCAAACAAAAGTATCGGTCAGTCTACGGTTTCATCATTTCGTCGGAATATTCCAACCCCCCTGGTGTTTTCTCACGATACATTTGGATTGTTCCTGTGCCAATACAGTGACACATTTCAAGGACCCTGCATTTCCCAAACATCCCGGGTTTGTTCAATAATGGAAGTCAGCAGTCTATGTAGGCCTCACATCCTTTAAAGCAGGGATTAGAGTGTGTGTGTGTGTGTGTGTGTGTGAGTGAGGTAGCAAGCTAGCTAAGTGACGTAATGATGTCATAGTCGCTGTGTTTTCACATGGGAACCTGATAGCTCTGAACAATCCAAGTCGAGCAATTATTGGCTCAAACTCACTTGACATAACAGAGATAATTGTAGACTTTGTGTCCGCGGACCCTCCAGAGATCCCCAGGATCAAACACTCGACGATTTCGGACACTTTGATGATGCGTTAATGCCTGGAAAAACATTTACCGCCTCAGAAATCACAGATGGAATGATGTAAATGTAATAGAGTTCAAGTTGTCTGCCCCCTGATATCAGACTGTGATGTAAATTATAGATTTGGATTTGTGTGTGTGTGTGTGTGTGTGTGTGTGTGTGTGTGTGTATAATTTGTCTTAACTGTTGCCAGGGTGTTAAACACATGATACATTCATATTTTATTCCACTTTCACACCTTTGATCTAGAGAGTCGCCATTTTAAATGACATAATGAATTATTTGGTGCAATTTAGTAATGGGAACTCCCATAGTGACTAACACTGGTGAGGTCAAGTAGTCGGTATAATTAAAGGAGGACGGCTGGAGCTGATTTTCTCATGTAACAGTAAAAGCAGACCTTATCGACTGTGTTTTAGCCGTAGGGGATTTATTGAACTTTAATACACCTTGTTTGGTTTGGCTATTTTAGGTTCTGAAGGTGGTGGAACTTTACTTATAGGAATAAATCCGGCAGTATTGAGAGGTAAAGTATGATGGAGCAATGAGCTGCCTCAGAGGAGCAAATGTGAATTTCCCAACAGTTGGAATGACTCAGCCACTTCATCCTCAGTACATGATGTTTTCAGCGGGGATGAGATATGCTTGGCTTAGGTGACTGGCTGCTGCAGTGGGACGTTAGGTAGCGTTTCTCAGGAAGTTGATACTGGTTCCACTTAACTGCGATGCTGCAGCACCAACTAGGGTCCTGCACAGGCCTGTTTTTCTGTGACCTGCTCTCAGTGGATTTACTGACCATGACCACCAGCAGCGTGTGTCTTACACTCCCCTCCGTAACCTCAGTGTGTGTGTGTCCAGGCCCGTTCCCACCCGCGAAAAACTTTGCCATTCATGCCCAAACAATCGTAGCGATCCAGTGATTTAGTTCTTATCCAGTCCTGCAGGGAACACATTTGTACAAGTAGTTTGGCTTCAAGTACTTACAAATGTCTTGAGCTCAGGAATTGAGTTTTTTTTTCTCTCCTGCAACGCTTGTTTGTGACTCTAAAAGTCAGAAAACTCTCCAAAAACATGATCAGTGATTCACAGAGCCTTTGTAGGACTGCTCGTGGCTCGTATTCCACTTTCTTTGTTCCATCCACCAACAACACGATTAAAACCAAGCGATCCCACAAGCTTTGCCTCAGGTCCTGTGGGACTTGAGGGAGTTGGCTCTTAGTTCATCCCTCTAGTGCCAACTCCTGCATCTAAAACACTCCATCCTCACTCAGATGACTTGGAAAACACTTCAGAATTAAGCCTAGCTAGTTAGACCGGCTTTAAAGTTCGGGGTTAAGGTTGCAGCCACAAGCCCGTGATGCTGTTCCTTCCCTAGATCTCTCCATAGGTTAGCAATGATGCCTGATTCCCTTGTTGTAGACTCGTGTGGACTAAGATCAACAAAAGCTTATTACAATGTGAGTTGATAACGCGGAACACTTCCAAATATCTTAGTTTAATCCATAAATCCTTGTGTGGCTCCACATTTTGACACAGACCTTTGAAAACACATACCACTGGGTCCCATCAACCATTTAATATTGTGTTCTAATATGTAGTTAGAACACGTCAGTGCACAGCCCTTGGAATTGTCTTAACTCGCCCACACCTCCCTCCCTGCACCACTGATCGTAGAAAAAGAAGTGTTACATGTTTCATATTTCTGGATTGTGCCCTTGAGAGGTGTAGGAGAAAAACTGCACAGGAGAAAAGGGAGATGCCTCGGAGCTGAGTAAATGCCTTCCGCATTGTAAAACATCTTCTAAAAAAAAAAAAATAGTGTGAGAATTAGGGGTGAGATTTGAAAGCTATGTTGAGACCTAATAGTTTTCTTTCTGTTGAAGGACACCTGGCAAACTCCGACAGGTAGCTACGCCAGGCCTTTCCAAAAACTATTCAGAACGTTTAGCTGCTGCCTGTGCGAACATCAGAGGCAAGCAACAGTACTGCCTTTGTTTCCCAGAAATGTCTTTTAAAATGGGACATCCTGTGTCTCATGCCCCTAAATTACCATGGTTACGCACCCACTGGGTAGAATGTATTCGTGTAGAGGTGTGTGAGATCTGAAACACACCCATTTTCAGAATTCCAATCAAATTCCCTCAGGTGTTACTGCCCACCTTGCCGTCTTGTTTGGCTCAGCGATTTACCACAATGATGACGCTGAGATCCCCCTTATTGGTTTTACGCTCCTGCACTTCTCTCTCTCTCTCTCTCTCTCTTTTTTTTTTCTTTCTCAGTGATTCCGAAAATGTGCACGAATAATTTAAATCCAAGCTTGTGAGCAATTAGAGCTTGAGTTGTGATTATTCTGTCTCTCGAGTAGTTATATAATTTAGCTTTAAATTAATTCAGTTGGAAAAAAAAAACGTAGTCGCAACCTGGGCTCACCAAACGGCGTCATTTTATTCAAGTTTTACATGTCGTCACGACGGATTTGTTTTCTGCGTTACACCTACGTTCATTACACGTAATCCCGTCATGTTAAGAGGGTAACTCGTGTGCAGTTGTGTGTCAGTAAAACCTCTTTTATTGTTGGGTTTGCTGGTTGGTGTGGTTGTGTAAATCCATTTGTTACTTAATGGTTTATGTAAGCCTGTATTCCAGCAGGCGTATCATGTCTGTCTCGATGTTATCTGTCCATGCAGAAGTGCAGGCTGTTGGCTCTTATTTATGGCTCTGGGGTCTAACTGTGTATATTTACAGTCTCATGACCTGAGAATGACACCCACTGGGCTGAACGAGGAGGGGAGAGAGGGGCAGGGAGGGTCATGAACTGTAACACACACACACACACACACACACACATTTTTCCAAGATTATTAGTTGGATCACACACGAGTCTGAAAGCGCTGCAATCACATGTTGAGTTTTTCATTTTTTGCAGATCGTTTTCAGTCATATTTCACGTTAGATGTCTGTTTTATAAGGATTCTCATGTTATCAGCTGAGAAAAATGAAAGGCCTGCAAATCTGTGCTCTGTTTCCAAATCCATTTGTAAAAACTGAGCGCTCAGATTCGAAATGTGTCAGTGTGGATTTGCAAAGCGGTGTGCACAGATTAGAAGACCTATCACATCCTGCTGTATGCATTATTTTGCTTGATACGGTGTTTTACAGCATCCTGCATATCAAACTGATACACATTTCACTTTATTCTGTGTCATTTATGGGGCGCAAAACTGTGGCCATCGATTGCAAAACTGAGGGAACAGATTTAAATTATGTAGACAGTTTTGAAAATTAATGTTTATGGATTATAATCCCAGTGCTCAGTTTATTAACTGTACACACGGATTTGTAAACTAGGAGTGCAGATTTGCAGGATTAATTGACAGCCAGTTTCGTTTTTATTCATTTATTTAATGAGGAATTCATGTAGAGGGCAACTTTCAAGGCTCAAAATCACAAATCAAACATTTGGATTTGATATATTAACGTATCTGATCGAGAGGATACGGTGACCTGCAGTCCCTCACTAAAGTGACACCACCTTAATAGAAATGGGTAGGAATTCAGCAGACATCCCTATCTGAGCAACATGGCGGCTAAGAAAAAGGCCAAGCTCTAAATCAGGCGACAGCTGCTTGTTTACGGATCGCAGCGCCTCGGGGTGACAGTGACATGGATCGACACCTCAGCTTCAGATTGTTGTAGGACCGCTACCAGGGAGGCAAATGGTGCTTGGCAATCAGTAGAGTTCACATGGTTTTGATTAAACCGCTGACGACAGTTTGAACCTTCACACTTTTGTACTAAAATGGTTGAGAGGTGTTGTGCGTTTGTGTGCGATTTCCATGGATGTGTGAAATCTTACGAGGATATCACAGTCTCATCAGCAGTCTCTCACCTTTGTCCTTCAATGAAATGACTTAAAGCCTTTTACCAACAGCCTCCATCTGTTTTTCTACTTCTTATTTCAAAATACATTTTATTTTTCTGTGCGTCCACTTATCCTTTCTTTTCCTAAACCCATCTCAGACCTCTCAGAGTCGACTCAGCCTTGTTTTTTTTCCAGTCCAAGGACAGATCAAGAACGGAACCTGCTTCGGTTATTGATTACCATAATTGCGCTGCAGCAAGCTAACGCTAGCAGGCTAACGCTAGCAGGCTCTGCGACCAGGGAATGCTAGCTCAGTGAGTTTCCACTTCCCCAAACATAAATTACGGTTCATCTCATGTTTAACTACTGCAGGAGACATCTTACTGTAGCTAGTGGGATTTGGGGACAATATGTCAACAGTGGGCGCAAGCTTTATCGTCATAAAACAACCATAGATTGAACTTTTAACAAAAAAACTCCATTCTTACCTAAAAGACAACAGCAGCAGTATTCCTCTCCTCTTTCCTGAAAAGGATGCTCTGAGCCGGATTTGAAGAATCTCAGTTGAGTCTGGGGTGTCCCTACTGGTGATTGGAACCATCCAGCTTCAGGGTTCAAGTCTAACAGTTCAACTCGTATCTGCAGATATCAAGACGTCGGCCTCAAGTATGTGCTGGATCGCTCAAATCCTCCCTTTACCCACTTCCACCCCCGTTGTGCATTCTTGTGGAGTGTCCACCATATTAAGCAGAACGCCAAACCGATTAGTTGGAGGAGGAAGGGGGCTTTGAAATTCTCCAACTCTGATGCTGACTTACTGACCACAGGCAATGCCTGAATGTGTTCATCACCGAACACGAGCCGCACAAATCTAAGTTCCGTGCGACGACTCATACAAACATTCACTCCTCCAGACGTGTCAAAAGATATAGATGGATGAAATGAGAACTACTACAAGTAATGTCCATGTAATGTGTGTGTATATATATTATATTATATTTTCTGGCACATTTATTTTCAGGGCTGAAAAGTTTGGGAACCCCCTATATTAACTCTCTCAGTCGCTGCGCCTCATTCTTTCTTTGGAGAATTTGAGCGATCTGATTGGTCGACCCAGGAGGAATAAATGCTGTGAAGCTGGGATCGGAGAAGGGGTCACCGTGTTTTATGAGCCATTAAAGTTTTATTCATCCCTGCACTGAGGCAGCCATCGGCTACGGGGTCACCATGCTTTAAATAAACTCCATCATTCCTCTGCCCCCCCCCCCCCAATATCGGCCCCCCACCAAACCCCTCCACCCGCAGACTTAATGGACTGTTTATTGTTTGATGTTCAAGTCCAACTTCATCATTTTTTCCCTCTTGCACTCTTTCTGTTTTTTGCCCTCCACTTGTGTTCGGTGGTGTGAAGGCTTGAGTGTTGTGGTTTGCCTGTGTTTTTGTGTTCATTCATTTTGTGTGTGGCTGTGAGTCTGTGTGTGTGCGAGCATGATTGTGCATTAACTCTGCCGTTTTTCGACTTTAATGGATAAGTCCTGCAGTATTGTATGTTTATCTGGACTTCAATCAAAGACTGAAAACACCCACCGTTAACTCATTCTATTAACACGTGTCTCACTCATAAAATGTTCTGAGGGACAAATTTCTTACCTCCATCTTAGGCCTGAAGTTCATCTCACAAACGGGAAGCAAAGCCTGAAGGTTCCTTGTAACACGTTGCTCCTGACATCTGTTGTGTACCTCTTGTGACTGGCAATCATCCCGACCCACAAAGACTTAAATATTAACAGAGGTAAACAAAAGACCTCAAGAGCGAGGAGTTGCTCCCTGACTGTAAATGTAAATTTAGGGCTAAAAACATCCCAAAGTAAACAAATTTGTGCGCAAGGACATATCGTACATAAGGCCAATTGTCCATCTGTAGCCTCAGACTACATATCAATGTGTTTGTGTGTCATCTAACTATGGCCGCCCAGGTCGTGTAGCAATGGCTTGGGTTACCAACACAGGGGCCACTGGTTCGGTTTCCAGCTCGGTTGCATCTGTACAGGCACAGTTGACCGTGTCTGTGTGTGGGAAATGGATGATGGTATCCATCCTGGTTGTTGGAATGGCGCCCCCTCTGGTTGGTTGGGGCAGCAGTTCAGGGGCTAGAGCAGAACTGGGAGGAATATCCGCTCTGCTGGGGAAACTCCTCGCAATCAGGTGAAAAGATGCGACTGACAACTTCATGTCTGACAGAGGAGGTACTTCGTGTTTTGATATTGAGAATTTGGATACGCAGTTTTGAGGTGCTTGAAAAGCAGAAGTAGAGATTTCCTAAAAAAAAAACAACAACCCTGAAACGTCAACTGATTACCGCATTTGTCCTTCAGGACCAGTTTGCTGCGCATCATTTTTCTCCCTTATCTCTGTAGTTTATTTAGACGCAGTCCCACAACTACGCTGTTACAGAAGGTCCTCTGGCAAATAGATCCTATGTTGCATCTTCTGGTATTGTACTCGGTCAATCAAACACTAAAGCAAATACTTCTGCAGTTGTATTACTTCTTCTGTTTTCTTTTTTCTTTTTTTTTGTGATTGAGTGAAAGGGGGACATCGTGACAAAGAAACTTGGAAGCCGAGAAGAGGAAGGGAGGCCTGGAGAGAGAGTTTGCAGAGTTCCCCTGCATGTTGTGTTTCATCTGACCTGATCCTCAACTTTGACACCTGACCCCAGCAGAGATCTGTCATGAGAGGGTGCTGCTTAACACAAAACGGAGCCTGGTTCAAGAGTCAGAAAGAGAGAGAGATGGATAGATAGAGCAGGAGCGGGGTGGGGGGGGGGTGGTGGTGGTGGAAAAGCAAGAGAAAGCACCAGCAAGCACACAGAGGACTCATTTATCTGCTCTCTCTTGAATGCAGTTTTCTTCTTCTTCTCGTTTGCGTTCCCTTTTGTCTTCACTGACCAGAAACAGTCTCTCTCTGCTCATCCGTCCCCTCCCGCTCAAGTGGCGCCAGCATACCTGCAGCAGCGGCTGGCCACAGGTACGGATCTGCGGCCGTGAGGACCAGCAGGACTCTGGGATTGAATTTGTGAGATTAATGAAAGCAAGGCCTCATCAGCCGACAAGAAATATATGCAAATGATATGCACACACCAAAAGGGACCCTGGGCGAGGCGAGCGCCGGCCGAGCTCCCGCTGAGCGCTGAGGAAGATGAGCGGCTCAGGTCAGAAGAATAGCAACAAAACACCTCCTCCTCCTCCCTTCCTTCCTCATTCTTATTCTTTATCCAGCCTCTGAGAGCGCGGAGAAAGACAGTTAACACGTTAACTGAGAGATGAGCTCGTAGTGTTGCTGATGTGTTTTTTTTTAACTGCTGTTGCTAGGTAGATTTTATTCACTCCTTGCTTATTACATCTTTTTTTTTTTTTTTTTAAAACACCAACATTTATAGGATAAATAAGTGGAGATGTGACACAGAAGTGTTTTACTTCTTGACTCTCCGGATGTTCAGTTATCATAAATTATGACAGTTAAAATTTCAAAATAAAATAAATTGGATTTTAGGAAATTGTGCCATCTAATAAAGTTCATGGAAGTCATTTTTGTTAACAGTGTCATTTGACATTCGTTTATTTTGTCACTTCATTTTGATACTTTAAATTCACAACTACTTAATAATAAGTGTGTATTTAAAAGGCCGAGATGTTGCGCTTTTGTAATAAAATGTTTTTACTACAATTATGAAAGACAGCTGTGATTTGAAATTATTTACAAGTTTTACGATAGATGAATGTTTTTAATTATTATTTTCTAATTGAGGAGTTTGCCTCCGGTATTGTCCTACAGATTTTATTTTATTTTATTAAGGTTCTTTTAATTATTTGAATTGTAATAAATTAAATACAAAAGCTGTGACTGTAGGTGACCTTTTTACACAGCAGCCACTTTTAAATGTTGGAATGTATTTGTCATATTTATTAGCCTAATTATTATTTTATTTCTTTAATCTTTAGAGAATATAACGGCAGGTTATGATCATAATTTTTTCTTGAAAACAAGAACACTTTTTTCCCCCCTTCGTTTAAATAACATATATATTCCCTTTTTCTGTTTTATAGTTAATTTACGGACAGTCGGACGTTGGCAAATCATTGAATAATAAAATTCGCGATTAAAACAAAGGGGAAATAGAGCCGTGCGGGATTGCCATCAGGCGGCTGCTCTCCTCTCGGAGCATCGCTGCTTGCTGCAGGAATTATTAACTGGACGGTGTGATCTGACTGCCGCGGCGTAAAAAGAAGAAAAAAAGAAAGACACAAAGAAAGAAAGAAAGAAAGAAAGCGATTAAAGGATGAGGCGAGACGTCCACGAGCAATCTCCATGCCTTTAACTAGTGATCGTTAAACGCGCCACAGTCCAACTGCATCCCAAATCTCTTTTTCCACCCTCGCCCTCGGCTGCAAATAAACAAGAGGAAACGGAGGAGAAAAGGGGGGGTGTGGGGGAGCGAAAAAATCCATTGGGTCTGGGGAAGAAAATGAGAGTGGCACCTGATGATGTCGACTTTGACACGTGTTAATTGCTGTTCAGATCTCCTCATTAGGGAGTCCCAAATTATTTTAGCGCTCTGGGCCACAACGCCTTGTTTGCTTTGCTGAGGAGAGAGGAGGCAGGCTGGCCCAGAGTTCACCGGCACCAGCCCTGGGCACGACATCATTCACAGGAATTTCTTTATGTATATTTATTTATTTGTTTAAATCTATATCTATATCTATATATATATGTGTATATATATACACACATATATATATAGATATGTGTGTATGTGAGTATATGTAGTATATATATGTACATGTGTGTAAAAATATTGCTAAATAATTATATCAAGCATGTATCCCAGTATATTCAAATCAATTTAAAAGCGAGTCAATAATTTTTTACATGATTTTAGATGCATGTTAAGTTAAATGTTGATTAGATTATTTTCAAGTTTTGCATCAGTTATTTCTTGTGTCAAATATTTTCCCCAAATATAACAATGTGTATATATATATGTATATATGTATATATATATGTGTGTGTGTGTGTGTGTGTGTGTGTGTATATATATATATATATATATATATATGTGTGTATATATATATGTGTGTGTGTGTGTATATATATATACATATATATATATATATATATGTATATATGTATGTGTATATATATTCCCTTGATTCCCTGATAACTGATATTTCCTGATATTGATATTACTTATATTAAAACAAGTTTGTGGTAGAAATATTTCCTACAAATTGAAAAAAACACATGCAAACATTGTGAATTTTGAGAAAAAAAAAAAAAAGATAAGCAAAGAGAAAGAAATGAGCAGAACTGAGCTGACAGGAATCCCTCATCTGTTCCGTTTCTGTTATTTCTTTATTCAAAGCAGCAAGATATTATTTGATGCGTTCCCTCTGATAATCAATGATTATCCTCTGTTGCGAAATCAATAGCGGGCTTGAAATCAATGCTGTCCTCGGTTAAATCTTCTCATCATCGGCCCGATAAAAACCTCTTTGCTGTGGCAACATCTCAGCGAACCTTGCGAATGGAACATATTTTCAGGCCAAAATCCACTTGTGTGAGTGTGTTGTGACCTCAGCTTCTCCTTGCAGCAAACGCGCTCCCATCCAGCGCGGGATCCTCGTCCTCTCCGCCAGATCACTAGTTACCTGTTGGCGTGTGTTTCTAAGGCCCGGCGTGGTGAATCATCAAGCCTCTGTCGTTGGCCTGGCTCGGGGTCGCCCACTTGTTTATGACACCAGTAATGGCAGTAATTGTTATTGTTGAGATTACCTGTCAAGAGGACCCGGGCAGCAAGCTCGGAGAAGGCGTCACCCTCTTGACAAGGGGTGACAGGGGGACGGGAAATAGCATGGGAGGGGGTGGGGGGGCACAGAGATTGGGGGAAAGGTGTGGGGGGGGGGGGGGAGCTAGGACGCCCTGATGACTTCTCCACTGATAATCAGCTGCAGGGCCTGTGGGATAATTCAGCTGTCAATGCCACCTAGCAGGACCCAGCATCAGCTAGGCGACCCCAGCTGGCATCATTCATTTGGACCAAAGATGCGGGGATGAAGGCGAGAGGAGGGGTGCAGGAGCAGACAGGGGAGAGACGGTGTCCCCGTCGCATCTCTGGATGTCTGAGGTGGGCTTCAAATGCAGTAAATGAAAACCATCACGAAACACTTGGCACATTGGAGGGGGAATATCTCAGCTTTTGTAAAGTCTGAGGCAGTTTCTCTGCTGTTGCTGCTGCTGCTAGAGTTCCAATATCACAGCAGGACGTCACTGTCAAGATCAGAGTTTTAGGATTCTCTGATGCCGCTGACTGATCGGCCGCTCAACCTCTCTGGGGTCGACGCTGGAGCTCTGGACTTGAGAAACCTCTTAGTGTCATCATAGACACAGTTGATACCTCTCTCTGCTTGAATGAGGCTTTTAAATGTTTTATATTGTTTCATACTTACAGTTCATATTACAAGATCCCCCCCCCCCCCGCATAATGTCCAGTATTATTTAAAACAAAAAAGAGAAAATCACCAACAGTGGTCAAATGAGTGAAACGTTGAGTGCAGACTTCCAGGACTCAACAGCTGATTTAAGGGAGGATGAGATATTCACCACAGTCCAAAACTGATATGATAGTGAAAGAAGGTGGATATGAGAAGAACGAATCAGTCAAAGACAGAAATTTTAATGGTGTACAGAACCAATGGGTTTCATCTTTCATGCACATAAATTGAAGGGGGGGAAAAAAAAAATTGGTGATCCTCACTTGTGGTCCTCAACTGCCCCCCCCCCCCCCCAATTCGTCTTGTATAAGCAATCTCGTTGTCTCCCTGCACACGTGTGCATCATAAAGAGGGCATCAGCAGCTAAAATGGCAGGCAAATCACTTTTCGAATGGTTTTGGAGCAGCTATCAGTGTCATCCCTAAAAGGCTGTCTTTATCAATGATTCTGGCTGATACAGAGGCAGGTGGAGGGTTGGGGGGGTGGGGGTGGGGGTGGGGCTATCTGTCCCTGGAATCTTTTATAGTTTAAGGGCCAGGGCCTCAGGAGGTGCTTAGGAACTGTCAAAGATTTGGACAGCTGAAGTCCCCGGATAGTGAACGCAGAGATGTGCTCCATCTGTATTCCTCTGTGGCAGCGTGCGGGGTTGTAACACGGCGCCCCTGCTATTCCAGAGGGATGAAGTCACCGCGGAAATAGTGCCAAGAAATTGTCTTCGGGTTGTTGTTTTTATTTTATTTTATTTTATTTTATTTTATTTTTTAAGACACAGGACCTGTGATGTAGGTTGAAGGGGCTTGTGAAATGTACAAGAGAAAATGGTCTTTTATGGACTAAAGACACTGTAGCGTGGGAGGCAGGTTGTGATGCTGCCACTGTCTACAGTTCCGTACCTCTTAAGAAATGAAACTATATAAAGTGTTTGGTCAAATATCACTTAGACCATCAGGATACTAATACTTTCTTAATATCTTGGGAGAATATTTCTGGAAGTATTG
Organism: Aulostomus chinensis; assembly: GCF_037954235.1. Taxonomy (NCBI): domain Eukaryota; kingdom Metazoa; phylum Chordata; class Actinopteri; order Syngnathiformes; family Aulostomidae; genus Aulostomus; species Aulostomus chinensis. The sequence continues at coordinate 5,126,946 of NC_141335.1, forward strand.
TGGTTCTCCCGTTAGTTGTTTTTTTTTGTGGCACATTTCTTTCATAGATTGTGAAACGTGACTTGGCTTTACTGTTGTCATGTTGGGCTACCATTTTTTTTTGTTTTTTTGTTAATGCATCCAAATCAGTCTGAGTTGCCACTTCCTCGGAGCAACAGATGACGCAGGAAGAGAGTGGCGAATGTCCTGAAATACACGCATTTCCGCGTATTTTGGAAATTAAGAAAAAGGTCAAAATTTGAAATTCCCTGTCTTTATGTGTGTTTTCCAGTCGGTACAAAATCTGAATTTCACGTAGACATTTTTTTTTTATCGACGATAATACAATTTCTATATTATACATATATATATTAAAAAAAAATCTAATATCATGCATACCTAATTGTTTCTCTTGTGGAAAATCAGTTTGTGAACTAGCATAGCAGGTAATTCTGGAAACGGTTTTAGAAAAACAAATGCACATTTGCAGTCATTTAAATGTGATCAAAGTGAGTGACAGCGACCTTTTTAGGGCCCATTTAGCCAACAACCCATGCCATATTCTCATCTAATGTAAAGTGAGTGGGATATTATTTTCATAACACCTCCTGTATAATTTTGATCGTGTTTAAACTTCATTTACGTCTCTGCAGCTGTAACAGAGGATCCTTTGTTACGTCCGGGACACTTTTGACAAATGCGTCAGACTGAAAAATAAACACGAGGAGAGCTTTTTTAGCGCTGGTGTGATTGATTCAGAGAAGAACTTCTGTTTTATTTATTTATTTTTGGGGGGTTTATTTTGTAAATTTCGGACTCATTTCCTCTCCACTTCTCCGTTTCCAGCCCCTCCCTCTTAATTCAGGCCATGCATCAAAAACAATCGTTTCATTACATCATTTTGTATCCCCACAGTTTTATTGTCACAGCCTCATCCTTTGGAAAAAAAAAATTTAACATCCTCACAAGTTAACCAAGAAAATGTTATTAACACGAGCTGGATATTAAAATAAAGTACAATCTCATTTCCCATTCAAATGATAGCATTAGGCACGTATGCATTTATCACCTCGTACAGGAGTGAGGTTATAAACAATGCCATTCATTATCTGGCCCAGATGCAGCGATTGTTGATTAAAGGGCTTTGAATGTAACAGCCACACACACACTCACACACTCTCTCACACACACACAGATGGGTGGACATTAAGAAAAGAGAGAGGCCATCTGAATAGGCTGGAGGGACATTAACGGCAACAATGATTGATACTTGCCGCGCAGGCTTTTTAATGGTATTGTTATTCCTCAGAGTTATACCCCGTCCTCCCCACGTCTCGTCTCGCAGATAAATGGAGGTGTAATAATGAATAGAAATTATACTGATTATTTTGGTGGAGGTGGCTGGAGAGCAAGTGATGGGGGTGGGGTGTGTGTGTGTGTGTGGGGGGGGGGATGATTTATAAGCCAACATGAAGCTTAAAGCTTAGTCAACAGTGTCTTGTGGATTTTCTTCCATGTTCAGTGGTTTTGCTCAATAAATAAAAGGCTTGTTGATGAAAAGCTGAATATTTGTGATACATTATTTAATCCTGCAGGACTGTCATGTTTTGTGCGATTTTGAACAATGATTTTTACAATTCTGTAACTTTACAAGCACCTACAGAATAAGTACATCAGCACGAGCAATTGTTTCCTGTATTTTGTATAATTTTCTCATCACAAACCAAAAGTCTGAAATAGAAAACGCATGACCAGAGCTGTCATACCAGCTCCCTCAGCTCTTAGGGTGAACGGGGCTTTTACATTTTTGGGGTGGGGGTGTAAATCCCTGCCGTTTGGTGAGAAAGTGTAATATTTATTAGTTGTGTACTCCTGAGAGGCTTCACTGCTGCTGAGTGTTACTCATGTGAAGAGCTGAAGTGGATATCGCCCAAACACATTATTTGATGTGAGAGGCCAGCTTGTCCAAGGCAGTTGTGTTTATTGCACACTCATCTGGCATAAGCTGCAGTGAGCTGGCCTGCCAGGACACACACACACACACACACACACACACACACACACACACACACACACACACACACACACACACACACACTTCCAAAATCTCCCCTCAGTTCAGCTGCCTGGCGCCCAAATGACGACCCATTATCGCTCTTCAATCGCACTAGTAGGACTCAGCTGTGTGTGCAGTTCTGGATCATGGAGCTTAGAATTAGCAACATTTATATTAACCTGGCACACATTACACACCAGGAAAGCTTTAATTGAAATATTTTATAGGCTTCTGAGACGGCAGTTAGAATATTATTATTTTTATACAGTATTTGACAGATCTGAATGTGGACGACGCAAAGGGAGAGAAGCCAGACGCTGCATCACTTGCGAAGGTTTCCTGGCCATCTTCAGTCCTTCGCTCGGTGCTCGTTCCTCACCTGCTTTTCTCTTCTCTCCGGGTTCTCTCACCTTCTCTCAGCCTCCTCCTTCCTGTCACAATCTCCTGTCTTTCCTTTCGCTGCGAGGCCAGTGTTGTGGTTCTTAACGGATGCACCCACCGAGGAGTGTTTACGCATTCCACACATGCGCAGTAGATCCGAGTCTACAGGAAGACGTATATCACTGCAGAGCAAATAATCATAGTATTAACAGTGGTGACTTTCATATGCTTATTGCACTGAATCATAAAGAAGGGTGCCCAGGTAGAGTTACACTGCGTATATGTGGGTCATTGTTTGTGTGCACATGCTCAGTTGCTGCTCTTGTAGCTGCAACACAAATAATCTGATGCTCAAACACGCTACTTTTCTTTTGTCATCTCCAACATCTTTGCGTTTTCTCGACGTTTATTTAAACACTCCTCATGTCACATCAGCATTAAAGCCCCAGTATTGGATGTGCAAGATATCACTGCGTCCTTTGAATTCCTCTGTTTTTCCTCCTCTTCTTCATCAAGACCACCTTGACCACTCTTGTCTTCCTCTATGCCCCCCCATACCAACATATTGTGCATCATCCTCTCCTTCCATCCCTCCTTCCCCTCTCCCTGTCCTCTCCTTGGGTCTAATGGTGTGATGCCTCCCACTAATATCGCCCCCACCCCACCACGCCCTGCCACCCTTCCACTCTCTCTCAGTAATCAGGGCCAGATGGAGGAAGAGATGGAGTGATGGAGGGAGGGAGGATTGTGTTTGGTCCTTGCAGTGTCTTCGAACGTGGGGAGCTGTCAGCCCTGCAGGGAGAGAGGAATTCTCCAGCAATAAAATAGGGATTTATCACCACTCTACCAGAGAGAAAGAGAGAGAGAGAGAGAGAGAGAGAGAGACAGAGATGAAGGAAGAGTGTGAGGCTGAGAAAGGCAGGAAGAGATCAGGATCAGGGAACAGTGACGTGGGACAGACAGGGAAGGAAAGGAAAAGCAGTACGGAGGGATAAATAGAGAGAGGTAAAAACGACTGCCATCTCTTCATCAGCATGAAGCTTCAGACTGATGCTGAACGCTGAATGAAACAACCAGGAGGATGATAGACTAGCTTTTCTACTGAAAGAGACCTGGGAGGAGGACAAAGGCGAAAGACGAGAGGAGAACAAGAATTGAGAGAGACAGTTGTGAGATGACACCCACGGCTCATCTGTTCACTTCCTCGCGGCCCGACCATTTCTCTCTGGACCATCTGTGGCATCCAGAGACAAACAAGCGCATCAGTCCTGAAAGTAATGCCCAGTTGCTCTTCAGGGGATGGGGTGTTAAGCAAAAAGACTCGACCTCCCCTACTGGGCCAAATGAACCTGCTAAAATAACCGCTCTCCACAATCGGCTGTGTAATTGAAACCAGAATGTGCAGGATTTGATAAATTGCTTGACCCTGTAGGAATGTTAAGGTCGTAAATTTTTAGTGCGTTTTGGCCGTGCTGAGGTGTACAGAGGTGTGTGTTCAGAGCATGTCCATTGGTGTGTGTGTGTGTGTGTCGTTATTGTTTCAAAACTCTTTCAGAGTCACGGAGAGAGACAGAACCATTCAGTACGTGCACACACACACACACACACACACACACACACACACACACACACTATCAGTCAGTGACCAGATAGACTATAAATTGTGTCTCTGCTCCACATCTTCACTGGTTTACATCAAAGGATTAAATTGGAAGATCTTTTGAAGACAAAAGCAGAGCTGCTTAGTGAAGCTCTCAGCGTACCTGATGTATTCCAGCTCAAGTAAAACATCCGTTCTTTATTTACTTGCAGTTTCATTTGTGCTGCTGAAACGGCGGCACATGAGAGATTGCGCTCCCGTCGTTCCTGCCATTACTAAGCAACTCCAACTTACTGCGATGACAAAGAAATTGGGGTAATTTCATCTAATCATGCTCATCACCAGTTATTCCAAGTTCAAAACACTGGGAACCTGACATGTTGCACCACTGCAGGGATTCTGAGTGAATTTATGTCTTCCATCGCCAGCTGACCTGACCTTTCAACCGGAGGCTGTTACGTCCACGGATGGTCCTGTGAAGATGATTGGTTAATTTTCATCATATGACCAACAATGCACTTGCTGGGTTGAAAAAAGCTGCAAAAACACACACGGTAGAGCCGCTGCAACATTGAAAGCCTGACTGAAATGATCAAACGTTTTTGTGCTAAATCTCCCTCCTGCCATGCTCGCGCTTGGCTGACTCGCTTCTCAAGCCCACCATTGGGGGACGGATGTCCAGCCTGAGTTGCAAACATGGCCTCTTGTTTTAGCTAAGACCGATGCTGTGGTTCTTCCACAGTATAAATTTAGTCTGTTCTTCCCTTTGTCCTTGTTCTTGTTAACGTTACATCTCTAGGAATTTCAAATTTGGCACAAACATCCACTTGGACTCAAAGACAAACTGAAAAGACGTTAAAAGTCAAAGTTCAAAGGACACTGTGACCTGACGAAGTTATACAACCTCAATATGTTTTTTTCTTATTCATATATTTTCTGACAGGCACCTTAAGCTCTGTAAAAAAAAAATCTAAAACATCCACGTAGCACATTTGTTCTGGGGAACCCTTATTAGCTTAGCATGTAAACTTCAGTCCACAAATACACAAACTTGTTCAGAAGCCTTGAAAGGACACAAAAAGGAACCAAGTCCAGTAAAAATTCATATTGCCCAAGTAGCTGAACACGAATGGAAACTTACAGTAGAACAAAGCCAAACCAAATGGGGGGGAAATGACAAAAAGCATGGAAATGTGAAAAATCTCCTACAGTACATGAAATGTGAAAAATCTCCTACAGTACATACAGTTCATGTATATATGAACTAGCTTCCATGTGTATGTATGTCAACAGTACTGAAGGGCACGGAGAGCGCAGCCAGAACCAGAGGGCATAGAGAGGTCAACACAATGTAAACAGAGTCCGCCACACGATTTACGATGTTTGCTGGCTGCTAAAACGAGGGGTCTGCACATTCTCACATTCATAATTGCTTTTTGCAGCTTTTCAATCAACCTGACTTGGGAGACATTGTTTTTTTATTTTTTATTTTTTTTACCGCTCATTCCCCCCCCCCCCCCCCCCCCCAGTCGTCAGGCAGGCAGCTCTGTGTGTCAGTAGCTACCTCTGCAGAGTTGAAGTCTAAGTGTAAGCAAAAGTCGAAAGTTCCAATTCTTTCTGGTTTTTTCCTTCTTTCTGGTTTTCATAATTAGGAGCAGACATCACTACTCCCACTCTCTCTTCGTGTATCTTTCGAAACTCCCGACTTTTGCCACTCAGAACAGGGGAAACCTGGTTACACATGTGGACATCTGGTTGGACACGGAAAGCATGCAGCCCCACAGAATTTCACCCCCGTCCCTCTCCTGTTGACAGTTGTTACCTGTGCCCCAGCGGGCCCTCGCTGCCCCAGGATAAAATGACCTCTATCCAGAGCCAGACGCATAAATATTTCTCTTTCTATTTTCCAAAATAGCTTTTAATTTTACAAGTTTTATGGCCCTAATATTAAGTGCATATGTTTTACAAGACATGGTGTCCTCTGCCTCACCCCTCAGCTTCACTGTTGGAGTGTTTTCCTTTAGTAGTCTAAAGGAAGAACAGAAGGAAAGTTAAAAGCATAAAAGGGGGAAAAGTTAAGCCAAAGAGGGATTTTACAGCATATTTTTCCACAGGCTCCACCGGAATCCTTGTGGTTTTGACTTAATTGCAGCATTTCTACAAGTGTTTCTCTCTTTGTAGCACTGACATAGAATTCAAGATGTAATGATTTAACAAGATTGTATTTTTTTTTTTTAAACTGATCAATCTAAACCGCGGCAACAGGTCACACTATGAAAATAAATTTTCACGTCTGACTTTATGTTTCGGTTTCTGGATGACGACAGTGGAGCCGTAGACTCCTGACCACGGCAGCTACTGCAGACTCACATGTGCATAAAAGACAAAGCACACATTGGGTGAAAAATCACATTTTTCAGATTTTATTAGCGAATTAAATTGACATTATTTGCTTCTAATGCTTCAGCTTGCAGATTGCTAATCCTAACCAAAACCAGTAGGATACTGGCGGAAAACCAGCTCTGTGGAAAATAAACGTTAATGGAACATAAACAGTATATTTATTTTTAGCGAGATAATCTCCACAAATGAACCACTTTTATGACTTCTTCAGTGTAACTGCAGTCGTTGGGAGTGTCAATCTAGCCGTACGCTATGCACCAGCTTCGCAAAGTGGACGAATGACTTTCACGTAACTACAACTCAGCTTTTTATGCTTCTTCTGCTTTAATATCCGTAGCAACCTCTGTAGTCTCCCTCCGCAACTTGTTGGCAAACCCATTTTTCAAAGATACATAGAAACTTTAAATTCTCCGGCCGTAAGTTTCACTCTCTTTTTTTTTCGATTACATGAATGGTTTGTGTGAAATTTGGTGTTATTTCAGGCACTTTAACAAAACCCCGTTTAAAAATCTCACCAATTTTACAGATGAGGGATCCAGAAGTTCAGTCTGCCTTGATATTTCGACCTGTTCTTGTTGCCTCGCCGTGGAAATGGAATTTTTTTTGGATGAGCTTAAAAGTTTCCTATAACCTTTGTCACAAACATCGGATGTATTAGAGAAGTTAAAGTTAAGGTAAGATCATGTTGTTTTTTAAAAAAATACATTATTGATGCACATTTTGCAATGCGAAATTTGAGGTTGGGAACACCATCCTGCTCCTTAGATGAACTCTCTCGCCGTACATGGATGCCACTCACAATTATTTACGGCTGAGAGTTGGCATATGTTACTTGAAGTACTTTTAGGAGGTACAGTAGGGTCACGCTACCTCACATCTATGCTCTTGACAGTAGCCGTTAACTGCCGTTTATTAGCTTCATAACATCCTCACCTGCTGTTTCAAACTATCTGCCATGCACCTCTGGCGGGCAGCAAACATACATGCAGCGTGTACGAGTGCGGAGCTTGAACAGCCTTCATATTGCTTCTGCATTAAATTCCTTCGGTTTCCTTCATAATGTCTTTCCCATCTGCTCCTAGCCTCCCCGTGATCCTTTCACTCTTTCTCTCTCTCTTCATCTCCCCACTATCAGCCACATGTGAGCAGCATGAACCTCCGCAATAATTTGATTCATCTTTCGTGCAGGAGATTGTATAAAGTTCATCAGCACATGCGACCAAAACGGCATAAAATCAGGCTCATTTAACTTGAAAAGAGAGCCATCTGAATGTGGTATTTACGTTCTTCGTTTAATAGAAATGAAAGCGCAGAACACGTACTGGTCTCTCATTAAATGTTGTACAGATTTATAATCCTGGACACAAAGCAACAACAAATAATGTATACAATTCACAAGATAACGGTCTTTCAAGTGGAACTTATTGCAAAAAAAAAAAAAAAGATTAATTATCAACAAAGGAGAGCCATGCAGCTGTGGATCTTCGAGAGCTTAAGACCAGCTTTCAACTCAGCCAGAGACCTGGACTGTGCTCAGGCAGGACGCAGTGTGGGGCTGGATTTGAATCCTGCTCAAGTTTTATAGCTTTTCCTTCGCCATATAGATCAATGCACACGGGATTTTTGTTTTAATTCACTTACAGCAAACAGAAGAGGGATGTCACATGCCAGTCCTCCGACACCGACCGTCCGATACGTGCCCTTAAACCGTGTCACTTGTGCCCCTGTGACAGGCTGATCTTTAAAAACTAATCAGGGGTTATGCTGTGGTGAGTGTGAGGGTTGGATCCTAGTTCAGGGTGAAGTTAGATCCTCCACCGGGGCAGATTTTAAAAACTCTCTCTTGCATTTGCAGAGGAAATGAAAAGAAAAGCTAAGGCTGCTAATCTGTCAAAACAACAACGCAACGGTATTTTCCTCCACCTCCTCGACTCTGGTCGCCCCTGATGTGGATTGATTTGCTGCATACTGACATCTGATTTCCCTCATTCCTGCGTTCAGAATTAACATGACCACTAATTGCATTCTGCCACTGAACCATCAACATAATTTCGTCACCTGCCTGTACAATATCTCCCTTGTTTCTCTTGTGAGGACAGTCGCTAGCAAACCTCTTCAATACTGACATAATAACTGTTAAATGAACACACATGGGCACAGTATTTTTGGTTCAGTATTGTAAGTACTGCAGTATCTGCACTACTTCAGTTTTAATAACTATCAGGGGACTTGGTGCTTTACTCCACTACATTGATCTGAGCCCTTCAGTTACTAGTTACTTTGATTAGAAAGACTTTCGGTTGAAAACGTGACAGCACCTGATGAAGATGAGGTACTTTCAAAACTGTGACCTACAAACTTGAGGCGGACACAACTGGAACACGTATGAGCGTTACAGGTCATCGGCTCCAGGGCTGAGTGCTGTTTTTACATTTGAGGCTGAAGTTAACTCAATATCACATACTTCTCTAACTTAGCTGGAGACTTTTACTGTAGTACTATCTTTACTGCGTACCTCTTCCAGCACTTGTGATTGATTACACAGCAAACAACAGAAATCTATGAGCTGCTGGTGTTTTCTTACTGAGTACCTTGTTCGTAACTGTCTGTCATCGCACTGACAGTAACCAGCATCGTCCACATGTGCCTCTCCACAAGACACCCCGGTTGACAAGTGGAAAACAGACAACGTAACAGCTCGGTTGAAATACGCCACAATAAATCCCTCCAGTGTATATCTCCAACTTGCATCCAGCTGTCGGCTGAGCTCGCGTTCAGCTCCAGAGGTGACATGAGATATGGGATTCTGTCTGCAACCACCTTGTGAGGTGTTAGAGCTGCGGCTTACAACTCTGAGAGATGAAATATACAAACGGGGGAGCGAAGGAATGCGAAAGTGATCAGCCAGCTAAAGACGAAGAAAGCAGTTGCGTCTTTAAGTCTAAAAAGACAGCTAATGAATGAACGAAGTTGCCGTTTTTCTTTACGAAAATGTGTTCTATAAATGGGAGATGTTTCGAGGGGAGCAATGGAAAAAACATGTAATCTACAGAAGGCAGAGAATAATGAGAGAAAGAGGAAGAAGAGAGAAGAAAAAAAAAAAGCCTTCCCTCAACCTTCATATTATTTGTCCCTTTTGCTATTTTCTATGAGCAGTTGACAGAAAAACAACCGCGATTCAGCCAAATGATTCATGTGACTTTCTGCTGCTCCAACCACCAGATGTTTGTTTTCTGGGAAGACAAAAAAAAAAAAAAGGTATCAGACAAACAGGAAGTTATGCATTTTATATTTCAGAAAAAAAAAATTGAGATGCACAAACTTCGTATTTCATCGGAGTGATGATAGAAAAGCGCATTACCTGCAGATCAACAGACTTTTCCACAGCAAGAAATTTCTAGAAACTCAGGGAAGTTTTTTTTTTTTTACATGAATAATCAGGCTGTGATTTTCCTGGGATTTAGTGTCCTACCCATGCTGTCCCAGGAAGGATTCTTCAGCATTCTTTCTGTATCAGTCACTGTAAAATGAATCATGCCCTGTTTTCTTGTAGTACTTTATATTAGTGCTTGGGAGGGGAATATGTAATAAATTAAATATGACCTATATAATGTAATATTGGTTTGTGGTTTTCATCAACCCAGCAATGAACATCTATAACCTTTAACATGACTGAAAAGAAAATCCTTTTAAAACAAACATTGTGTTCCCGATCCGCTCGGACTAATAAAGGGCCTTCCAGGGATGGGACATGGCTGTGCTGTTGATGTGGCCACTTGTGGGGAGCTGGGTGGATACCAGGGCAGGAGGCCTCAAATGAAAGTGTTTGTGTTCTACAGATGTTGAACATCTTTGCTAAATCTTGTTTACTCTAATCAGTCAGACGAGCTCAGGCTGCATCTGCATCCTGCAAGCTGGCAGTTGGCACGGCAACTTTGCTGGGAAACTGGTAAATTCAGTTAGGCCTGTTTCCTTCGGAGTCAAATCTGTAACCGTTTCACACACGCGCTGACTGCGCAGTGAGCGTGCCGATGAACCAGCTCGCAAGATAAGGTTGATTAGTTTCATCTTCTTCTTTTTTTTTTTTTGTAAGAAAAAAAGATAGAAATCTTGCAGCCAGATGTTTTCCAAAACTTGTTGCCCTTTAATTATCTCTAGTGGTGGGAATCTGACTAAATACTAAGAGGAAAAGTTGAGAAACATTTGAGTTGAAACATTTTTTATAATGTTTTGTTTGGCCTCCACACAGATTCCTTATCAGAATGATTCTCCTCTAAAGTAAGAAGAGTCTCATATTATGACCAAGCACTTGTGAGACCTTTCATTCACAGCGACTGTGTGACAAATTTGTTTTGATGGTGGTTCGTGCGAGCTGCTCAGCTGTAAGCGCCATCTTCTCACCACTCAGCAGCCGCGATGGAAGGAGCCCAGCAAGTCTCCCGATGAAGACTGTGACCAAAGCACGGACATGGGAGAGGTCTCCGTTTTAAGCGGGGCAAGTGTTACTAGTGGTTTTCCTAAGGCTGCGTTCCAGTTTGGTCTGACTTCCTGCTTTGAAAGGTAACAGCTGATCCCCCAAGATCATAATTAATGGCGGTAATGTGACCTCTTTGAGACCATTTCATCATAATTGTGTCCAGTTAAATCGGCTGGACGCTGGGTATCTTCTATCTTCTATCTGCAGACATGTTGCAGCCTTGTTTGGATTTGAAAAACACCCCGAGCTCAGGCAGTGTTCCTGCCTGAGGCGTCAACAGTGTGTGTCTTTTTACCGTTTCCCCATTTCCACTGGAACACACCCAACTCAGGTGTGATGCCACGCCCAGTTCTGACCTCTGAATTTCGAGGACTTAAAAACGTAGCATTTCCATCCGTCCGTCCATGGTGTTGTCATCACACTGCTCAGCGTTGCTTGCATCCATCCGTGATGCCCATCTTAACCGACACAAAGCTTTTACACAAAAACAGATGTAAAGTCAAAGGCAGAGCAGGGGGACGTTTCTCAGACGCTCTTCTTGTTACAGAGATCCACACAACTGCTTCTTTTTTTCCCCCTCATATTTTTGACAACCTGGCAAGAAACAAGACGAATAAGATGTTTCTTCAGCAGAAAAACTGTTCATTTCTCCAACTTTCCCCAACAGAATCCATCATGTGAAAATCCCAATGCACCACCTGGTTTTTCAAAGGAATGGGAGGCGACTCTGTCACTGGTTTAATTCATGTGACACCCAAAGACACACCTAGGATTATGTTATGCACCATTAAACTAATCTGAATGGATTGGAAATGCCCCAAATTCACTTGTGCCCCGCCCATGAGACCACGTGTTAGGGTTGTTAAACTACAGCCCTCAACCTGCTTTACTTTGCACGCACACATCTTGACAAAGATGTTCATACTTGTTAGGGAAGAAGTAACTCATCTTTTATATTTCAGAGTTTTTTGAATATTGGATCCCAAACCCAATGTCTTCAAACTGCAGTGGAAGAGTTGGAAACGTTTTAAGAATCACGGAAAAACTGAGAAATCTGAAAATTTGTGGAGATTTAACCTGCACAACGATTAAAAAAAAAGAACATTTTCCCCCCTCGTGCTCAGCACATTGGATTTACTGCTGAATACTAGAACGTTGGCCACAACAAACTCAACAATCAGCGTAACAAGGCTGATAACAGCTGAGCTGAGCGGCCTCATCTGACCGATGCGCACACTAACAAAATTCAAAATTGCGTGCGGTGCATCTGCCGTTGTCAAATTGTGCATGCAAGCGATGCACCAGTACTTCCAGTTAACTTCTTGTGGCGAGCAGATGCGTCCAAATTCCACACATCACTGTCAACCGTTGTGACATCAAGAAACCGCCGAGCACGTACGGTGAGAGGCGAAGAATTCCAATGCTAAACACAGAAAAAGGCTCGCTAAGGAAAACAAAGCTGTGTGGGGGCGAAACGACTTCCTTCATGTTTCGTGACTTCCATTGTGACGTTGTTAAATGTGGAAAGAGAAACACAGGCGATGTCGTCTCCAAAACACAGTTCTGCTGCAAATATGAAAATGGATCGAACAATTTTCTTTGCCAGTGTCCGCGGTTGTTTTGAATTATCCCCCCCCCGCCCCACCACCACCACTCAGACTCTCTGGAAATAATAAGTCTTACTAATTTGCTCTGGTCATTGGCGTGTCGACTGCACGCAACATTTGACTTTGGCATTCGCGCTGAATGCAATTTGAACACGTAAAGTTGAGTTATTTAAACGACTGAGAGAATATTATCCTCTTGTGAAGTATAACAGTTTGCAGTACATGAAAAATATATTTTGCATGGTTATATTCATATGAAAAATAGAAAAAGAGGCGTGTAATATAATACCAATATCTGGTACTGATTTGAAGTCCCTTTGTTACATAACATTATTTATTTCGCAGTATATTGAAGTGCTTTTTGCATTATTATGTTCATATGAAATACAAGGGCTAATAAGATTCCATCAATTAAGGTGTTTTCGTACCCCAGATCACATGCCACGGAAGCTACTGATAAAAAAAAAAAGAATGAATTTTCCGGTACATGAAAAATGCAATTTGCACTGCATCATTTATACAAAATATTGGCGGGAGGAAAGAGCGCCGTGGGTGTGGTGCTAACGTCTGGTGCCAATTTGGAGTCATTTCCCATCACCCCCCTGGTATTCCACCGACTTCACCTGCCTTTCTTGTCATTTTAACCTGGGGTTGGATAATTCTGGGAGCTGTCGTACCAACATTATTAGTTTCTTGTTGTCGGCCATGTTTCCTCCCGCGTGAGAGGGCTAAACAACATCTGGTTGTGAATTCTGCGGCGGAGAAAAGTTCAAATATTCGACCTTTGTACAGCGAAGTCATCTGCCATTATCACGGTCAGTATTCTCCACCTGCCTCGCCGCTTTCATCCTCTACTGTTGCATCTGGTTTGCCTTCGACCGTCCGCCCGCCGGTCTGCTCACCTCCACCATTAATTTACTCATCAAATGTTAGACACTACTAAATAGAATGGTAAGTTTGAGGTACTTCCCCAAGGCTCTTTTGAGTCCACTGAGAAAAACTCTTATTTCAAGATTACATCACGATCAAAACTGTAACTCGTGTAATGAACTCGAGGTTTATCAGTGGGTTTTTTTTTTTTTCTTGTTTCTTAATCAATTAAAATTGCAGAAAGTGCTTTACAGACCAAACCGATATGGAAATATTTCACAAATTCGCTCAGCTTTCCACTCTCGCTGCTTCTAATTTCATGTGTTGTGTCTACATCTCTGAAGCCAAACACAGAATCAAACTAGCTTTTCTTCTCAGCCCTTCGTCTCCAGCTGAACACTTCATTTTTCTCCAATGCTCGACGGACCATAAACCCTCTCGTATTGGCCCACACTCCTCCACTCCAGCCTGTGTGTTTTAGAGAGCCTCCTTGTCCATAATGCCATATAACACAAACACATTGTGTTTGATTGGTAGACATAAACATTGACTGTGGCTGGAGCGCAGTTTAACGCCAGGCCACAATTCACAGCCACTGTTAACAGGCTTGCTGCTCTATAACAGAGGGAAGCCAAGGTCGACCGCTGCTCCGCACACTTGGGGTCACCCAGGAAGATGAGAATGGAGAGGAGAGCTGTTTAAATGCTGCTTTTCCCAGGATGTGTAGCCAAGCTAGCTGAAGGATGGCAGGCGGGAGAGTTCAGAGTGCTTTTAGTTGAAGTAAACTTGTGACGTACTGACTCACCTGGAGGCAAAGACGGAGCCAGGTGAGGCGGCTGTTGCCCTCAGAGCACCATCCTTGAACCACTGACTTTTCAGCAGTTTAAACATAACTTGGACATGCTGGTACTCTTGATGTTACTGCATTCTTACCTCTGCCAAGGAGGTAATCGAGTGTTTATTTTACAAGATATCGCAAAGAACGGTGGATGGATTTTTGATTAAATTTGGAGGCATTATAAGTAATTTTGCAAGAACCAGTTATTATCTTTTGGAGGTGACCTGAATCTAATTGTATATCCTGGATCCTGAAGACTCGTCCAGGACGTTGGCAGGATATTTTCTTGAGACGTCACTGAGGAATGACGATCCAATTCTTTAAGCGTATGAGAAACGGAAGGAGGAACGTTTCATTCATTTGGATTGTTTTCTATTTTTTTTTTAATTTATTCTACTTATCACTCACTTCCTTTCCCAACTGTACTTCAGAGCTGCTCTGTCTTATCTTATCTTGTCTTATCTTATCTTAGGAAGGTGATAAGTCATAATCTCATGGATGGTGTTCTGGAAATGGGATCAGACGAACCTGTTTTTCGCTGGTTGGGAAGAACATTTATGAGCAGACCCTTATTATTCTATGCTCTATGTTCTATGTGTGTCCGTGCAGACTCTTTACCAGAGATATTCGCTCTCGGTGCTTCCTAGTTGTTAATATCCCGATCAGCCGTCACTGTCTGACCCCACCTGACTGATTGCCTCAAACACTTTTGCACATGTTGCAGATCTGCAGCCTTAAATTCCCGTGAACTTCCAGAAGTTCTCTTGTCTGAAAGGGCACTTCTACTTCAACCGCTGCTACACCGATGCGATACCTGTTGAATGTTGGTATTGAACACTTCCGCAGACCTCGGCATGATCTGAGTTTATGAATCAAAGCTACTATTCGGATCTGTGTATATCAGCATTGACAACCCAGCCTGTTCAAATGAAACTCACTGACAACGCAGGGAATTGAACACAGCCTCTTGAAACAGAATTCACTCTTGGCTGATGCTTTATGACGTGTCAACACCATGGTTATGGTCTGGTTAAGTTTTGGCACAAAAAACACAGCCAGGGGTTAGGAAAACATCGCGGATCGAGGTGGATTGGCTTTGTGTCCCAATCACAATATCTGTCAAAATAATTGTATGGTATTTTTGGTTCACAGAGTATAAATATCTGTGGTTTGCAGCGAAGTACAATGCCAACAGTTTATTCTGGCGACTGGCTGACATTTAGAAGAATCCAAGGTTATATCCTGTTAGTTATCAGCTATATTTAGTCGTCCACACATCCTCCAGAACACGTGCTCAGTAACACACATACAACATCTTGATTGAGCCGTTATTGACCTCGTGTAATTGTAGAAACCTTCTGGAACTGAACGCGTGTTCATTATCTCTTCAGTCATGGCGAGAACGTACGTTAGGATCTGCTGGAATATGTGTTTACGACATATTAACGCTAATTTAAGGCGGCTTGTTGTTTACAAAGATATTTTTTCATGTTGGATTTATTAGAACAGTGTCCAGATGCCTTCAGTTTCACTCTGCACAGGAACAGAGCGTTCAGCTTGTTTCCTAATATGGAAATCTGATCCTTTTAGTTTGATCCTCTTCAGCCTTCTTAATATCAAATATTATTCTAGAATTATGGACAGCAGCCATATGTGTTTTAGTTTAAGGAATCACTTCAGATTCTGCTGTACTTCGCAAACTAATTGAACTGATATGAAAAGTAGAAGCTGTTTGAACGTGTTAACTTCCCTCAGAAAGTATTAGTTCAGCAGTTTACTGCGTATAAAATCCCAGGTAACATCATGTGCCTATTATGTTGACACTGTTAAAAATATATATTTTTATTATTAATATTGATGTTGCAGTGGAGTTCATTTCACTTGATGTTTTTGTTTTATTTCTTTGTCCCTCTGACATGAGGCCAACATGTTAGAAACGTGACGCGGCTTAGCTCAACACCATTGTGAGTGGCCACCACAACAATGACAGAAAAATGCCATTTTTGAAAAATAACAAGGTTTGTCTGGGGGGAAAAAAAAACTGTCAGAAATGACGCTTAAACCTTTATTTCTCAGCCTCAAGAGAAAAAAACAAAACAAAACAGCTTTTGGCATCCAGGCGAACGGACTCGTTAATTATTTTGTCGGGTGAAGTCGGACAGACTCCATCAAAACTGAGTGTTTTTGTCTTTGTGAAGGCAGAACTCTGCACCTAATAAACTAGATGCTGGTTTTCTTTTGTGCTTTGTTTTTTTTCATGAGGCAGCTGATCTTGTCGCATCTCACTCAGGCGTCTTCTCATTTACCTTGTAAAGCGTTCAGTTTGGAGGTGACGACCCTGCTCAGTCTAATAAATTCTGCTGTTTTAGTCGGCGAACACCAGCATCCATCATGACGCTTAACAATAGACACGTCTTCTCCTGCACCGCTAAAAGCTTTTCATGTGGAACCTCCAGTGTGTGTTTGTTGTGTGTGTGTTCATGCATGAGTTCAGGCGTATTTACGTGTGTGTGTGTGTGTGTGTGTGTGTGTATCCTGGGGCTTGTTGGCGTATCTAAACCCTCTTATCAGATGGATGTGTGTGATATCTCCGCTGCAGAGGATTTCCCATGTATACATAAACAATCCCTGGCAGGTCGTCCTGATGGAAGCGCGTCATGGAGGTTCTTCTATGTTTAGGAGTTCTGTTTCACTGCTCTTATGTCACACGTCCCTGTTCAATCTCTCCTCAACGCTACATCAAACAACATAAATTCAGCTGATGAAAAATGGTGCCGTATTAAATTTTTCTACCTCGCTGACACCAGGGACGGCTCTTATTCTTCTGTTTTTGTTTTTTTAAAGGCAACATGACGGGTGAACGGAAAAGAGCGACAATCGGCCCATCTGACGTCTTCATCCATGTCAGGCTGGAGCTGGTAGTTTGGCCCGTCACTTGTCTCTTGGGGCTGCATCCAACATTTGCATAACAAGCCGTTGTCACGACACCGCCACCGCCGTGGCAGATGTCAGCCTCGCGAGGGATGTTCATGCTCATGTGTCACTTTTTTGTTCGTCCTCATTCTCTGCTTTCAAAACAAATACTGTTGTTTTTGGGGGCGAATCACGTGGTTTTCAGAGAGCGTTTAAGGAGTCATTTGCGGTGATCATTTTTGGAGGAAGTATAAAAGTTTTATTCAACATTTTATTGAAATATAAGAACTCTATTATTTGGGTTTCCGTTTACAAGGCTTTTAAGCCATGGCGAATTTTAAATTACATGTAATAAATCAATTACTGCGTCTCACTTTGGGAACTTGTGTCTTGCTTGCTATTGGTAGAAAACTGCAAACCAATTTTACTTGTTCCTAATTAGTTTAGCTTCGTTTGGGGGCCGTGTGGAAAAAAAAACAAAAGCTTTACAACAGATTTAACTACCAGCTTATTTCCATCGGCAGGTTCTGGGCAGGAGAAAGGAAAGAAAACAAAGCAGAACCTGCTGATTCTCTTCAAATCAGCCAGTAAGCTAATAGCCATGCAGGTGGTTGCTGACACACACACGCACACACACACACACACACACACACACACACACACACACACACATACACACACACAAACGCAAAGTTCATGGAAACGAAAACAGAATATGGATATCAAAATGTTGAATAGGTGTATCAAAATTAAAATAACATATTGTCAAATGTAAAATTAATGCTGACAGGTCTGGTTATTTAAAGTCTTTGGAGAATTTTTTATTTTTTTTTAAATTTTATTCCACTAGAGAAGACAGGGAAGTTGTCCATGTTTCTAGTTTGACAGAGAGCTTATTCCACTTCTTCATCGCTGCGAAAGAAAAAGAAATTCAACGTGAATTGTGAGTTACGGAGGAATTGAAATTGTTTCATTAATTTAATGCACATTTGCATTTTTTTTTTTTTTTTGGATGAAACAGTCAGAATACTGCACTGGACGGCCGGATTTGATTTGATTTTGTTGATTTGCATTGTAAAAGACTGTTCGTTGTGTGTGTGTGTGTGTCTATGAGCGATTTCACAAAATCTGAATGTAATCAGATTGTCAAACTCATATCGAAGCCGAGACGGCGCTAGAGGAGTGAAAATGTTGTTTCCACCGTGAAAAAAAATCCCTGGGCGGTTGTTGTCGCTCTTCCTCTAAGTGAGAAATCTCCTCCAGTTTTTGCATAACTGTTACTACGGATGCTGCCATTGTTGTTCGGAGCCAACAGCCACGCTGATGTCACACCTTGACCACGCCCCTATCTCCTCAAGGATGCTGACTGGCTGAAACCCTTTCTGTGAGGACACAAGCGCATAACTGGAAACCTGGTCAAATGGATGATAATCCAGCTGCATCACACGGCATAAAAGACTGATTCTCTCTTTTCTTTGTTCTTCAAGCCGGTCCAATAGAAGTAGCAGATGTGGTGTTTAAGAGTGGCAGTCATTATTTATACATCCGCACTCAACGACATGATAAATATACTCCATGTCATGCTCTATTTAACCATTATCCTTTACATGCTTTCCACCAACAATTACTTCTGGAAACTGAAGGATGAAGCGGCCACAAGCAGGACGAAGGGGGAAACATCATGGCGGCTCAGACGCTCCTTCATGTTTGGTTGGACTAGTAAGTGGCCGTTGTTGCTCCCCGCTGCTTTACGTCACAGGGGAAACATCTTTATCACAGTGTATATTATTCCAAAACACCGCTTCCTGCATGGAAACGACCCCTCCTGTCCTCAGTTCGCCTGCCCCTCTCATAGTCTACATTGCTTCTTATAAACTATCCATGGTCCATAAATTGTACCGCGCAGAGCATAACGCTGCACAGCGCCGGCCTGCAGGGACACGCACATTCAGGGCCCTCGCCTCTTCCCCGCTCCCCTGTCTGAGATTTGCTTTGTAAATTGTGCGATGAGATCCACGGGTTTAGAGAAACGACAGAATAATTTATGTGGAGGATAGTTTTAAACATGCCATCGCTCTGAGAGGGAGCGCGCGGCCATCGTACAGCTCTGCAGATGGGACACTGACATGATTAACATGCAGAAGGGAGCAAAGATACAACACACTTCTATTCCTCTCCACTCCACCTTCTTTTTTTAAATTCTGCTCTTTTAAAACTTTACCTCAAATTCTGTCATTGTATCACACTTTTACTCCTGGTGACTTCACCAACAATTTTTGAACGTATTCCCACCACGCTGGTGAACATTGGGCTCTGTTTTCAGCAGCTGACAGTCGCTGTAAAAAAAAAAAAAAAAAGTTTTTCTGTTCTTTTTCCTACAGCTGATCATTGAAAGAGCAATTATTTTTTTATGTGTCCTGTAGAGTGTTTATACATCAGTGGTGCTATGGACAATGTATAAAAACTGGTATTTGATGGTAAAAAAGATAAGCGTGACTGCAATGTGTTTTCTAGTGTAGTTCATGAAGTGCACACAGGATCATTTAAACCCATAATTTAGCCATACAGGCAAGACGCAAAGCCTGGTGAGTATTTGTTACTCCTTCCTGCTATGTTGACTGTGTACCTCTTGTAACTGTCAATCATCCCGGCTTGCAAAGACTTTGTTACAGGAAAGATGCCAGGAGCACAGAAGCACCTGCCTGTAAGACTACATCAAGGGTTAAAACAAAGACCAAATTTGTGCTGAGGGACGTTCACGAGTGAGTGTTTGGAGTCTCCTGACAGGCACCTTTAGAACCCATCGAGAACCGACCACAGCGAAGGAGAAAAAAGACAAAAATGCCCAAACAACAATTTAGATACCAAAACTAATATCAGCATAATTCTGAGCAGTTCAGCGTCCAAACGATCCGTGAAGATCAACACGCGGGCAGAGTTAGGAGAGCTGTGGTAGGAACAGCTGAAGGAACAGGGATTGTGTTACTGTCAAAAACGACAAAACCACAAATAAAAACTACACAGCAGAAGACGTGGGAACGTTCCGTTTGAGAGACAATAAAGCGAACTCAGAGAGAACCGGAGTGCAAATGAAGCTGCACCTTCACTTTGAGTTGGATCAACACAGAAAAACAATGTAAATATATAAGATCATCTAAAGCAAATAAACCCAAGGCTTCGTTATGTTTATCGGGATTCGTTCAAGCGCGACCAGTTCGTCCAGTTGTATCTATAAACTGGAGCGTGAGAGTCTGAACTGGCCACTGTAACACTCGCCGTGATCGGACTTTTGGCTAATTAGAGAAACTTTGAGGGAAGTTTTAATCAGGAGGGATGGAGAGAAAGCAGACGATGAGAGGATGTTCTGTTTTTACTGAAGATGCTGCATTTAACTGTGACGTGATGAGGTCAGAGCTGTTTTCACTGTAACACTCGGGTTTTCTCTCTCTCTCTCTCTCACACACACACACACACACACAGAGTTGTAGTCCCTCTGACAGGGTGAGAGGAGCTGACATCTTTCTCTACCCATCACTGATGTGAGACTGGTGAATATGCCAGAGGAGTGCCACATTCATGCAGCTCACTCCTGTCATGACTGGAGTGAGTGAGTGAGATTGTTTTTTTTTAATCTCTCTGCAGCTTTGCTCAGACTCCAGATGAAAAGGTGGCTCAGTTCTCTTCTGAAAAGAAGTTACCTTGTTACACTTCGACCACTAATTCATCAAACCATGGGAACAACTTGTATTCTCTCTCTTTACTTCCCTCCAATAAAACTCTCTATCAGCCAGCACCCAAACACATTTGGAGATTGCATGTTGATTGTGTGATGAGGTGAGGCAGCTTCAGCTTATAAATAAACTCCACCGTGGCTCCAGGCCCACGCTTTTTATCAGCACATTGTGCCGGAGCTGGAATTCATGCTCTCTGTCCTGTCTCGACTTGCTCCCTCGCTGTTTACTCTGGGAGGCCAGCCAGTGAGTCCCTGCAGCCGCTCAATGGCGCGACTGTGCCGGCACTTGGAGTCAAGCTGCAGGAGAGCAGCATTCAGACTCATCCATGCAGGCGATGACGATGGTGGATCTGCGTCAGGAGCAGAAATTGGCGTTGTTGTTTGTTTGTTTGAAATCTCTTTTGCATGTTTAAAAAATCAGAATACGAGGAAGAATTATTCTGGAAATTGTAAGCCCACTGATTAAAAAAAAAAAAGTAACTTGGTAAGATAAAGATGGATTTTAATATCAGATTTTGTTCCCCCTTTTTTAATTCAGTGTCATTTTGCATCGTGAAGAGCTCCGTTCTCACGGTCACGTCTAGAACTAAACTCAAGAACGAGCTTTAGAAGAACACAGAAGAAGAGGAAGGAAAGATGAAATTCAAATAAGTGTCTGAGGCGGAAACATTGGAAAAGAGTGCAGCAGCTGCGAGGTCGCACGCTGCCAAACACGCTGCTATGTCCTCCAGCAGGTGGGAGGCTGGTGGGGATCAGTGAGAGCTGTTACTGGATCCGGCTTCACCAGGTGATCTGAGGAGCCCGGGTCCAGCCCCCCTCCTCCAGCTCTCTTGCCCTTCCTGGCGGTGCCAAGGTGACCTTCCGGAGAGAGAGAGATAGAGGTGCTGACGGAAACATCTCTGGGTATGAAGCTGTCTGCCTGTCTGCCATGGAGACGCGCGTCTCTCCCTCCACAGCAGGAGCAGCTAGCAGGGAAATATCAGGTTTGTCTGAACATCCGATGTTTCTGATCAGAACCCGGAGGGTAAAGAGACACTGAACAGCCGGAAGTGATGAGTCCTGCTCTGGTTGGACTGTGCGTAACTCTCCCTCTCTTTCTCTCTCCCCAAACTACACATGCCTCTGCTCCGTGGCCCACATATCCACACTCCCAGTGTGCTGACACCGCTGACAGGCCCCCGTTGCGCGCCATGACGCGCGGCGTAGTTGCTGCCACATCACCAACCGTCACCCGGCGGCGGCGCAAAGTTTATTTATCACGAAAAAAATCAGAGGGTTTAGGAAAAGTCCGGACGAAGCTTTCGGCACAGAGCAACTCTGGTGACGTAGAGACGCTTCTGAATCAGTCCTGCGTCGCTCACCCCTGCCAGGGCGTTTGTGTTATTTGGCAAAAGCAAGAAAATATTGAAGGTGAGAAGAGTTTGATTTGCTGCTAATGACTTTAACTGTTTAGTTTGTTCTAAAGGCCACATTTTCACTATGTTTATGAGTTAAAACTGCTCTTATTTCGTGTCTTTTTTTTTTAGATATAAGAATTATCCCTTTAGTGGTAAACTTAATGTGGCAGAGGAACACTGTGTGTGTGTGTGTGTGTGTGTGTGTGTGTGTGTGTGTTTGTCAGAGGATGGTGCTGGAGGTTTGAGTACAAAGTCATGACTTCACCATCGCGGTCATGGAAAGGCAGAGTCGGACGCGGGGCCTCCGTCGTCCTCTGAAACCGGATCTCATGACTTCATCCCTCCGATCTAAACTTCTGCAAACAACATCGTTTCACAAACTCACCATTTCCCTTTATATTCTATTTGTGTGTGTGTGTGTGTGTGTGTGTGTGTGTGTTGATCTTCATGACAAGTCAAGTAGAATCTCTCAGGATCATATAGATGTTTAATCAGCTGCATATTATACAGCACCAATGCTCACGAGCCCGCCCCCCCCCCCCAAATTAAAAAAAAAACTCCTGTCCGCTTTTACTCCCGATCTCGTTTTTCAGACTTAATTACAGCTCATCACGTTACTTTCACTCTCCTCTTTGCATTCCTCTTGTTTTTATCTGCCGTGGCTTGAGGTTAAACCACTGAAACGAGCCCTTCCTCCTCCTCCTCCTCCTCCTCCTCTTCCTCCTCCTCGTCTCCCGGAGCAGAGGAGACCAAAACGTTACTTAGCCCGAACGCAGAGAGGCTGCACATAATGAGAGCCTGCTTGCATTAAATGGACAAACAGCAATCCGGCATCTCGTGACCCCTCGGTGCTCCTCTGGGCTCCATTGATCATGCCTCTTATGAGATAATGCAATTACAAACATCAATAAGGAGCTGCGAGGGGAATCATTATGTGGTGACAGTGATAAATGACGCTGCAGAAAATAGCGGGCTCCTCTCAAACAATCCTCGCGCCCAAAGGGGCTTTGAGGGCCGGGGCCCCGTCGCCAAGGAGACAGATGACATCCAAAATGGCCCCCGCTCAACAATCTTGCACTCTTTTTTCTGTCTCCCTTCCAACAGACTCTCTCTCTCTCCCTCTCCTCTCCTCCTATTTTCCCCCACCTCCTCCTTTTGTTTCAAGCGCAGCTGTCGCGCGGCCTCTGAAGGTGGGATATGTTGGGAGTTTGGTCCGCGAGGGCTTTTGTGGGCTTTAATTTGTGTCTCCATTGATTTCATAAAAGTAATCCAGATATTGACACGTCATCTGGGTCACATTCGCATTTCCTGCCTAACGATTTTCACTTTGGGAACTGCGGGAAATTGATAGCAGGGCGTTATTACGCGCTCGCGTCAAGACCTTTAGATATTTTTTTTCCCTCTTTCTGTCTCCTCAAGTTGAACCCTTTCGTTATGAAACCTGAATGTCACTCAGGCTATTTTACTTGATCTACATAATCTGAATTTTGATTTTGTTAACTTTTAACTGCAGACTCTGTGGGGTGAGAATGAAGGAGAATAACAATAAAAACCAAACATTTATGGCGCTTCGATTTGAGGTTAGTTTGGTTTGGACAAATCACTTCGAGACCTTAAGTGTGATTTTTCAAGTGTAAGAGATGACGTAAAAATACACACAACTGTCTTGTTTATATATACGATATAACTGGAATAAAAGATTCATAATGACTCATATATTCCACACCAAAATATATTCGTCTCTTTCTGTGTGTAAGTTACCGTAACTTGTGCGTAAAATCTCGTTATCTATCACGATAACTGTTGCGTTCATGGGTTCCAGAGTACAAAATCACGGTGTTTTACATCATTAACTCTCACACAGTCTTTGACGGGGGGGGGGGGGGGGTAAATTGTCGTGGCTTGTTGCAGTGAGGACACAGAGTTTCAACCACAATGGCGGCGCATACACGTCTGCGTCGGAGTGAGAGAGAGAGACAGAAAGAGAGAGAGAGAGAGGCCTGTCGGAGCTTCTCCGCTGCTCTGCGACACATTTCTGTTTCATTCATTAATCTGACAGTTCACTCAACGGCCAGTGTGTGTGTGTGTGTGTGTATGTGTGTGTGTGTGAGAGAGAGAGAGAGAGAGAGAGATTTACAGGCCTACAATCACCATCGACTTCATATTAAGTTTTACATTTTCGGAACAACAGACTTTTTCTTACTCTCAGGACATTCAAAGTGTCCTGAGTGGCAGGAGGCCGTCAGGAGACGTTCACACCTCCGGAGCTCCGAATGTAGGTCAGCGGTGACAGAGGCGTCTGCCAAAGACCACGGAAAGTTCTTCTACACCTGAGAAAAATCAGCAATTATTAATATTTCATGGAGCCATTTTGACATGAAGATGGGATTTAAAAAAAAAAAAACAGGTGCCGTTGTGAATATTTTAGTATTGTAATTTAATGAAAAGTTTTTTCTTGTGGACGGAATTTCTGGAATAAAAGCCAGTAGCGGAAAAAATGAACTTTGTGAGTGTTTAAAGTCTTTTTTCTTTTGCATTTGAAGTGACGTGAATGTTAAATAAGACTTGGACATTAGAAACGCTGGAATAAACCAACGCGATAGTAACGAGGTTTCTGACGTCCAGCTTTTACTCTGACAGATGCGTTTTAATGGTCGTGTAGTGTAGAGGCTCTAATTAGCAGCTTGCGTGGCTCCTCCCGCATTTATGTTGACACTGAAATCCCATCGAAGGAGTTTTTTTTTAATCTTTTCTGTCACCACACACTCGCTCTATGACGTCTTAGTTTTCTTCTTCTCCTTCTTCCTCCCTCGTTCCCTCGGCTGACACCCCTGCCGAGTGCGCGGCACCGTCGTCTCCCATCAGCCCGCTTCCCCCGGACAGTTACCAGGCTTCCCTAAAGAGGGCAGTCAAGCATGGGCTTTCCCCTCCGTCTCCACAGCTTCCCTCGGCCAGGCTCAGGAATTCACATTTCACAGCCTCGGATTTTCCAGCCATGGCGGAGAAGGAGAGGCAATTAAAACGTCGCCTGCTTTTTTTTTTTTTTAAGTTGTTGTGTGTTTTTAAAAGAGCGCGTATTTTTTTCTGTTCTTATTCTTCAGTGTAAAACCTCTCCTGCAGTAAAAGCACAATTGTAGGGACACACACACACACACACACACACACACACGGAGACTATTGATTTATACTCGCGCTTGTATGGATAAAACAGACTCGCTCTTGTTCACTTGTTTGCAAAAAAAAAACAAAAAAACAACCCAAAACAACAACTTCAGAATTCAAGGCTGCGCTCCTGAAACGTCTCAATTGGACTGAAGCGGTCTCCTCCTCGGTGACTGTACACACCGAGTCAACGCGGGCTGCAGCCTGAGCGCGGAGCTCCGCGCCGCCGCCGCTGATCAACCATTTGACTGCAGGCAACGAGGCGTGAGGGAGAACTAATCTGCCCATTTACACGTTTGCAGCAAATTTTTACCTAAATGAATTTTAATGCTAAATAAAGGATAATTCGCTTTTCTTAGCAAGCCCCCCCCTCCTCTCCTCTCCTCTCCCTTCATTCCTCTCCCCTGCCTACAGCGCGCGTGTGAGGAGGGGGGGGGGGGGGGTGACAGCAGAACGCATGAATTGGGAGCTGCGCGTTAAGCCGCAGAAGAGAGGGAGGAAAGTTGACATGAGCGCGCGCTGCTTTAATGCACTTCTACCGCCTGTCTGCTCCGCGAGCCTGACGGTGCGACGTCACGTGTTTGGGGGGGGGGGGGTGTTGGTTGGGTGGGTGAAGGGGGGGGGGGCTGATGGTCTATAATGGAAGATCACTTGAGACCGTTGTGAGTTCTGTTATTTGAACAAAAAAGTATTTATTTACAACACAGATGTACATATATACCCTTCAAAGTAAAAGCATAAGAAACATGACTTGTCTTCAAAGGAATCTCAAAAGATGTGCGTAATACATGTTTATCAGGGAAGCAATGGATAATGGATGACACACACACACACACACACACACACAAACACACTAGCCCACCCCCCACATACATACTGCAGTGCACGCACACACACACACACACACACACACACACACACTGAGTGACTTTTACATTCTCTCCTGTCTGCTGATCAGCATTACATCATCGGAATAAATCAAAATGAATGGACTGTGGTGTAAATGGTGTTTTCCCATAACCCCTGTCTCTCCCTGTTAACAGGCCACATCAAACACTGAGGGCAAAAGAATCCATTGGGCATGTGAGTGGTCAGCCTTGTGACATAAAACATATCAATAGGACACTGGAATAGACTTCCAGCAGTCCTCAGCCAAACACACACGCACACACACGCACACACACACACTCTGGAGGAACACACATGTAGTTTCCCATCCACAGTGACTTTTTTTTAGTGAGCGTTACCTGAAACTCGGTTTCTCATGTCATGATTTTTAGTCCTCCGCTAGGTTACGTGTTTGTCCTCGTGCGTACAAAACGGATTAAAAAACTTTTGTATATTCAAAATTGTTAGCTTCTCAGAAACTGTTCACGTCATCGCTGTTGGAATGAATCCAATGTGTTATAACACAGTTTCATGACTCCAAATGAGAATTTTCTGCACCGATAATAATAAGAAGACTAAAAAAAATATATATACCAGTATAGGAACATGTAATCAACTGATATGAAAGAGATGGGGGGAGAAAAAACCACCAAAAATTTGAGTTACAAAGATTAGACACAGCAACAGGAACACCAGTCCGCTGCATCCCGGTTGTCGGCTGTGTGAAGGTGAAAAACCACTAATCATCCAAATAAAAGACTGAAACAAACTCACGGAATCGTCCGTTTATTCACTTTTTTTGGTGTGTGTGTGTGTGTTTCTTTTTAAAAATGTGTTGCGACTGAATGGAGGGGGGGGGGGGCAGGAGGTCAAATTTGGTGGAGAGACGGCACACACATAGTGTGGAAAGAAACCAGAAACAAAGAGAAAAATTTCACATCCTTTTTTTAAAAAAAATCTATTAGAAACAACATAATATGCAGAACAATACAATAGCATTTACAATACTTAAATTCCCAGTTTCTGTGAGAGTCCAGCGTAATTTTACAACAGTTTACAGTATATTTTCTTTCTCCACTTGCTTCCCAAACTAGGGGCTGATATAGTTATACTTTTAATTTCTTTTCTCTCGCTTCCCCTCCTTTGTGTGTTTCAATCCGCTATATTTTGTTTTTGTTTTTGTTTTTTTTTGTTTTTTTTTTAAAGGGCACCTCTTTTGGTTTCTCAGTGTCCTGTCAGATACAGACATTGGCTTCTCCTTGGTCCAAATCCATCATCCCAAAGAGTGGCGTTCTCTTCCCTGGAAGTCTCTTGTGTTTGCCAAAGAGTCTAGAACATATCACCGGGTGCCACATCGCCGACAGGTCCAGGCAATCCGGGGCCTGGTGTGTCATCAACGCTCGCAATCAGTTTAAACGAAGGAATCCAGGTGAGTCTAGTGGGCGGTGGCGAGGGTACGAAGTCTAGTGCCCACCAAAGCAGGGGCCTGTCAGGACAGGGAGGAGGGGCGGGGCATGGGGCGGGGGCGTCGTCTGAGTCGGGTGAGCTTCTATGCGTCGGTACATAGACGAGGATTATCAGCAGAGTAAAATGTCGTCGGGTCTCGGAGGTGCACGGAAGGGTTGCTGTCGTCGTCAGGGAATCCCGTTCCCGTAATCCGTAGGCCTCTGTGTGACTGGTGATCCCCTGGTTTGCCCTGTAGATCTGAGGGAGGAGAAGATTATTAGCGGTTTTTATGCAGAACGGCTCCCAAGCCAGACCACCAGCGCTGTTGTCGTGGCGACAACGCACCACGTTTAAATCGACGCGTGCAGAATCACACAGACATCGTTCTAACTCCCAGCGAGTTGGAACGATGTCTCCACCGCCGGGGCACAAATCATTTAACTGCCAAAGAAAAGTGTTGAATGAGAAAGGTGTCATTAAACATTCATTAAACGGGATCGTAGACTCTCCTGTTACGTCCCCGAGCCGTAACACACGGACACGCTGAGACGACGGCGGAGGAGCAGGATTGTGTGTGGCAACTGCTGCAAAAAAAACAAACAAACCCAAAAACAAAACAAAAAAAACCTTAAATTGTGCTAATCTGGATCAGAATACAGACATGAGGATGTGTGTGCGTGTGTGTGTGTGTGTGTGTGTGTGTGTGAGGGAGAGAGAGAGAGAGGGAGAGAGACGGTTTAGTGAGTTAATCCTACACCCTCCATAATGCTGCTTTAACAGTAGGAGAGGACTTAGAGACCAAACACAGATGATCGACTTTAAGTGATACCGAGGTCTAGCGCTTAACATTTTCCTGGATAATCTATTTAACTGGACTACAAGGAAACTCAAAATTAGCCTCAAATTTAGCTTTTGACTGCCTGCTGTCAGCTTTTAAGTAACTAACTAAGTTTGATGCGACACACACGTCACATATCCACCAAAACCTCTTAAAGGGATATTTTGGATTATTGAAGTGAGGCTATATGAGGTACTACTATTACTACTACTATTACTACGACTCAGCAGCACTGCAGATCAATCAGAAAGTGATGCTGTGAAGTGATTCAGTGTAGGAATGCAAGGAAATGCCAGGAAAGAGCTGAGTGACGGCGTAAGTGGAGGACTGAGGCAGCTACGAATACATGTAGTACTTCTACGCTGCAGAGTTCTGCAACGCGCTGACCCACATCTACCCAAGCTGCAATGGATCTCACACACCCCGGGTCAATAAATATCACTTTGAATGATGCACGCCATCAAGCCCCTTTATATAATAAAATACGAGGAGGAGAAATTCATCTCCCCCGACATTCCTCTCTTTAAAGCAAACAATAGCTGCCGTCCACCTCCGCAGGTGGAAAGTCACTACTGAGGAACCTCCACCATTGTTGTTGAAACCAAAGAGGAGCGTTGGAGCTTGGAGCCGCCCGTCACCTGAGAGCGCCCGGGGCCCATCCACGTGTTTCAGCGCGCGCACGCACGCACGCACGCACACACACACACACACACACACACACAGGAGACAGCCACGACAGATGACTCCGATGAGTCCGAGGGAGAGAACAACATGGAGTCGGAGGAGGAGGATGATTGAGGATTGAAGGCTGCAGCATCCATCAGGTGTAGGCTGAGGAGGAGCAGCCACTCGCATCAGAAGCTACTTTAAAGCAGTGGTGCGAGTACACAGCTATTTCATGTAAGTACAAGTAAAAATAGCGCTAAAAAAAAAAGTACATCATCATCAGATATCATTTTTAAAATCTGTCTCAAGTAAAGAATGGGTTCAAAATACAAAGTTCCTTAAGTTAGAAATACTCAAGTAGAGAAAAACTACCTTGATGTCATACTGAAGTACGGCACTTGAGCACAGAGTTGCTTTCCACCTTCAAAACAATGAGACTCTCAAACTGCAACTTTGCTCTGGGGAAAGTGCATCAAAACTTTAATGCGTTTACACTGATAAATCAGTTTAAGGTGGTCTGCATGTTCCAGAAAGCCCTGGATTGGGATGCACCTGTTGTACAGGCTTGTGTATTCCCTTCTTAAACTGCACACCACTGAAGTAAAAGTCACTTTTCAAGTCTTTAAAAATGTTAAAGCTCTGTAGCAGGAAGCATTAGCACTGGTAGCGGCGGTAGCTGAACAGCCAGGGAAAGACGAGGTGTCACATCCTGCACCGCAGCGGTCAACAGTTAAACCTCAAAACTTTAATTTAAAACAAAACGAATCAAGAGTTCTTAACGAGAACATCCTCATGATGAGCGCCAAACCATGTCAAGGCTCTAACCAACACGGCGCCCGCTTGAAAGAGCACACATCGCTAATAAGGTTTTTCACTTAATAAGCCAATCAATACATTGAGCTGTCGGCCTCCTTTCTTCAGCGCGCAGGGAGATTCCAGAGCAGCCAAATCAACACGGACACACATTCACACGGACAATACGAGGGGGCACAAAATCCCCATTGGGACCTGTTTTTCTCCAGTGTTCGTTAATAGTAAAAGTTCATCCACCAGAAAGAGAAGTTGAGGGTTGGGTGGGGGGGGTGACAGTGGGAGGGGTGAAGGGAGGGATCTTGACCCCTCAGCAGAAGGTTAACAAATTTGTGCTTAATGATTGGAGCAATGAATCCTGGGACAAAGGGTCTCCAGCCGAGATTGGCAGCAAAGGGGTTACAGGCAACGTTCACTCAAGCGTTCTGCCCGACATTTTGGGAAGAGCTCTGAGTGAGAGGGGCCGGAAAACATTCCATACGCGCTGCGGCATAATTAATTCTTCCATCCTGTGATGACTATTGTCCTGGAACTGAAAATTACAGTTTTCAGTGGCTAATTTTGTGGAAGAGGGAAATCGGGGGAGAGGATGAAGGGGAATGGGGGTAAGGGTCATACCAGAGTCATTTTGGTCCCTATCAAAGGCTGAGCTCACTTCTGCTTGACTTGCTGGGCTTCATCTCGGCTGACAGGTGTATTGTTTCGCAAGGGGATATAAGCTCTGTAATCATCATTGGGTAGAAAGCATAACGCTCTTCACTAAGCAGGACTAATTGGCTTTAGTTTTAACTAATGTTGCAGTGTGACTGCTAGCTACACCTTCTGTATCGAGACTCAGCCCTCCCCAGCACAATAACTGCTCAATTTAGCCCCGCGGTAACAAAACCTCAACTATGCTAATGAAAATTGCTTATAAAATATAATGAACCTGTGCTCTCTTAATCAAATAAGATAACCATTTCCCCCTCCCTCTCATAATAACCTATTAATTTAATTGGTCATGAAAGAATATAACCCATCACTTACATTTAATTGACCTAGAAACAAAAGTGGCAAGATTTGACGGCTGCAAGCTAGCAGCTAGCTAGCTGATGAGGCTGTGAGAAATGATGAGCAGTGAGGAAGAGAAGACAGATTTCTGTCCCTATCTTTCTCCCAGCTTATATCCTCATCGCTCCCTCCTCCTTCCTTCCTTCCTTCCTTCCGTCTTTCCCTCCTTTTACCCCTCCCTCTTGTCATTTACTCTCACTCGCCATCTATTCACCCACCCCTCCCTCTTTCTGTCTCTCTCTCTCTCTCTCTGTCTTTTTTCTTCCGCCGTCTCCTCGTCTTCTCTGTGCTTTGCTCGTCTCGCAGAGGATTCCTCTGGTGGCCCAATTACGAGATTCAGCAGGCAAATTGAGGCTGTTTAAAGCGAGGTCTGCTGGGAAGGCTAGCAGCTGCTGGAAAGAGGCTGCTTGGACACGGCAAACCAACCCTCATGTTTACACACTTGCACACATAAACACACACACACACACACACACACACGGCTCATTCTCTGTTTCTGTTACCATTTCTCCATTTCAAACCTTAACGATGCCATTCCAAGTGTCTGTCTTTGTTTTGGTTGTGGACATTTGTGATGGAAACAAGGGCGGAATATTTTCCTGAAGGCAAGCACACACGTGCACGTGCATTCTGCAGAGGGTTAATGGTCTCTATTTTTGTAAACTGAATAAGTCAAATCCATTGGTCACACCTCTGGTGATGGCATATTTAATTTGGATCTAGTCAATTAGGCCCAGCTAAGCTCCATACCCTGCTGGCTACCTCCTCCATTTTGCACTAGTTTGTGTCCCCTCCCTGTGCCAGGAGTAATCCTATTACCATACACACACATGCACATACATGCACACACACACACACACACACACACACACACACACACTTGCACAACAATTTGTGCATGTGCCCACACCCACACACATAAATGCATGTATGAGTTTTTTTGTATATGGTATATACTCACCCACACAGGTATACAGTCACAAACAGGTGCGCACACACACACACACACACACATACACTCACTCTCACACGTGGTACATAAACACACACCCGTAGCCACTTCATATACACTCTGCACTGTGATGACACCAAGCCGGTATATATCAAGAATTATGTGGGAGTCTATTTGGCCCTAGGGCGAGAGAGAGAGAGAGAGCGAGAGAGAGAGAGAGAAAGAGAGAGAGAGAGAGAGAAGGGGGAGAGGAGGTGAGAGAAAGAGGCAGAGAATAAGAGATTTAAAGAGAAACAGAAAAAATGTGTTTGTGGGAAAGAGACAGAGGAGGGAAATTGACCTACTGAGAACAACCACAAAGAGTAAGTGAGATGGAGTGAGCGTAAGATCGAAGGAGGGAGGGAAAAAAAGAGGTGGGGGTCTCTCACTGGTTAGTCTGTGTATTAATGTGGCTCATGCATCAACAGCAACCCGGCAGATTTATGACACTTAAGGGGCGCTCACTCCTCATTCTCTCTCTCTCTCTCTCTCCTTCTACTTACACCAGCGACAACTGCTTACATTTTTGCCAATCAGTCTGTTGCCATAGCAACACCTTACCTGCCCCCACCCCATCTCACCCCCCGCCTCTTTTCCCTCTCATCACCCCTTCCCCTCCTATCTACCCCTCCATCTTATTGCCCCGTTCGCCTTCTTTCTCCTCCTATCTGCTCGGCCCACATGCACACACACACACACACACACACACACACACACACACACACACACACACACACACACACACACACACACACACACACACACACAATACATTCAAAAGATATTGCTGTCACCAATTATTATCTTTAATTTCCATCTAAAAACAAATGTATTATGTCATCATTCATATGTCCATACTTTCTTTCTCTCCTTCATCTTTCCACCTCTTTTTTTTACTTTTCTTTTTCTTTTTTTCTGAGAGTCCTCTCTGGTTTCCCGGCATTCCTGATGTGAAAGATGTTTAGTCCTGTAGCCATTGGATATGTGAGAGAGTGAAACAGCTACACACACAAAGAGTTACAAGGTTGTGATCAAAGGCTCTTATCACCAGACTGGTGGGAGTTGGAGAACGGGGGGGGGGGGGGGGGGGGGGGGGGTGGTGTGCGTGCAGTGGGGGACAGCGTCTTTGTAAGGAAAATAAAATTAAACAGAAGAAAAAGAAAAGAAAAACAGACATGAATTATACCCTGATGCATATCTGTGTGAAAAAAATGTATCAAATATGGACCTCAGACTCCCCTCACATTTCTGTCTAATTTCACATGACCATAAATAAGGTCGTGCACATGAGAGTCCCTCATGGAGACACACGCCTGCTGATATGGAGTCGGTGTGAGGACTTACATTCCCCCTTTGTGTTGTGATGGCTCGGACTGGGGCGGGGCTACATGTAGTGCCACTGACCTTCCATGCCCATGTTCATGCCCATTCCACCCATCGGTCCTGAAATCACACACACACACACACACACACACACACACACACACACACACACACACACACACACACACACACACACACACACACGGGTAAAGATGATGTTTCTTCACCACAATTACTGAAGTTAGGTTAAAAAAAAAGCCTTTAGTAAGTTCAAGTTTAATGGAAAACCCGAGGGAGCATTGCAAAGGTTTTAACCTAGAAATGTGAAGTGTGGTGGTGGGGGCTGGGGGTGGTGATGGGGTGGGGTGGGGGGGGGTGGTCTTACAGTTTTATCCAAACCTGCTGACTTTGAGAGGAGGGTGAGATAGGGTTAGAGACTTGAGAGAATCCCAGAAAACAGGGGATAGAAGAGGAGGAGAGAAGCTTAAGGACAAACTCTGGGATTAGACCTGATGGCGTGAGAGAGAAAGAGAGAGAGAGAGGGAGTGGGAGTGAGGAAGTAGATGGTTGTGTAATGTGATTGACCACACCTGTTCTGGTTTGTATGTTGAGGGAGGGGGGAGGAGGTAGCTGTGTTTATATACAGTATGTGTGGTATTTCAGGGGGTATGTACAGCCAAGCGACTGCAGTACACTTCCATTCGGGGCTGTTGTGTGTGAGAGAGGAGCGTGCTGGTGGAGGGACCCGACTGTGCTGTATGATGGGAGTAAAACACCACCCGACAGAAACGGGGAGGCAAGATAACAACCACAACAAGGACTGAGAGGAATAAGATGGGAAGAGTGAGGGAGGAAGAGAAAGAAAGGGACAGACACGCAGAGAAAGCCTTACCAGGTGGTCTGATTCCCATGTGCTGCTGGCCGTCCATGACGAAGCCCCCCATCGGCTGGCCATCTGGATTATAGGGAGCTCCTTGACTTACTGTGGATGGAGGAGGAGACGGAGGGAGGGATAGAGGGATTGGAGGAGGGGATGGAGGGGTCAATTAGTGCTTTAATTAAGGCTCAGTGGCCGAAGCGGGATCATCTGTTGGCCAGTGCACGCACAGGGAGCCGCCGTTGTCTTTCAACGTCATTTTGCTTCATGTCGTCCCAGCCAGCTCGCCCCTGTAAGCCCCTCGTAGACTTAAATGCGTCTAAATGCTATAATAGGGATCGGCCCGAGAGAGTCACACTATGGTACGCGTCAGACTTTTGTTTTAAAATGAGATTTCATCCATCTGGTGGAGCCCGCAACCTCTTACACAGTGACTGACAGCAAAGCAGTATAGCACGTTAGCATAGCCTCGCTTGGAAATACAGTGTTGCGCTAACCAGTTCACTATGTCCCCATGTGTGCAGGTTTATTGGGGTCCAAACACAGTAGTACTGATTGTTTTCAACATTATGAAAGCCTAAATATTTAAACCAATTAATTTCAGGTCCTGACGTTTAATTCTATTTTAGGATTTTCTAATGTAATTGCTGATCATATCAATGTCAGATGATGAAAATCAACTCCAGATTTAACAGTAAGTCATTCATGGGCCTGAACTCTGTAGCTAATAAATTCTGCCTCTAACTGCTGCAGCGATAAGTGAAACCTGATAGGCTTCCCGTTTTTTTTCTTGCCTCCATTGTTGTGCTCTCATAGAAATCCATTTACCTTCAATTCAGGCTGCTTGGGGGTCAGTCAAGCAAAAGCAAGAACTCGGCCCCACTGAATGCCTTTGAACTTTACTGCGCCCCTAATGCCACCCTGACCTCTGACCCCTATTACAGGTAATAAAGTTTACAGCAGTCCAAACCAAGCCATGCACCAGGGGGACCGCTCACTCACTCCCCTCGCTCCCTGGAACAGCCACAAATGGGGACGAGTTGAGGGGGGTAGTTTAAAGCAGTTTGGGGAGGGGTGGGTGGGTAAAAAACAGGTCTGGAGCCAAAAAGCCAAACAACGGTCACCCAAAAAAGAAACGGGTGTAGTTCTCTCGGGGGGGGGGGGGGGGGATGTTAAAAGTTACTGAGAACACAGCTAGTTTTGTTTACAAGCTGACAAAAACAAACCCTGAACTAATTTTCAGCCAAATTATATCTCATGATTAATTAATTATTTCTCACCCCAAGAAGCACGTGAATTAATGCAGTTAATGTTTGGTTCCTTGCTTTTAGAGGTCAGTCAGGAGAGGGGAAGCCCCTGGAGGTTTCGGACATTCCAAGATGGGGGATCAGTCCAGTATTTACCAGCTGATGGTGCATGGAGTGTGGACGGCTTTCGCCTGCTTGACTTGAATACAGTAACTATAGGAGACTTGCCTGCACGGTTTGACTGGTCAATCATGGGCTGGACTATTCTCCTCCTCGCGTTAATGAACCTGGGGGAGACAAGCAAGGAGGAAGAGGGTTGGTTTGAGACAAAGGAACAGTTAGAGTTTTTCCTCAAAACACAATTAGGCACAATTTGCTGCTTTTCATACAGAAGGAAAAACAAACACATGGCTAAACATGTCTGTTAGCTAAGAGAAATAATTCTTCTCCAAGCAACCCTGAGCCCTGCTAAAGCCCAAGGAGAACCACAAAGAAAGTCACATCTTAACAGCCTTCACAACAGAGGCAGTTGTCTTTCATAACGCAGAACTCCATGACTTGTACAAACTTGCTCAGCCTCAGCATATACACAGGCCTGAACACTGGGGTCTTTGTGGGGTGAGGCTTAAAATGGATTTTCTCCCTGCCTGTTTGAAACATGTCAACCCATCCTGCTTTGTTGGAGACGCTCCACCTCACGACAAGTTGAGGTGGCTGACTGCTTAACCCATTCGGCGAGGAGACGTGTCGTGTTGCCACTGCTAAGTATTGTTTGGTGGGTGCCGCTCTGCTCAGACAGGTGACTGAGTGTAACTGTGTGACAGCAGGAGCTTTATTTAGTGTGTGTGTGTGTGTGTGTGTGTGTGTGTGTGTGTGTGTGTGTTTGTGTGTTTTCACAAGAGCAGGATTTGCTACCTACAGCCTCGGACCAACCCCTTTACCCTGTGACCTCCATTAAAAGCACACGGCCAGACCATTTATTGTGCGCGCGCACACACACACACACACACACACACACACACACACACACATATTTAAATCTACTGCTTACACATTCACAATTACACACAAAACACACACACAAACACACACACACGGCTTTCCTCCCTCTCTTACATTCATTCACACACGTTCAAGCTCTCACAAACATTCAGGGCACAAGCAGTGCTTTGGCCTTGCTCAGCCTAACCCCTTGTGAAGTGACCTTTTGACCCGTAATGACCCCAAGGAGAGAGGGCTCTTGGGGCTTCTGACTTGATTTATGTGTTCCTGCTGTTGCCCCACCAGACACTTCTCTATTTCATCTCTAAAAGGGGAGTATTAGCTGAACTACAGCGAACAATAGTACTGCTACTCTTCTGAAACTCAAAAATGACACATTTAAGGGGGCTTGGAAAGGAAAGA
This sequence comes from Aulostomus chinensis, assembly GCF_037954235.1. NCBI lineage: Eukaryota > Metazoa > Chordata > Actinopteri > Syngnathiformes > Aulostomidae > Aulostomus > Aulostomus chinensis. The sequence goes on from NC_141335.1 coordinate 5,163,902, forward strand.
AAGGACCAGCGGAGGGAGAGAGAAGGCAAACAAAAGGACACTCGCCTGTGTATGTTTGGACCTCCTGTTTTATGTCTTTAATATTCTTTTCCTGTCTGTTTTAAGGTGCGACACCCACCCACCCCTCCCCTACGTGCTGCTATCTATCATGGTTCTGAGGACAGCTGCAGAGCAAGAGGAAGGGAGACGTGTCAGGGGTGTAATAGTTTCTCTGAATTTTTCAATATATTTTTTAAAAAAATGCATTTTTGACAGTTGTCCAAGTAAGACCTGCCAATAGATGAAATAAGTTTGAAAAAAGAGGGAGAAAGCACGTGAGGAGGATCTCATCCGAATTTTACAATTTTGTTCCCAATTTGTTACAATAAAATATGACGAGGAATTTTGGGGGAGAGAGGGAAACAGAAAGGGAGGACGACAAGAATGTACTGACATGGCAGAGCACCATCAAATGAGGGAACGTCTGGAGTTTTATCACCAACACCCACTCCCTCCCTTCCTCTCTCGCTACCCTGTTTTGCTGGGGGAGATATGGGAGTGAGGGAGGAAGGGCAAGGAGTGTCGAGGAGGCCCGAGCATTCCTCCGACTCCTCTCCTCTCTTGGCCCTTTATGGAAGGATGAGGTCAACTCCGGGCCAGCGTTGGAGAACTGTTGATGTCTCTTCACCTCATTCCGCTTCGCTTTTCTTTACGACTTCTTTAAAGTAAAACTTTGAACCTTCCATCGCTCAAAAAAAAAAAAAAAAAATGATGCAACAAAGGCGGTTGTTTTGGCAATAGGTGTTCACTTCTTTGAAATTCGGGGATTTGTTTCTGCTACCACGCAGTTCAGGGAGGAATGTAATGGACTTGTAATTTGATGTGACCTCCAAGTTAGATGGCAGCGCTGCTTATTCACCCTAAAGATTTTAAAGGCTATGTAATAACCCTATTATCACAGCAGCAGTTACAGTACTAAAATACTACAGTACCAGGAGTAGTAATAGCTACTTTTAGCCTGCAAGCTATTCTGTCACCATTCTGCCTCCCATACCGCCCTCTCCGTCTCTTTCTGTATCTGTTTCCTCTGCCGTCGTGCTCTCTCCTTATCATTCATTCCCTGTATGGTAGGAACTGGCAGTCCACCTCCCAACCCACGCTCTAACCCACAGATCCCTCCTCCTCCTTGCAAAAACTCTCGCTGGTTTCCTGTCCCCTAACGTCCCCATATCTGAGGCCAGATGCACCATGGGGCCTGGAACAAAGGATAAAATGCCTCTCATAATAGCAGCCAGGGGAACGGAGTGATGGAGAGCGGGAGAATGGGAGAGAGAGAGAGAGTGGGAAAAAAAACGGAAAGGGGCTCTGGTCTGCAAACCAGACACTCTTGCTGTGACCGTTAATAAGCTGACAGTGAGAAAGACTGAGAGAGGGAGAGGTGGGAGTGAGACAGAAAGGAGAGGAAGAGGAACAAGAAGGGGAGAAGTAAGGGAAAGATAAAGAGTGATGGAGAGACAGAGGGAAAATGCGGAAAGGGAGGAAAGAGAAAAGGAGGGCTCCTCTATTAGCGGGGAGTGAGGCTTCACCTTTGCACGACCCCTGGGTGCTATAGGGCCAGTGTTTATGGCCTGTTCATTCCCCTGCCACCCATCACAACACAATGAGCTGCACTATTCAGCTCTGCTCCCTGCAACAATAGCTGGGCTATTTTGGCGTGACACACCACTGGTGGTGGTACGCCTAAAGTTGGGCAAAAACACAGAGAGACAAGAGAGGAGAAGAAAAATGACCTGAAATAAAAATTTTGCCTTGTGCGGTTTAGGGAATTCAGCGTGGTGCGAACATTGCCAAGGGAGTTCGATTCCCAGCAGGGGCACACATGCTCGACATATGCATGCAGCCATGGTTTAGTGGATCAAAAAAAACATGCCCGCCATATGCTACAGTAAAACTGAAGACAAGTCATATAAGTGGACTGGGCGAATGATGGTCTTTGTTGATTTAGCTCCAATCTATTTCTCCTTCAGAGATTGCTGATGTCTGGATTAATCCTCTCACCCCTCTCCCTCCTTCTCTGGAAAGACTGGAACTGATTGCGACGGCGTCTGCCAAACCCTTGCTAATGTCCTATTCTCATTACACCCGAGACACACACATACACAGACACCCCGAGCTGAGGCAGACGCACACAGGTGTACACCAAGCACACGTGAAATGCCCAATTAAAAGCAAGAAATTGTATTTTTCATCAGCTGCCTTTGTTGCGTGACCAATTAGGGGATAATTTAATAACTAGCAGTGGAAAGATGCAGATTGGGTATACAAAAGGTTACTCTCCGAGCTCGTTGATTTAAATTCATGTGGAGTTCTCCATTTCTGTAGCGCGCACACACACGCGCACACACACACACTCACACACACACACACACACGCTCACACTCACACCTCCTGAACCTACTACCAATATTATATTAGTAATATGAGACACACAAACAGACATACATGCACACACACAGCCACGGCATTCACTACCAGTATTACATTAGTAATCTGAGTGTGCACGTCTGCATGCATTTACAGACAGATGCATATTCCTGCATCTCACACACACACACACACACACACACACACACACACATCAGGACTAAGCTGTGTGCATTTCAGCGCATGCAGACAGAGGTTTATATGCATATTCACATCTTAAAAGAGCTTAAAATAGCTGTGTAACCGCACACTCCCCCTGACTGCCAATCAATGTGATTTAAAAGCACTAAAAAGAAAGGCGAGCTGTGACGGGGAGAATCGTGTAGCTTATCATCAGGTTGTCACTGCGCAGCCAGCATCGATCGTCTGCTGTTCAACCACAATTAGCGCCTAGCCCATATAGCCTCCTGACTCACTGGTGAACACACACACACACACACACACACACACACACACACACACACACACACACACACACACACACACACACACATCCATGCAAACACCGTTCTGTGTAGCAACACTGAATATAATAATGAAATATGTACAAGTGACAAAAGTCACCTCGCTGTTGTTTTGCATCTGCACTGACACAAAAGTACAAGTTACCCGCCGTCATCAGTCTCGAGCACCCGCACTCATTCTGTTCTATCCATCTCTATTCTTATGTCACACCTTATATCCCTGCACAACTTTATTATCCCCATCCTGCCTCCCAGCACATCTCCATCTTCCTAAGTAATTAGTTATTTTATTATAGCGCTTACTTATTCTCTTATGTGCAGCAGGGGCTGGTCGCGCATTAGTGCACATGTATCTTCATGTGTGTGTGTGTGTGTGTGTGTGTGTGAGAACTTCACATGGGTGTGTTCTGGAACAGTGAATTTCTTCCTCTCCACAGTTGATGAATTAACTTATAAGTCACTTTCTGCTTGATCCATATCGTTCTTTTTCATCCTCCTTTGTGTCGCGCTCACGCACACATGGATGCGATGCCTCACGTGAAACTGTGACACACCCGGGGAGGTTTCAGATGTAGCTTGTGGACTTTTAAACCAAGACTGTTTCACTATTTTAGTTTTCAAAAAAATGATCAGAAACAAAAGTATTAATTACTTCACACTCCATACACCCTTGTTAGAAACCACTGATTTTTGAGAAATTTGTGGTTTTGCACTGTGCGAAATGTGCAGCAACTTTGCATTGTTTGTAGCTATGCTGTTTAAAGAGGCTCCACTGTCCTTAATTTTTCAACATGTACAAACGAGTACATGCACACACACTCTACATGCTCTCACTTGTCAACATGCAGCATCACACTCAGAGCTGCTCAGACCGATCAAGCAACCTCTCAGCTCCTCAGCCTTCCCCTGAAGACACAGGCCGTACGCTTCAGCTCTACTGTGACACCTTGTATTACCTGCAGGCTAACTGGCACTGTGAAAGACATAAAAACCCATTCACATGATTCACATGATACATAAAATCTATGTGCAATAAATAAATATGACGAATAAGGTTGAAGTGAGGTCATGCAGGAGTCACGTGAGCGCCGATCTCGTGTGTGGTTGGGTTGCTGCTAGGCTGTCATTAGCCAGTAGGCCTGTGTTTTGAGTCAGCAGAACATATAAGACTTAATTGGCGGGCAAACAGTTCCTGAAACGTCTCCAAGAGCATGCACAGCTACGAACATACACACCCTGTGACACACATGTAGAACACAACGGTAGTGCATGATGGTCCGGCTCCTAATAACGAGAGGGGGGTAAGCTAGATGCAAAGCTGCATATGAGAAAACTGTGTGAAATTTAAATGATGTTTTAAAACCAGAACTGCCATGGGGTCTCTCTCTCTCTCTCTCCCTCTCGCTCTCACACATGCACGCACGCACGCACCCAAACACACAGTTGGTCCACCATCCAAGAGCCCAGTGTCCATTAAAAAAGCCATGAATCTCCCACTAAAGCTGGTTTTACAGAGAGGAGCAACAGACCCCTCCCCCCATCCACCACCCCCACCGCAACCCCTCCACACAAAAACACACATAAACAAGGGGAGAGCTCTGTGTGTGTTTGTGTGTATGTCCATGACAACCAGGTGCCTCTACAAGTTATAGAAAGGAAAACTTGGAGAACATACATGTATTTATTGGCTCGGAGACACTTGGCTTTGTGACAATCGCTGACTTCTAAATAGGATTTGCCAAAAGACCAAATATAAACCGAGGGTGGGCGAGAGAGAGGTGAGAGAGGGGGTGTGAACACAAGAGAGGACTTGAGTAAAGATGACAAGAGACAAAGATGAGTAAAAAAGAGAGAAATAAAGACATAAGAACAACAGATCAGAGGGGAGCAGCTTTGTTCCTTCTTTCCCTAACACACACGCGAGCGCGCACACACACGCGCACACACACACACAAACACACACGCACACACACACACTTAGAGCTTCTGCCAATCATCCATCAATGCCAGAGAGAGGCGATGGCCTGAAGCCTGGCTTTACCCTGCAACAACATGGCTGTCCTCTGCTGCCCACTCCACAAACACAACATTGGACTGAGTTTGAGTCTTTTAGTGTTTGGGCTTGGATCAAAATGTATGTGCGCCAGTAAGAAGTGTGTGTGTGTGTGTGTGTGTGTGTGTGTGTGTGTGTGTGTGTGTGTGTGTGTGTGTGAGACAGAGAGAGAGAGAGAGAGAGAGAGAGAGAGCGAGAGAGAGAGAGAGAGCTCTAGCAGTACTGGCCTGACTGTGTGTGTGTATGTGTCTGTATTCATTGTACATGTCTGTTTATATTAGGAGGTATAGCGGCGCCATATGTATTTTCACGTTAATACAAACAGTGTGTGTTTCTATCCATGAGCTGATGTATTTATTTATTCAAAAGCATAAATCTCAGTACACACAAAACCACACATGCAGTCGAGTCTCCATCACTTCAGAGGACACAGATGACCACAGTCACACACAGAGACAGTACTGCTGACAGGACTTAAAGTGGGGACTGCAAACACCCCATGGATGACCTAAATCCACCCCTCCACACTGCCCGTGTCATATCCTGTCTGTGTGCGTGTCACTTCCCCCTGCTGGCTCACAGCAGCCATCACTACAGGGTCCCCCTCAGACTGCCTGGAAACCAGCGACAACTTTTTAGGAAATTTTACATCACAGCGATAGGAGTGAAAGAGAGGAAGGGATGATGACGTCTCTATGCAGAAAATAGAATAGAATAGTGTTCCATGAATACATGGTGATGGATATATTCATATATATATGTGTGTGTGTGTGTGTCTATGTGTGAGTGTGTGTGTGTGTGTGTGTGTGTGTGTGCGCGCGCGTGTGTTTAAGCAGCATTATGTCATTTGGAGGATGTAGTCAAATGTTATTTTGAGAACTAGCCGAGTACCGCAGGGACACGGCTGAGCCTGACAGCAAGAACGGGACAGAGTAAGTGACATTTTTCTCAATTTCCCAGCTTAGTTTACTCTTCAGAATATGTTGTTATAATTCTCATTTTAGAAAAGCAGCATAATGTTGTTTTAAGTGGAAAAATCAGTTGTTCACATCCAAGGAAATGAGGCAGAAGGTTTTTTTTTCTCGATATAACTATGCTATCTCATGATTGACTGCTGTGCCTAAAAATGATTTACAAAAATATAACTCATGTTTTTTGCTCTGCAGTAGGTGCTGTCATTTTACTAGATACCTAATTTTGAAGTACTTTGGCACATAAAAAAACCCATTTGATCAACACAAGACAACATCAGCCTCAGATGAACAACTGTCTGATGATGGCAACAATGACAGCGGCCATGTGTGCTTCAACACAGACCCTGGTATTCAACTTCTGCCGCCTTTCATGTTTTGGAACCCACCCCCAGCCCCATTCCCCCTCCTCCCCTACAACAAGAGGAGGTTGAAAAGCAAAGGGAGAGAGCAGTGGGGAGAAAAGAGGAGGGAATAAAAAAGACAAGAGCGAGGCAAATGAAGAGAAATGCAGGTTTGGCCTTGGGCGGCGTGCTGTGATGTAAGAGAAAAAGAGAGAGTGTGGGGAGGGGGAAGGAGGGATGGACGTCAGTTCACAGAGTGTCTTTGTACATGGATACTTAGATGTGGGTAAGTGCGCACATACACACACACACACGTGCACACGCAGTGGCACAAATGTCTGCTAGCATGATACAGTAAAGACAGATGTATTAGACAAGCTTCAGAAACAAGATTGAGCACTTCAGAGTCATTTCCTGTAGCGGAGTCATGTGGGTTTGCCCCGCCCCGTTTAAGAGACTAGCAGCAAGACCTGGACTCACTCTAATGGTAACTAGAACTCTCAGCATGCACCAGCACCACAATTCAAAGTGTAGGAGGATTACTGAGGATGTGGCTATGGTTAATTTTGCTGTGTTAGTAGCTGCTAGCCATGGGGTGCCATTAGTGTCAAGCTGAATTTACCTGGCTGGCTTTGTTTGCATTCTTGAGTCACAGAGAAGTGATGTAGCGGCAAAAAACAATGTCTTCATAACAACTCCTTCACACAATTTGTACTGCATCCACTTTTGTGTATCTTTTTGGTCGCGTTTGTATTCGCTAAATGTTACTTTAAAAGGGTCCAACAGTGGACAATAAAACTCACACAGTCTCCGTCTGCACAATAGACTGAGCACCATCCGGCCGTAGTTACACACCTAAAATTGGATCACATGACCGTTTGTGTACTGTTCACTGTGAGGCCTCACAGACTCACTGGGTAAAGAGTGAAACGACATGTCGGGGCAGTTCACAAGCTTTCTCATCACTCGTGAGATTTCCTATCATTTGGAAGTAACCTTACATCCACAGGCTCGCTCATGTTTGTTCTTCAACTGTCTTGACACTGACTTTTGGGATCAACAACTCATTTTAGACAACAAAACAATGCAACCCATTCAAACTGACACGAAGTAGCAAACTTTTCTGCGCTTTCGAGTTTTGGAAATTCCACAGTTGTGTGGATGTGACATGCAAATTATGTGTGTGTGTGTGTGTGTGTGTTTTATTTCATTTTTTTTAATGAAAACATGTTCATGTGTGTGTCGTCTGGGTCTGCTCACACCTCACAGGATCTTCAAGGAAGTTCCACCATCTCTGGATCCGGCCAGGCAACATACTGAAGCGTCTGTGTCATCTCACTAAACCTGTTCCTCTCTCACTTTATTATTTTCATAGCCATCATTTCTATTGGCGTTGATAGAATTGCACAAACCAGAAACTCCAGAGTTACGAGACCTGGGGATATTTGATCGTATCATCCTGCGGCTTTGTCACACGAGTCAGACAACAACAAAACGAAGAAGCCAACAAAAGAGTTGGGTCAGTTGTGAAACCAAAACGAGTGCCGACTAAATTAATGAAAGAGAAAACGCACAGCGGTGGCAAGTGTGGTCAAAGCTGAACCGCTTTCTGCAACTGTAAGCTTATTACATTATTTTATTGTCTTAAGTTTTAGTTATTCTGCATTTTCCAAAGGCAGAAAACTTCATAATAACTTTTTGGAAGCATCCGTTTTAACGGAGCATGTGCATTTGGAATTAGCTGCAAAAAAAAACCCCATTAAACTCAGTATCTACTTCTGAGTCTGTTTCCATATTGTTTTTCCTGTCACCCCCTCCCGTCCTTCCTCCCTCACTTACTCTGCTCTCCCCTCTCTCCCACCGCACGTCCTTTCAGAAACCCGATAAACACTGTATGTACGTGCCACGCCATTCCTTCCAAAGTAGCCTCCACCTCCATCCACTCTGCCCGCTTCAATACCAACTCTCTCTCTCACTCCTCTCACTCGCCCGCTCGCTCTCTCCCTGTCTATGCTTTTAAGATGTTTGTAAAAGGAGGCCTTATTGACAAAACAATCACTCGGCAGGGCTTAAACACCGCCTTTAAAGGGGAATTATTAAATTGCAGGCAGGAAGGGGAGGGGCAGCCAACAAGAGAAACCTGATGACCTTGCCATTGATTTTTACATCACCGGAGCGTTAGGAGAACTTAGCGGACGGATACTGACTGTAGCCAGTGAAGGAGAGAGGAGAGAGAGAAAGAGAAGAAACACATTTGCTACTCACTGGTGCGGTGTACTGATTTAGAAAATAAAACAAGCGGGCGACAGATTTAATATGCGTTTTGACGGCTTGTTTCTCTGACTATCTACGTATTTATCTAAAGCTGATATGTTCACTCACTCATCTGCAAAGTAAGATGGGTTTGATTTCAAGCCGAGATGACAGCTTCCTCTTCAAGCAGTTAAAATGTCACAGCAGCTCAAGGAAACAAAATACGGCTCGTGCAAGCTGTCAAAACTTTCACACTGTTTCAAGGAATAATGTGGCTTGATACAAGATATGAGATAAATATTAAAAACCTGTCAGTATATAAATTAACTTCGGGGAGCACATCCTGATTCATAAACCCAGAGTTTCATCATTTAATAATAGTTAACTTTCCATACCTGCTGTGTTTAGGAGCGTTCAGTCTAAATATATTGTGTCTTCCTTCTTGTTATGGTTCATTTGGTACTTGTAAAACCAGCAGGGACAGGTCACATGTGACCCGAATGCGACCCCACCCAACTACCAGGAGAGATAGATGTGCTTTTGAGCTAAAGAGCTCATGTAATCACGTGTGCTTTGCATCACTGGATGCGGCACCGACTGCGAAGCGTAGCGGCTTGTGTAGTCGTAAAAAGTAGGTTCTCATATCGTTTGTAGTGAAATGTGAAATCTCTTGATTCTGCGTGAAATCAAAAACGCTTCATTTACAAGCTCATCGACTGATTCAAAGTGGAGCAAACAAACTAAAAGGTTGAGTTGTTTCATGACTTTGGTATGAGGGTTCACCAGAACCCCCCCCCCCCCCCGTGTCACGTCTGAATGGAACTCAGCCCGTGTTGGTGTTATCAGCTCCATCAGTGTTTGTCCTGTTATGACAAGTCCAAGCGCTGTGAGAAAGAGCTATCGTACACCTGTGTGTAGTCATTAAATCCACTTAACTGTGTGGGGATAAAAAGGTGTTGAAGTGTGTGTCTGTGTCATGTGGAGAATTATACGTGTGTGTCGATTGTACAGGTGTGTGTGAGCAATACACTCTTACAGCACACTTGTCTAGAGAGTGTGAGAGTTTACTCTGTATATCTTAGGGACCTGCCAGTGTAGCATATGTGTTCATTTCTATATATGTCTGTTTTGAATATGTGCCACGTGCATCACCCCCCCCCCCCGACACACACACAAACGCACACACATGCGTGCGCTTACTTTCTCCATTCAAATTGAGATTCCCTGGTGCAGCGTATTGTTGCCAATAATTCATGAGTGATCTGCGCCCCTTGCCGGCCTTTAGCATTTTTATTTAATCTGCTGAGCCCTACCGCGTGCTCGCTCATCAATAATACACACCGACATGTGTGTTAACACATCTATGGGGTGCATGTGAGAGACAGGGGGGTGTATGAGAGCTGGTTTTGTGAGTACTTATGTAAAGAAAAGCCTGTTTATATATATATATATATATATATATATATAAACACATACATACAGTATATAACAGAGAGGGTGTGCATTCATAATCTGTCTGTTTCACACTGAAATTCAATTCAAATTTTCAGTTGCATAGTTTTTTTATTCTCAGGTTTTCAGTTAGAAAACACAGACAAACACACACACATGTGCGCACGCACACAGACACACACGCACAAGGATGCCCCGCAGTTCATCCACGGCCGTTTGCCAACGTATGACCATGAAACACACTCTCACTAAGTGTTTTTTGTTTTCTTAAGTCCTCTTTGGCTCAATTTCACAGTTGTAGACTAGTGTAAGTGCATGCTTGCCGTTTGCGTGTCTGTGTGTGTGCGTGTGTGTCCTCGTGCACTTCAACAGAGCTTACCAGCAGAGTCACAGCTAGGGAAATTGACTTCACCAAACACTGGGTCAGGAGGTAACATCACCGGAGGTTGCTATGGAGACACCCAATGACAGGGCTTCCCTCCCAGCACAACAGCACGCCTGCGAAATGGCAGTTCGCCTAATGTAACCTCACTCTCTCGCTCTGTGTGAATCTCTCTTTTTCTGATACTTTCCTCTCTTTTCTTTTTTCTTTCTACTGTCTGTATTCCTTCCATTCTCTCTTTTTCTTTGTCTGTGCGTCTCTGTCACCTGTGCCTTCTCAATTTATTGGTTTCACTCTTGATCAACCTTCCATGCTACTGCTGACTCGCTCAAACAACGCATGCATGGAAATATGCCTGTGGACAAGGGTGCGTGCGCACACTCTCTCACACTCTCTCTCTCACACACACACACACACACACGGATACAACAAAATGTGAGGGGGCAGCAGGATCCCAGCATGCAGGGTTTAACAGCTAATACCCCTTAGATTAACCACCCCCAGTTCCCCTCTCTTACACACACACACACACACACACACACACACACACACACACACACACACACACACAGCACAGCACATCTGCCACAAACTGAGATTAACCTCCCACGATTTACACAGTGTGTGTTGGTCTTGTACAAATGCGCACACACACACACACATACCCTCACACTCTCTCTCTCTCTCTCTCACACACACACACACACACACATACACACACACACACACACACACACACACACACACACACACCTTCAGGGTGTGTTGCTATCCCCCTACCAATAAAAAATAAAGAAACACAATGAGAGCACAGAGTCAGCCTTAAGTGACCAAGCTACTGTTCATGTGACTGACACTCTCTCTCTCTCTCTATCTCTCTCCCTCTCCCCACACACACACACACACCTCGTGGCTTTATCTTAGCTATAAGAATTGATCCCCCATGGATTTCAGAGAGGTCACGTGATTTGATAACCTCTACAGTATTCCCTCAGGTCAAAAGTCAGGGTGTGTTAGTGTGTGCGTGTGTGTTGTTTTTCAGCCTGGTATAAATGAATTCTCCATAGACTGATACACTACACCCTAATTTAACATCTGTCTCTGAGGTCTCGCAGAACAATGGCTGGGTATAATGTTAATATCATTAGACGGATGTAATTGGGATCTATCATGTCTCATCTCTTCCTCTTCCTCTCTCCTTATCGTCCTCCTCTCTTTCTCATCATCTATTTTACCCCTCAGTCCGACTCCTTAACTCTCTCGCTCTTTCTCTCTCCCTGCTGCCTTTTTGCTGTCTCCACTTTCATACTCGCACCTACTGATACTTACAAGGATTATTTTCACATCAAACACCCTCAGCCTGGACCCTGCCTCAGTTACCCAGACTCAGGCCCCTTTAATTAGACATGGCTAATAACACTTAGCATGTGCTGATAGCCATCTCTCTGATAAGAGTAGCCGCATGAGGACACGGGGCCCCTTTCTACCTTTTACAGTGCTACCTAAGGTTAAAACAGCTAGTTAGCGACCTTATTTTATGGCCCCAGCAGGTCGTGCTTGTGCTCAATTAACAGGCTATTTGGCACTTATGGATCATTAATTTGCAAAGGCAGGTTAGTAATTAGGGTGTTGCACTTCTAAGTTAAGCTAACAAGCAGAACTTAAAATGCTGCATGCACTGTGAAAAAAGTAATAAATAGTAATGCATCAAATGATTTATGATAAGCAGTCATGTAATGAAATCTTTTTAACTGAATAGCAAGCAGGAGATATTACACATTTAGAATGTTTAGCTTACACATTTCTATCCAAAATCTGTCATTGTCATCCAGCCTCATGATCTTGACAAAACCAAAATGGAATATAAACTTGGAATCAATTAAACATTCATCTAGTGAGAATAAATGTTAAATGAAATGTTCACTGACTAATTAAAGCCAGTGTTAATCACATTAAAAGGTAATGCTACAAAAAGCCAAGCCAAAGTAAAACCCTATAATTGGTCTCAGAGCTACCACTTTTCCAGTCATCATTCTTGTATAAGTCGTTGGATGATTTTATTGGGTGTTTTCAGATGCTCTTTTGACTCTCAATTAACATGAATGCTCAAGTTTGGGTTGTTGGTTTGGAAAATCACTCCAGGCCATATCTCTTTAGACGGATTGATCTCGGTGAGGATGATTCGGTAAGTGGTGTGTGTGTGTGTGTGTGTGTGTGTGAGAAAAAGAAGAGAGAAAAAAAGAAAAAGGGGTGGAGCGGAGGCATTAATTCCAATCATTAAGATGTGGGATAGCCTGAGGGAACAAACCCCAGAAGTGGACTGCATGTACACTGTAATATCTTACCAGTTGTTCACTTGTAGGATGGTGAGGCCTGTGTCTTGCGCCAGCTGTTTCTTCTGTTCTTCTGATGGGTAGGGATGCTGCAGGAGACAAAGATGGCATGTGTGAAAACTAGGAAAAGCACTACAAGTACTTGTACCTTCACCAAGGATACCAGGTGGTACAGACTATGACCATAGTATCATAGATGTCTTCAAAAAGCCCATAAATGGCAGATAATATCTCTCTAATCACGAAACATGGCCACAACAAATCTCATCAAAACTTGTTTTGAAGCAGTACTTCACCTTCACCAATCCTTTTTTTTAACCTTTCAATTACATAAATAGGTGTCATTGGGTCAAGATGGCTTTCTTTTCACCTGCATTTCTTCTTTGTGACTCAGAACAAGCTAACTATAACACTCCCTGTTTAGCGTTACAGTGACGGAGAGGCCTACAGGGAAAGGTGAAATTGTGCTTGTTTTTAGCTGAAATCAAAGTGTTTGTGGATTACGAGCATACAGCTGCCTAAAGATGTGGATAATACCAAACGATGTTCTTAAACACTGACGTGTTTTGGACAGTTTAACTGTTGTTAGCCGTTAAAAGCTAAATTAATCGCTCTTTCTATATTCAGGAGTCACAAGAAAATAATTTAGGAGGGAAGAAGACTTCTTCTCATGCCATCTATTTGTCAGTAATTGAACAGCAAAATTCCTTTTTTTGGTGAAGTATCGCTTTTACCATGTCACACGAACTCAAAGAATTTGATCGGAATTCATCAACGGCATGTCCAGAAGAACGACGCTGGTAGAGACACTCGTCGGGATCCAGGATCTACAATGTGATCCAGATTCCAAAAGTTAAATCACTTGATCCTTGCAATATTACCAATCTTTCCACCAAACGTCATCAAAATCTGTCCATTAGTTTTTGAAATATCTTGCTAACAATCAATCAAACACCCGCCGGTGATCATAACCTCATTGGCGGCGCTTAAGAAAAAGGCTTCATAAATTGTTGAATGAAGCTTCTTGTTGTTAAAGAGAGTTTTGATTCGTCTTTTAGAGGAGAAAGAGCTGTTCTAAGTTTACACACACAAGTGAACGCACCGCATAACGAGAGGGAGAAACACGTGCGCACGGGTGCCTTGGTGTCAGGAAGTGTGTATGTCTCTTTGGATGTGCTGTGAGTATGTGTGAGTATTGTGCACGTTATCATGCCTCTCTCCCTCAATCATTAATGGAATATGAGATCTCGTAATTAATGGCAGCCAAAAAGGCAAGCCAATTAGAAAGTTAAGTGAAGTGGAGAACCAGCTCTGGTAATTAGGCAGCCTCTTACACAAATATATTCATGTCGGCCCCTCTTTCACCCCGCTGCATATGTAATCAGAGAAGAACCAATGTGTAACATTGACCTGATGGAATACAGAAAAGAGAATGTAAAATCTCTTGTCCTTGCTGCTGCTGCTAGCTTTTATCCTTATTGGCACAATAACACTTCACCGTCTTCATAAAAAATAAAAAATGCTTATCTCAACTCACGTTTTCCCTACGTCAGCGTCTTGACATCAGAGCCGCTACAATATTTATTTTTGTTAACGTGTACACAAATATGACGCATGAATGAAGGACAGATGACAGTTTTTTTGGACCCTACAGCTCGCTTCCATAAAACCAGGGACTGTGACCACAGCTGAGAACAGTTAAAAGTCCAGCCACCTGTTTAAATACATAGAGTGAATAAATTGGATAAATGTGAACTCAAGGAGTGTGTTGATTTATATTAGTGTGTGTGTGTGTGTGTGGGGGGGGGCATCCCAGTTGCACGGAGGCTTGCTCACTGAGGACAATGTGCCGTTCATGATGGAGACAAGACACGGACTGTGTTGAATACTACAGAAAGGCCATAAAACAGGAGGAGAGGGAGGAGAAGGGGAGGAAAGATTGTGGAAGTGATAGCACCAACTGGAGAAGCGTCCAAAATCATATGTACACATTTAGCAGAGAAAGAACACATGCAAATAAATGAAGAAGTGAAATATCACTGATGGAAAATGTTTGAATTTTGCCAAGTATGCAAGTTATCTGGGGATAAAGCAATAGCGTATTCTCTCCACATGAATACAAGCGAATCTTTTATGTCATTTCAAACCATAAATGGCAAAGGAAATCATTCACTTCCTAAACTCTGACCCCAAAAATTCTTGAATGCAATTCTGTAGCCCATCACAATGAAGTGGGCATGTTTTGTATTCATTTAATTCGACTGTCTGTGAGAGTATGTACGTCCAAAGAAAATGCTAATAAAAAAATTTTTCAAAAATATTTTTTACTCTCTTGGAAACGAGAAAGTGCAGACAGCAGTTGTGGACATTTAAAGCAGGAAATCCCCTTCCTTTTTATCACACTATAACTGAGTAAAACTTGCAAATCTTTAACACAATCAGGGAGAGTCTATGTCTGGATTTTACTCAAAATGTATCTCATTTTATAGTTAGCGACAAAAGGCGCCATACATGTCTACTGTATAATCTATAGTGTGTCTAGCGCGTGTGTGTGTGTGTGCGCACACACACACACGCACGCACACTTGCACACACACACTTTACAGTCAATCAGACGTGTAAAATCAGTGTGGCGCCAGCGTTTTCATTTTTTCATTACAGTTCTTTCAATGCATAATGAACAGGATTGTGTTTAATGCTGGGATGACCCAACAGAGACACAGTGAGAGAGAGAGAGAGAGAGAGAGAGAGAGAGAGAGAGAGGAGACAGTTATTTTTTCCCAGCCTTCCCCTGTCCATGTGATTGGTTGTGGGGAACGGGAACACAAGGAGGCTAATTTCATGCGCTAAGTTATAATTGCATTGTCGCCTCTGGCTAAATTTGTGTCCAGTTCCTTTTGGGTTCGCTTTTATGGACGTGTACACACATGCATGTGGACTGTGCATTCATGTATGTTGTGTGTATGTGCACGTCCTCTATACTGTAGATGGATCAGATCGGGGACATTAAAACACGCTCTTCTGGCACATTGAAGCTAGTCATGTGAGGACAATGTCGTCTTGACAAACAAAGCTGATTGAGGAGAAATGTGTCCATTCTAAGTGTCGTAGGTCTGTGCGAGCAGGAGGGTTTCCTCGTGATATTGGGGGGCTGCGGCCACGCCAGGGGCAACAAAATAGCACAAATACACCCTGTTTCGAGGCTTTCTTCCCTCTGGCTTCCCAGCAGATGGACAGACCTACAACAGCAGTCACACACAGACAGACACGCAAACTATGTGAGGCAGCAGCACCGGGAGGAAAATATGTTTGCTTCCATGAGTGTAACACAAACATCCTGTCAGTGCTGCCATGCTACCAATTACATATTGAGTTCATTTTACTTAAAAATGAAAAAAATGTGTGACATGACTGTCTAAGTGTGAATTACTAACAACGATCAAATCGAGTGTGGATCGAAAGGCACTCATGGAGCGCACCCCTCTGGGAAGGTGACCACAACCAAACTCGATGTAAAAAAAAAACAACATTTGCCATTATGGTGAACAGATCTGCCTCAAAAGGTCTTCCTTGATCCATGCAGCAAGTTTGGTGAAAATCTGCATCAGAGTTGTTGTTTTTCCACACAATCCCGCCGAAACCAACATTAGCTCCTTAGCAGGTAACTGTTAGCTTTTTCTGACATTATGCAAATGAATCGAAATGCAATTTTCAAGTGTTGTTTTTTTGTTTTTTTTGTTTTTTTAAGTTTGTACAAAATGTGAAGCTCATCTTATACAGATCACATCAACAGTAAATATCAGCTACCGGCTAAATCAGGTGTTAAATATCAACATATCAGATATCAGCAAAAGCCCCAGTATCGTGCATCCCTAACTGCTGGATCCCTCTGTCCAATAACAAACAGTTGCACTGACTTACATTTTATCGAAAATCCGAGTTTCACTGCAGCAAATTTGTGAATGTAAATTTGCATGACAAGAATTAACAGCTACTTTAGCATCCAAAAACTTAATTCACCTCTACATCCTGTCACTTCAACCTTTAAAGAGCAAACTAAAACAGACTTTTCACATAATAACATGCACGTAATGGAAACGCTAACAGGAAGAAGAGGCCAGGAAGCCAAAACATAAAAATTGTTTTTATCCTCCTTTTCTTTTAAAGTGCCAAATTAGCTCAGATCTGTCAAAACACAGTGATTTAGAATCTCACTGTGAAACAAGTCCCCCAGTTTTAATATCGTCTTTTAATGGCCTTTGGCTTTGATTCAGCGGGTTGAGAGATGGAGAGAGAGAGATGGAGAAAGAGAGAGAGAGAGAGACAGAGAGAGAGACCTTCAGTGAGGAAAGCAATAACATGTTCTTTAAAAGAGCAGATGGAAAGTTTCTGCGCATCCTTCCCTCCCTTCCCTCTGCCTATCTTAATGATACGTCTTCTCCAAATATACAACCTCTTCATGAGAATTTCCACCCTGCTCTCTCTCTCTCTCCCTCTCTCTGAGCATGTGGGTGCCAGGAGGGGTGTGTTTTCTCTCGCTCTTTTGTGTGTCTTATCAACCCAAGTGTGTGTGTGTGTATACATGAAAGTGTGACCATTTATGTCAAATATTTTTTGTGTTTGTTTGTTGTCATTCAAGAAAATGAGATTGCAAGTAGCAGCGTGGTCATATATGTGTGTCCTCGCAGTGTGTGTGTGTGTGTGGAAGTATGTGTGTGTGTGTGTGTGTTAGTGTGTGGTTGAGTAACAGAGCATCAATCACATCCCCTCCCTCTATGACTGTCTTCCGTCCTCAGACAAGAACAAGGGGGATGGAGGGAGAGAGGAGGGAATGAGAAGAAGAAAAGGACAGAAGGAGGAAGAGGAGGAGACATGGACATGGATTTCCAGGGCCCCCGAGGTTCAAGACACCTCTCTACTCCCTCTGTCCCCATGCCAAACCTGGGAGAGAATCACGTCGGACAGGGCAATTAAAAAAACACCAACCTTTAAAGTTGAAGCGAAAATTGGAAAAAAATCTGTTGTGTCTATTAATTTTTAACACTACATTAAAAAAGCAGATAAACCCCAGCAAGAAATGATTCGGGCTTCTTTTTTCTATATTTCTATTTCTGACACTCACTGTCACCATGTCCAGCACAAAAACCCAACACCAGCAGCCAAACTCTTCCAAACACAGATCTTCTTAAGGGTCCTGCCACTTAGTCTTGGCCGTTTTTACACTCTATCAAATCTGATTTTAGTTTCTTGCTATCATTACGAGGAGCAAGAACGAGAACCTGAGCCACTCTTTCAGGGGTGCTTGAGTTTACGGCGAGGCGAGGGTTATTTCAGACGACTCTTTTATCTTGCTGCTGTGCTTCCTTCTCACCTCCTCAGCAAAACCAGCTCCTGCTCCAACTCTCCGTCTCACTCCTCTGTACCGCGCAACGACTCTGACTGCTTCCTTTAATTTGACTTTTGATTAAAAAAAAAAAAGGACATCAAGAGGGAACAAGCAGTGTAGTCTATGGCGACCACACGAAGTGCTTCACGGCACGCGCACACACGCGCAAACACACACACAAACACACACACTGATTTCAGAGGCATCAGGAGCAGTTGGGAGTTCAGTGGCCACTGCTGGAGGATCAAACCAGGAACTTTCTGATTATTAGACTACCCTCTCTTGAGCTGCAGCTGCTCGCCAAAAATAGAAGAGTAAGAATGTTCGAAAAACCTTGATATGTTTAACTGTTCTGCAAATATCCAGCAACATTTCTCTCAGATTAATTCATCTTAATCAAATTAACTGTGATGACATATGTTCCAAAACGGCATTTTAAACAAAAGCTTGAATTTTACAATGACATCTTTGTCTTTCTGTGTGTGACTTCATCCTTAGGACCTTATTTAGTGCAGCCCCAGTCTTCCTTCCTTAGCCGTTAGTGTCATGGTGATATCATTGCATACATTTCTATTTAAAGACGTGCTTCCCAAGCCTGTGTGCATCCCATTAAAAAGGCCTGACACGCCACATTACCTTTATAAAACAGCAACCATGAAACAGGATGGAGAGCGCAAGAAGAAAGAGGAAAATCATACGCAGTCACAGACATGTGATGTTCCTCAAAAGGAGCCCATGACGCTGCACAATCAGTGGCGAACAGATGTGCTGGGACGGTGTCTTAGTGAGTTGGAGATTGATGGTTGGGGTTTGCTGTAAGCTCGGTGATGGTGGAGAATGCAAAGAGTCACAGTAAAAAAGCTGTTTCTAAGCTTTTTAGCACACTTATCACAGAGATTTAACTGTCCTGGCAGTGTAAACTCCACATAGCAGGTGATAGAAAACACCGACATTATTCATGCTTGTTGACTGGGTCATGGCAGGTGAGGTATAAATGAACAGCCTTGACTTGGCCAGGTCCGTTCCCCTCACTCTTCCCAGGTCAAATCTCTGTGGAACCCGAGCTGCCCATCAGGAATGCCTGACGGCTAATCCAGGGGCCTTTTTGGCAAGAAGGGCATCATACCAAACTGTCTAACACACACACTGACACACACACACACACGCACACACACAGTTTACTGCAAGTCTATCTTTGCTCCTGCCAGAGATGTATGAGATTACCTTAAATATTTGGGGAGGCAAGCACATTGTTATGCTAACAACAAATGCCCAGAACCCTGAGCAAGTGCAGACCTTAAAACAAGCGCTCCAAATGTAAGCCTGCTGCATCTCATAAAAGAAGCCCACCACAATTTCCCAAATTTCTTGCTCATTCAGTTTCATCTCCTGTGTATGTGTTCATGCTGCGCGTGAGAGCTACGCCATTTCAAATTCCTTTCTGTGTAGGTGGCATCGACTGACATCCCTTTGACTTCATTAGGGAGCAGGGACCCAGCAACAAAGCTGGCTCTGGGAGAAAGGAGGGATTAAAGAAAAAAAGAAAAGGGAGTGAGAGCGAACAAAACAACAACAGAAAAAAACAAAGCACCCCTAACCCAATTTCCTCTGATTCAAGCTGCTCCAATGTGAAATAACAAAACAGAGCGAAGACAGATCGTTTGGGAGACTCAAAATGAAGCAGCTACAGGATGAAGACTGCCCTCTGCAAAGTCTGAGCGAAATAAACGCCCCCCATCTCAGCGATGTAAAGAGCAAAAAAAAAGAAGAAGCAGAAACATTTTTCATGGCATTGGACTACACTAAACCATCTCAAAGCTTGCAGCATGAATAATTCACCAGTTTTTTTTTTTTAAAACCTCAATGTATACAATAGAATTGGCAAAGAGAGCCCCCTTTCAAACTGTTTTTGTCATTAATCTCTCCATCTCTTCAGGAGATAAAGAAAATGGAGGAGGAAAAACAGATGTTCCTAATCTTTTCATTCATTAATGAGCATTTTTCCTCTCCAAAAACAGCTTTTGTTGATTTAGGGAAATCTCACAGCTCCCTTGCCTTTGGGAATTAGATAAATCTAGTTAGTCGAGTGAGGAAAGGGGTGAAAAGTTTGTCATTAAATCTCTAGTACAAACTGGATTAGACAATGTACAGCATTACCAGTGTCTTCGCTCTGATAATTGATGATTAGCATCTCTTGTGTTCCTAAAACTCCAAAGGCGTTTACTGCAGAGCCACCGCTGTTCCTGCTACGCTAAATGTGTGAGCAATCATTTGTGTGCTTTGGGTGGGTCTAGTGAAAGTGTGTATACTGAAGCTTATTGTATATATGCACACGAATACCAAGTTTCAAGTCTTGACAAAGTGCAGCATTGTGTGCTAACGATAATAAAGGGTGAGGTCTGCTGATACTCCCGGAAAGCGTTTCATACTGTCTGCTGCATGTCGTGTCTGTGCACGGTTGCTTTCACTACGAGCGAGGGCGTGCTTCATTAGTCCTCCCTATTCCAGCTCAGGGGAGACTAAATTTATTAAGGGGGCCGGATGTTGCACAACACCTGCTGCTGTGCTTCCCTCTGTGCAATAAAGAGAAAGGGGTGCAACATGCTAGCTAGTGCTAGTGGTAAGCGCTGCTCGTTGGACTGAGGCTGATGAGCTGGGGCTAATTCAAGGGGTGATTATGTAGTTTGCTGGACCACTAAACCTCTTTAAGCCCGTAATTACCGCCTATTTGAGCGAGGGGAGGCACTCCAAAGCAATCGGTACTTGCACCAAGCGGCGCAGTGAACGGCAGCCACAGCTGGAGGTGGGCTGCCTCAGGCCTGCGTGGGATGGAGGGGGTGTGTAAATGGGGAGTAAAAAGCCTCATCCTAGTCAGGTACCAGAGAAAGCTGAGAGGGAACAGAGGGATGGCCCTCGGATCATCGGCGTGTTAGCTCAAAGCTACAGTGCTGCAAGCTAGCGTTCCGGCTTAAAAAAAATCAAATGTTCTGCTGCTACACCTTCAACATAGCATGCTACATGGGAACAAAGCGATAGCACGGAGGAAAAAAGGCCTGGGCATGTGTCACTGAAGAGCTTTTTATAGATTCAGCGTCCAGCATTCAGGAGGGAATCTGATTCCCAGGGTGCACGTCAACCAATCCATTTCATTTCACCTGACTTCCAAGGAAATTTAACTTTACGTAATGCCACTGAAACCTGATCTCTCTGAGGAAGCAATTTGGGGACCACAGAACATTCTAATAACCCTGGCGATATTATTATGTTATTATCATAATTACCCTTTTGCCCTCGACGTTTTAATTAGAAACTCACCGTTGGCCCCCAGGGGGGTGAAAAGAACCTGGGTTGGGGGGAATGCTGAAACTAGGTAAAGGTATTTCACAATTGCTCCCTTATGCCCTATGGAGCGGCAAGTATAAAAGAGCAGGAGGATGTAGGAGCTCTCCCACTCTGCCTCCCTCCTCTGTCTTGACATCTCTGTCATTCAAAGTATCTACACCCCTCCCTCCTTCCTCTCATCCTTGTGTCTCCCCATCTCTCTCACCCGTCTCCGCCCCCTCCAACCTCCAGTTCTATATTTAGCATTTTGCTTAACTATCTCATGCTGCCTCCTTTTCCCTCCTCTTTCCTTCATTCAACTCCTCTTGTTGCTGTTCGCTCTCATCTTTTCTTTCAACTTCAATATCCCGGCCTTCATCTCCTAAGACAGATGTTTCTCTCTCTCCATGTTGTTCTACTCTCTCTCTCTCTCTCTCTCTCTCTCTCTCTCTCTCTCTTCATCTGTGGCAGCAGAGGGCCTTCTCCATCAGTGCACCGCTTTTACAAATCAATGACTTAATCTGTTGTAACAAACAAGTGAGCAGCACCCTAAGCCCTGTTCACCCCCCCCCCCCGTCATAGCTAATACTGCAACACCAGAGAGGCGGGTAGGGGTGGGGGGGGGGGGGGAAGCAGAAAAATGTATATAAATAGAGAGTAGCTCAGCAGACAGAATCACAGAGGATTTAAAAAAAAACAGAAGTAAGAGAAAGCTTGGCTGAGGAAAAGTGAGAATATCAAGTTCACGTGCGTTGGCGTGGGTTCTCCCACCACCTAACCCCTCCCAGCCTTCAGCTCCTCTACCATGAGTTATTGCTCGTCTGCGTTCACCACCTGATTCACTAGCTACAAATTATCTCACACCACTGGACACACACAGGCACACGCAGTATTTCCATCACTTTAGAGGACATTACATTGACTGAGATTTTCACTGACTGTAGCTTCACAATAACCGCCGGTCCTCGCTGTAAATTTAGTTATATTATTGGGCTTTTGTCTGAAAAGGGCGGAATGTCGAAGCTATGTGATTAGGAAAATAGATTTAAATCCCAACAACACATATTTATTTATTGGCGTGTGTCACAGATGAACTGAGGCTTCCATTAGTTGTGTTTCCATCTACTGGTTTGGAGCAAAGAGGCCAAAAACCGGAATTTTCAACAGAAGATAACGTGAAAAGAAACATAATACATGGCAGTAAGAAACAGAGAAAAAGTGGAAGAGGGAAAGAAAATTGAGGGGCCTTGAGAAATTTCTTTCAGTAAGGAAGACAAAGTTTGGGAAGACATGGCCAGTCAGTCCCGTGAGCTACAGATCCCATTTTGTGCACTTACACCTCAAGTATTTTGGTGAAACTGATGGAGTTTATGTTGGTTGTTGTTGTACATTAAAAAAGGAGATTGCTGTTCATGGTTGCAAAGACCTGAACATCCACCTTCCACAGGGGCAGCTTAGGCTAGCAGGCCAAGTCGAAACACACAAGCAGCCTATGGCCACATACCTTTAGAACCTGCCTCCAGCGCATTAAAAGCCTTCCAGTGTTATACACAGGAAACTTCAATCAAAATATAAGACAAGCAAACGGTGAGTTATGTCTGTATATCACAGAATATCTCATCATAAATCATAGATCCTCATTCCTCAGAGGAAAAAAAACAGCTGAGAATGGTTCAAGGCCATTATAGGCAACACAGCTGTACATTACAGAAGAACTGGAGAAGAAGGAGTCAGGGAAGACAGGAGAGAGAGGGAGAGAAGTCAGAGAGGCAGAAGGCATGCATAAAAGATAGGAGACCCTTATGGTGTTTCAGAAATAAGTGTTTTGTTTGAGACAGAGTGAAGGGGAGAGAGAGACAGAGAGAGAGAGAGAGACGGAGAGAGAGAGAGGGTTCACGCATGGGAGAGAATACGAGTGGGAGGAACTGAATTGATAAATTAGTTCAGCCAACGTGCAAACTGATTACCACGATGGCAAAGCCACAGGATCCATCGAGCACTCGCATGGAATGAGACACAAAGGCATGCACATACTCACACGTACAAAAGAGACATGAAGCTGACACATATACATGATAGCACAACTGAATATGCAATCACACACACACAAACAAACACACTTGTGTGTGCGCACACACACACACGCACACACACACACACACACACACACACACACACACACACACACAAAATGTATCTAGGGCAGGCTGCTGCACTTGCTGTAAGTAAAAGGTATTGAGCTGCTGACTCCAGCCAGAAAAGATCCGACAATCCTCCGGATCACCAAATACAGCCTAATGGATAATGGCTAACAGCTAGCACTAATGTGATTTCACACTTAGCAGAGTTAATATAACACTGTCTGTACAAAATTATGCTACACACAGAAGCTATGCTAAACTCCTGAAAGATGGTGAACTTTTTTTTATTCCAAAAAAGCAGGTATGCAACTCTCAAAGGGTGAGACTGACAGTCTACATCGCTAGCATCGCTGATCTGTGGGGTTGTCGATAGACACATTCCATACAGCTAACCACAGACTTGTGACAATCTTTCCCCCCGGGTCCTCCACACATCAACTTGCCACTCACTCTCCAATAAATACCACAGTGATGGTGGGGAACTCCACACTACCCCACCCTACCGATGTCACAAGTGTGGATGTGTGTCGGAATCAGCTGAGCCTGAGTAGCGGCTGACAAACCAAGAGCGATTTCACAAATCGGAGCTATTGGGCCTTTGTCCACTCTGAAGTCACCTACATGCACACAAACACACACGTGCATTTATAACATACAGCTGATAATGAAAACTAGAACTAGCGCGGCGTCAGCATGAAGCCGTCAATCATTTTGACGGACAACAATGAAACCAAACACTCAACTGTTCCATAGTTTCACAACAATGAAGTTACAGGGAGGGGGAGGGGGAGGGGGAGGAGGAGGAGGAGGAGGAGGAGGAGAGGGAGGCTGACGGAGAGAAAATCAAAAGAAGATGGAAGGATTAATGATGCTAGGGAGGTTACTGACAAGTACAAGCTGAAACATAGTTTTAAAAGAATGGATTTAAAGAAACAAACAATAATAATAACTATTGCTGCCATTATTATTAATATTAGAACTAGTAGAAACATCATTATTATTATCGTTATTCGTACATTGTATTTTAAAAAAGTTCATTTCGACTCGGTGCGTGTAGTGTCTTTGAGTATATCTAAGTGTTCTGTACGTTTATTGTATTACTATTATTATAACAATTTAATCAAAAATTGCAACTAGTCAATGTGAACTAATAAGTCGCTACAATGTGAGCACCAAACGATCAATGACTGTGAATGTTCTTATCTATTCAGTTGATTTAACTTAACAAGCTTCATGTCTGGGCTGCCTTGAAATTTTAAGTTGATCTCATTTGAGAAAACGAGTTGAATTAATTTTGTACTTGTTGAGAAAAAAAAATAGTCTAGTCCAACGATTTAATTCGATTTTTTTCCTCAAATCCTTTAGCCGTGTTAAATCTTGAGCAACTGGTGATCCTCTGATGCAGCTGACCCACCTTGAGGGTCTGTAAAGTTCTCACGTTCTCAAGGAAACACACTGACCTGCCCCCCCCCCCCCGCCCCCCCCCGCTAAATCAACACACACACAAACACATGCACGGGGCATTTTGCTCCAGATCTGTGGCAGACATTTTAGAAAAGTTCAGAGGTGACATGGATTAGAAGTTAATTGGCCTTGCGGGCTTTTAAACAGAGGAGTGAAACAATAAAACCAGAAGAGAGGAGAGGATGCATGAAAAAAGACAAATTGAACGGCTTAAAGACCTGTAAAGGGAGAAGGAGACCAGGCTTGTACGTCCATCTACATAATTTTATGAGACCACTGGGACTTCATAATATTTGCAACTAATTGTTCAGGCTGCGATGAGATTAGGCGAAAATTTCTAATACCACAATAAATCTGACATAAGAAGGCAACTGAGCAAATATAAACAAGCTTTGGTTTTTACTATAAATTGTTCTAATTAACTTTGAGATTTCTGAAGTCAAAGACGATCGTTGCACTATGTTCTATTCTCAGCATCGTCCATGATTAATTTGTATTGACTGACTTGTTGTGATAAGACCCAACTAAATAAAAAAGTCCCAACAATTTACCAGAATTATTTGCATGTCCCTTGTAACTCGTGTATTTAATCCACAGCAACAACTTTTAACTTGAATGCTCATTTTATCTAAGCTTGATGTTTCTACCGCATTTTTCCCAGAACCTGCTTCTTGGCAGGTTGGAAACACATCTACAAAGACCACTGAACGCCATGGAAACCCCAACTTATGATATGCATCAAAAGCCATTTTTGCCACATGGCTACAGGCGATCCCCTCAGCAGACTTATGGAATCTGGCCAATCAGAAGAAATGGAGCGGGGCCTTAAAGAGACAGTACAAGGGTTTACAGCAGACAGAGGATGAAGTGAGTGGAAAGTACAAGTTTAGGTTATATGACGATTTTTTTTTTTTCTGAGGTGTGAATCTGGCAAAACTACCCTAACGGAGTCCCACAATCATTTTATCATTTGTTTTTCATATTGAAAAGTGAATGAAATGATTGAAGTTGAGTAGAGACTAAAACATTCAGGAGAGGAGCGCCCCCCCCCCCCCCACCCCCACCCCACCCCCGCCTCCCACCCCACCCTCTAAAAATTCACATTACGAGAACTGCAATAATTATACAGATAAATAGAGCCGCAAATGAGGATAATAGGTCCAACTTCAAGCAGACGGTCATTGTGTGAGTGGCCTCTGGAATACAGATTTTAATTGGAGAGGAATAAACACATACACACGCACACACACACACACACACACACACACACACACACACACACACACAAATCCCAGCACAAAAACACACGTATACAGTTAAATCCTCCACCTGCTACCTCATCTTCTCCAGGGGACCGCTAGCCACTCTGTTAGCGAATATGGGTTCATCAGCCAATCATCTTTTAATACACACACACACTCACAAATAAAAGTGCATGCCCGCATGGAATGGTTTCACGTGTGTGAGGAGCATGCGTTTGAGTGTGAGTGTGTGTGTGTGTGTGTGTGTGTGTGTGTGTGTGTGTGTGTGTGTTTCTTTGAGAGGTCAGTCCACAAAGAGAAGCCCCCAAAGAGGGTTGTCTCCCTTTGGTCTCTAGGGCCTGTCAAGAGGGATAATTGATGATGTTTTCATTACAAGGTGTGGGGTAATGTGGGGGTTGGGGCACAGTATGTGTGTGTGTGTGTGTGTGTGTGTGTGTGTGTGTGTGTGTGTGTGTAGGTTGACTCAGCTGCCTCCTCTCTAACACCAACCACCACGGCGATTGGTACGGACATGTCATTGCTTCCAAATGCTTCCTGCATGCACACATAGATGTGCACTAAAGCAATTACACGAACACAAGTTGTGAAAGACACACACACACGCACACACACACACACACACACACACACACACACACACACACACACACACACACACACACAGCCCAAAGCCAATTCCATTCACAGAGATAAAGTATCTAAACCCGAGTAAAAATGCTGAGAATAAGACTAACTTGTTCTCTTGTTTTCTTGTGCCGCTCTATTGCGTCACATTGTCACGCCAGGCCTTTGGCAGATCGGTCTGTCTGTCGTCTCTTAGGAGCTCTTTGAAATCTTAATGCAGTGGCGCCTAAGATTCTGACTGCCACTTAGATTGAATTAAGACCTAATCAGAGACACCAGGCTGCATTGACTACTACATGACTTTACAGTATCCAGAGAGACATCATGCCTTTATTGTCATTTATGAATAAATGAATCATAAAACGTCAGCTGATGCTTACTTCTTGGTATTATTGCTTCAAAGTTATTACTCAGGCGTCCTGGTGGCGTGGACGCTAAATTGAAATTATTCATCGTGAGAGACTTACTTTGTACACAAGATAACTAAGACAAACAAGTCTAACAACAATCACAGGGCAGCCGTTGTCTTCCATGTTCATGAAACGACTCGGTGTTCTGGAACTCGCATCGTCTCGCTCTCTCTTGCACTTTTCCTTCAACTTATTTCTTCAGAAAAAAAAAAAATCCTGAGACAAACATTCATTTTATTTTTATGTGGACCACTAGAATGACATCCTCCCAGGCCGGGGTTGCCTCAGGTGACCAGGGTGTTGACATGTTCAGGCTCCAGCAATAAACAGCAAAAGACTAATGGCATCTGAGGCAATGGCGACCTCTGACCTCCTTTTTTTTTTTTTAACCTCCCGTGTGTTGTTCAGAAAAACCTGGAGCAAATAAATTTACACTGTCCTGCAGTGAGAAATCCTGATTTTCCTGAGTAAATTCTTGATTTGCTTCAGATTATAATTATTTTGGGAGCCATTTTTGTTTTGTTGACTGCAACGCGTTGCTTTTGAGATGATGCATCAACCACGTGTCTCTGATTAACAAACGTAAACACAGTTGTGTGACGCCGCTGAGAGGACATCGTTTTTCAGCCACTTGAGGCATTCGTGAAAATGAGATTGATATTTTCTTTAATGTTAGCTTAGTTAGGCTACACACACTCTCTCTCTCTCTCTCTCTCTCTCTCTCTCTCTCTCTCTCTCTCACACACACACACACACCCACACAAACACTCTGCACAATCTTATGAATACCTCAAAAACCAAATCCAAATCCAGTGTCAAGTACAATGCATGCATCGCCTACAACTGACAGAAAGTTGTGCCAGTCATGAACGGAACCCTAACACTCGAACCGTTTAAACAATTTCTATGGCGAATTTTCTTGGAAGTTATTCTTGGTAGATCACATATTTTCAGAGAAGTTCAGAGAAACAATCAAAATCCTCATTGCTGACAGGCTGATTCCCCCCTGGCTTTTCTATTCTGTTCAGTCCTAACCAAAACAAATAATGTTTTCAGTGAACACGGCACTTATCCATCCAACCATCCATCTATCTCTCAGCTCGCACCCAACCCCTGCACACCCTGTCTGGATTCCTCCACCACCCGAGGCCCATGACAGCGAGCTTTCTGGCCGCCTCTGCCAGCGCAGAAATGAATTATATCGCTTTTCACACCTGTTTCTGCTCAAAACCCCTGTTGCACACTGCTGTGTTGGAAAAAAGAAAACATTTCCAAGTGTGTGTGTGTGTGTGCGTGCGTGCGTGTGTGTGTGTGTGTGTGTGTGTGTGTGTGTGTGTGTGTGGTAGGAGGTGGCGGAGGGGTGGGCAGCACTCCTCCAGCTCGGCTACATCTGCGTACGCAAGCGGTTAAATTAGACTCTAATTGTATTAACAGGGGATTATGCCTTCCAGTTGGATTTTTTTTATATTCTCTCTCTCTCTCTTTCTCTCTCTGCATTTTACACGTTTTAAGGGGAGAAAGGAGGGGGGAAGGGGAGGGGAGGGGGGGCAGGCCATTGAGGGTTTGCGGGTTGGCTTCTTTTATGAGCTGCGATCACGGCTGCCTCTCGTTACACTGAGTCTGTGTACAAATAGGAGGGGAGGAGAGCCAGAATGAGAGAGTGTTAGTGATAATGTGT